>NW_028296612.1:1990888-2318521 GCF_055471065.1 Atractosteus spatula
TTGTGTGTGTATATATATTAACGTGCCAGTATAATAATTTCAATTTATTACAAACGACATTTTAATATGGTTTTCGATGGGGCTGAAACTTAACATCTGTTTCATCCCAACAAATATCAGTTTTGGTCTCTTTTTTTAATATAACTCTGCAACTTAGTCCAGAATTTTTTTTTTTTACCCTGGGACATAACCAAAACCCTCTCTCTTTTTTTCTTTTTTTTTTAGAATATACTCTCCTACGCACTGGGACTGAGCCAGTGTGTACAGCCCAAGAGAGGCATTTACTTTCTATCGACCTAAGAGCGTTCTGTTGTTGGCCTCTTAGTATTGTCGTGGATTGTAGACTCTTTACAAGCTAATTGTGGGTTTGAGCGGACTCTGAGGGGGTTCTGACGCAGTGGTGTCATTGAATGTTGTCTCTGGTGGCAGTGTGGTTTTGTGCTTGTATTATGGTGGTTCTTGAACTCTCGGAGGGCGGGACACATTCCCTGTGGGGGCAGATAAAAAGGTTCATTCTAGGTACTGGCGCCTGTGTTGTCCAACAGCCGCGAGTTAGCCGTCCACCCAGCTCACAGATCCAGGCTGTGGGTCTTTATAGGCGAGTACACCTGTATACTGGCGAGCCTTTCTCCTTTCCAACCGGCCTGGGTGCGCGACGCCCTGGAATGTGCGCTTTTGTCCCCCCCGGTGGTCGGCCGACAGCGTGAGAATGCCTTTCAACGCCCCAAACGAGGTCGTCAAATTAAAAAAAAAAAAAAGAAATCCATAGGTATAGAAAATGAGCTGTTTACCCAGCTGAGGGAGTCTGATTAACAACAACAACAACAAAAAAAAAAGTCTCCTTTAACTTTGGGTTAATCATGTTTTGGAACTCCCAGGGGAAAGGAGACGCGGGCCAGAGACCGATTGAAGAGAGGGAGAGACGGGCCTTTGTTGTGGTCTGGGCTGTTCAGAATCGGCTTTTGTACACAAAGGGGATTATAGGAAGGGAAATGTAGCACTGGGGGGTGGATTTTGTATTAAGGTGCTGGGTGTTTTTTTTACCTCCTTTACCCCCCCCCCCCCCCGTTTATTTAGTATTTCGCCTTAAAGGGATATCGCATTCTGGGTGAAACGCAGGCCTGGGAGACACCGTGTTTTGTCAATAGTGCGACTTGTGTGTTGACATGTCGCACACCGCTGTGCTGACTGTTACCGTAAAGAGCCGGTCCCTTTTTTTTGTGGTGAAAACAAGCATTTTTTGGCCATTTTTTTTTGGTTTGACATCCGACACGCACCCCCAAAGCCACGCAGAATCTCCTCGAAATTTCCACGCATCGAAATGAGGAGTGGGGGATACGGGTCACCGAGCGGTTTGACCGCGTCGTGGTTCTCATAAAGCGCCTGTTCTTGACTTGGACGATCTCTCTGGTGGGGGGGGGGGGGGGGGGGGCGCATTACCAACTGAGAAGAGAGGTGCGCCTCTTCCCCGTTCTCAGAGCCATAAACCGTTCTAGAAATCCCCAGGCGGGGCTGTTTTGGGGTTTGTTTGTTTTTTTGTGTAAAACGAAGACGTCGGTACGTGGGAATTCCACGGGGCCTCGGATGCTCCCGGCGTGAGAGAGAGAGTGTGGCGCGGCGGCTCCTTCTGGAACATTCCGCTCCCTGGAGACGCACCGGCGTTGGCTGGCGGAAGCGAAAGTGTCGGGGAGCTGTCAAAACAATTTCCACGGCTCTCACGGCTGTCTGTCACACCAACTTTCCCATGAAAGATGGGGGACGTGGCTTCTCGAAAGTCACGTCGCCAAAAAAAAAAAAAAAAAGGCGTATCCGCCTGCGACAAGGGCGCAAGGGGCCCGTTGGGCGGGTTCCAGTGTCTCCAGAGAAATCAAGGACTTGTATAAAAAGGCTGATACATGACTTGGGGGCTGAGCTGGTAGACGGGAGGAAAGGAACACGGTGTTAGTTTGTTTCTATCTGGGGTTTTGCGAGCGGATGTCAAAGCTCGTTGGACGAGTGGTATGTTGGGAATTCGCTCCGGCAGGCCACTCTGCGGAGATTTCGCAGCAGTAGGCAAACAGGAACGTTTTTCATTTTGATTCGCAACATGTTATAATAATAACTGCTGACACTTACATAGCGCTTTTCTGGACACTCCACTCAAAGCGCTTGACAGGTCAGGGGGAATCCCACTGCCGCCACTCCAGGGTGTGTGAGTGTGTGTGTGTGTGTGTGTGTGTGTGTGTGTCCTGTGATGGACTGGTGTCCTGTCCAGGGTGTGTGAGTGTGTGTGTGTGTGTCCTGTGATGGACTGGTGTCCTGTCCAGGGTGTGTGAGTGTGTGTGTGTCCTGTGATGGACTGGTGTCCTATCCAGGGTGTGTGAGTGTGTGTGTGTCCTGTGATGGACTGGTGTCCTGTCCAGGGTGTGTGAGTGTGTGTGTCCTGTGATGGACTGGTGTCCTTTCCAGGGTGTGTGAGTGTGTGTGTGTGTGTCCTGTGATGGACTGGTGTCCTGTCCAGGGTGTGTGAGTGTGTGTGTGTCCTGTGATGGACTGGTGTCCTGTCCAGGGTGTGTGAGTGTGTGTGTGTCCTGTGATGGACTGGTGTCCTGTCCAGGGTGTGTGAGTGTGTGTGTGTGTCCTGTGATGGACTGGTGTCCTGTCCAGGGTGTGTGAGTGTGTGTGTGTCCTGTGATGGACTGGTGTCCTGTCCAGGGTGTGTGAGTGTGTGTGTGTCCTGTGATGGACTGGTGTCCTGTCCAGGGTGTGTGAGTGTGTGTGTGTCCTGTGATGGACTGGTGTCCTGTCCAGGGTGTGTGAGTGTGTGTGTCCTGTGATGGACTGGTGTCCTGTCCAGGGTGTGTGAGTGTGTGTGTGTCCTGTGATGGACTGGTGTCCTGTCCAGGGTGTGTGAGTGTGTGTGTCCTGTGATGGACTGGTGTCCTGTCCAGGGTGTGTGAGTGTGTGTGTCCTGTGATGGACTGGTGTCCTGTCCAGGGTGTGTGAGTGTGTGTGTGTCCTGTCCAGGGTGTGTGAGTGTGTGTGTGGCCTGTGATGGACTGGTGTCCTGTCCAGGGTGTGTGAGTGTGTGTGTCCTGTGATGGACTGGTGTCCTGTCCAGGGTGTGTGAGTGTGTGTGTCCTGTGATGGACTGGTGTCCTGTCCAGGGTGTGTGAGTGTGTGTGTGTGTCCTGTGATGGACTGGTGTCCTGTCCAGGGTGTGTGAGTGTGTGTGTGTCCTGTGATGGACTGGTGTCCTGTCCAGGGTGTGTGAGTGTGTGTGTCCTGTGATGGACTGGTGTCCTTTCCAGGGTGTGTGAGTGTGTGTGTGTGTGTCCTGTGATGGACTGGTGTCCTGTCCAGGGTGTGTGAGTGTGTGTGTCCTGTGATGGACTGGTGTCCTGTCCAGGGTGTGTGAGTGTGAGTGTGTGTGTCCTGTGATGGACTGGTGTCCTGTCCAGGGTGTGTGAGTGTGTGTGTCCTGTGATGGACTGGTGTCCTGTCCAGGGTGTGTGAGTGTGTGTGTGTCCTGTGATGGACTGGTGTCCTGTCCAGGGTGTGTGAGTGTGTGTGTCCTGTGATGGACTGGTGTCCTGTCCAGGGTGTGTGAGTGTGTGTGTCCTGTGATGGACTGGTGTCCTGTCCAGGGTGTGTGAGTGTGTGTGTGTCCTGTGATGGACTGGTGTCCTGTCCAGGGTGTGTGAGTGTGTGTGTCCTGTGATGGACTGGTGTCCTGTCCAGGGTGTGTGTGTGTGTGTGTCCTGTGATGGACTGGTGTCCTGTCCAGGGTGTACCCTGCCTTGTGCCTGTTGCTGCTCAGCGAGCTAACCTCCCCCTGTTCCCCCTGGTTTTTTTTTAAACATCTGACGGGTATGATCCATGGGGTGCTCGCTGCAGACGTCGTGCCAGCGTGTCGCGGTGCTGATGTCTGGCAAGGTGGCAGGTGGAGGGAACGACAGGGGACGTGTTGTTTTTCTGCTGGAGGAGAGAGAGGGGTAGTGAAGGGGGGGGGGGGGGGGGGGCTGGCGGGGATTTGCACAAGTTGTCTGAGAATCGACGAGGACAGCACATCCGCTGACAAGCCCGTAAGAGACGAAGTCCGGTCTCGCAGTGTCGTTTGTCCAGGCAGATGTCTTGACGTGGAAAGCACAGTGTTGACGCTGTTCGGGGGGTGTAGGCGGGGACCTTCGGTACTCGGGAGCTTAATTGCAGACCAAAAACCAAGTTGAGATCCCCCCCAACCCAAAAAAAGCGATCGGAACCGGCGTCAAGATCGCACTGTCTCGTCTCGTCTTTGTCCCGCGTCTCGCACGGAAGATCCGAAGCATTTTTTTTTAATTATTTGATTTATTTATGCTGAACAGAATAACACAAATTATAATCCAAACAAGAGTACGTACAACAATTCAAGACAGAAAGATCGTCAGGGGTGCATATTACTACATAGATTCAAGTTATGAAAAAATATTAAACAAATGACGTTAAAATAATGTCCGCACCGCTTTCAAATTTTTGCACTTCGAAATAATCCGCAAATACCCCCCCCCCCCCCTTACATCCAGTTTAAAATGCTCAAACAAAGGGTTCTTCCGGGACCACTTCATTTTGTGTGTATATATATATATTAACGTGCCAGTATAATAATTTCAATTTATTACAAACGACATTTTAATATGGTTTTCGATGGGGCTGAAACTTAACATCTGTTTCATCCCAACAAATATCAGTTTTGGTCTCTTTTTTTAATATAACTCTGCAACTTAGTCCAGAATTTTTTTTTTTTACCCTGGGACATAACCAAAACCCTCTCTCTTTTTTTCTTTTTTTTTTAGAATATACTCTCCTACGCACTGGGACTGAGCCAGTGTGTACAGCCCAAGAGAGGCATTTACTTTCTATCGACCTAAGAGCGTTCTGTTGTTGGCCTCTTAGTATTGTCGTGGATTGTAGACTCTTTACAAGCTAATTGTGGGTTTGAGCGGACTCTGAGGGGGTTCTGACGCAGTGGTGTCATTGAATGTTGTCTCTGGTGGCAGTGTGGTTTTGTGCTTGTATTATGGTGGTTCTTGAACTCTCGGAGGGCGGGACACATTCCCTGTGGGGGCAGATAAAAAGGTTCATTCTAGGTACTGGCGCCTGTGTTGTCCAACAGCCGCGAGTTAGCCGTCCACCCAGCTCACAGATCCAGGCTGTGGGTCTTTATAGGCGAGTACACCTGTATACTGGCGAGCCTTTCTCCTTTCCAACCGGCCTGGGTGCGCGACGCCCTGGAATGTGCGCTTTTGTCCCCCCCGGTGGTCGGCCGACAGCGTGAGAATGCCTTTCAACGCCCCAAACGAGGTCGTCAAATTAAAAAAAAAAAAAAGAAATCCATAGGTATAGAAAATGAGCTGTTTACCCAGCTGAGGGAGTCGGATTAACAACAACAACAACAACAAAAAAAGTCTCCTTTAACTTTGGGTTAATCATGTTTTGGAACTCCCAGGGGAAAGGAGACGCGGGCCAGAGACCGATTGAAGAGAGGGAGAGACGGGCCTTTGTTGTGGTCTGGGCTGTTCAGAATCGGCTTTTGTACACAAAGGGGATTATAGGAAGGGAAATGTAGCACTGGGGGGTGGATTTTGTATTAAGGTGCTGGGTGTTTTTTTACCTCCTTTACCCCCCCCCCCCCCCGTTTATTTAGTATTTCGCCTTAAAGGGATATCGCATTCTGGGTGAAACGCAGGCCTGGGAGACACCGTGTTTTGTCAATAGTGCGACTTGTGTGTTGACATGTCGCACACCGCTGTGCTGACTGTTACCGTAAAGAGCCGGTCCCTTTTTTTTGTGGTGAAAACAAGCATTTTTTGGCCATTTTTTTTGGTTTGACATCCGACACGCACCCCCAAAGCCACGCAGAATCTCCTCGAAATTTCCACGCATCGAAATGAGGAGTGGGGGATACGGGTCACCGAGCGGTTTGACCGCGTCGTGGTTCTCATAAAGCGCCTGTTCTTGACTTGGACGATCTCTCTGGTGGGGGGGGGGGGGGGGGGCGCATTACCAACTGAGAAGAGAGGTGCGCCTCTTCCCCGTTCTCAGAGCCATAAACCGTTCTAGAAATCCCCAGGCGGGGCTGTTTTGGGGTTTGTTTGTTTTTTTGTGTAAAACGAAGACGTCGGTACGTGGGAATTCCACGGGGCCTCGGATGCTCCCGGCGTGAGAGAGAGAGTGTGGCGCGGCGGCTCCTTCTGGAACATTCCGCTCCCTGGAGACGCACCGGCGTTGGCTGGCGGAAGCGAAAGTGTCGGGGAGCTGTCAAAACAATTTCCACGGCTCTCACGGCTGTCTGTCACACCAACTTTCCCATGAAAGATGGGGGACGTGGCTTCTCGAAAGTCACGTCGCCAAAAAAAAAAAAAAAAAAGGCGTATCCGCCTGCGACAAGGGCGCAAGGGGCCCGTTGGGCGGGTTCCAGTGTCTCCAGAGAAATCAAGGACTTGTATAAAAAGGCTGATACATGACTTGGGGGCTGAGCTGGTAGACGGGAGGAAAGGAACACGGTGTTAGTTTGTTTCTATCTGGGGTTTTGCGAGCGGATGTCAAAGCTCGTTGGACGAGTGGTATGTTGGGAATTCGCTCCGGCAGGCCACTCTGCGGAGATTTCGCAGCAGTAGGCAAACAGGAACGTTTTTCATTTTGATTCGCAACATGTTATAATAATAACTGCTGACACTTACATAGCGCTTTTCTGGACACTCCACTCAAAGCGCTTGACAGGTCAGGGGGAATCCCACTGCCGCCACTCCAGGGTGTGTGAGTGTGTGTGTGTGTGTGTGTGTGTGTGTGTGTCCTGTGATGGACTGGTGTCCTGTCCAAGGTGTGTGAGTGTATGTGTGTGTCCTGTGATGGACTGGTGTCCTGTTCAGGGTGTGTGTGTGTGTGTCCTGTGATGGACTGGTGTCCTGTCCAGGGTGTGTGTGTGTCCTGTGATGGACTGGTGTCCTGTCCAGGGTGTGTGTGTGTGTCCTGTGATGGACTGGTGTCCTGTCCAGGGTGTGTGTGTGTGTCCTGTGATGGACTGGTGTCCTGTCCAGGGTGTGTGTGTGTGTGTGTGTGTGTGTGTGTGTGTGTGTCCTGTGATGGACTGGTGTCCTGTTCAGGGTGTGTGAGTGTGTGTCCTGCGATGGACTGGTGTCCTGTCCAAGGTGTGTGAGTGTATGTGTGTGTCCTGTGATGGACTGGTGTCCTGTCCAAGGTGTGTGAGTGTATGTGTGTGTCCTGTGATGGACTGGTGTCCTGTTCAGGGTGTGTGTGTGTGTGTCCTGTGATGGACTGGTGTCCTGTCCAGGGTGTGTGTGTGTCCTGTGATGGACTGGTGTCCTGTCCAGGGTGTGTGTGTGTGTCCTGTGATGGACTGGTGTCCTGTCCAGGGTGTGTGTGTGTGTCCTGTGATGGACTGCTGTCCTGTCCAGGGTGTGTGTGTCCTGTGATGGACTGGTGTCCTGTCCAGGGTGTGTGTGTGTGTGTGTGTGTGTGTCCTGTGATGGACTGGTGTCCTGTTCAGGGTGTGTGAGTGTGTGTCCTGCGATGGACTGGTGTCCTGTCCAAGGTGTGTGAGTGTATGTGTGTGTCCTGTGATGGACTGGTGTCCTGTCCAGGGTGTGAGTGTGTGTGTCCTGTGATGGACTGGTGTCCTGTCCAGGGTGTGTGTGTGTGTGTGTGTGTGTGTGTGTGTGTGTGTGTTCTGTGATGGACGTGTCCTGTCCAGGGTGTGTGAGTGTGTGTGTGTCCTGTGATGGACTGGTGTCTTGTCCAAGGTGTGTGAGTGTATGTGTGTGTCCTGTGATGGACTGCTGTCCTGTCCAGGGTGTGTGAGTGTGTGTGTGTCCTGTGATGGACTGGTGTCCTGTCCAGGGTGTGTGTGTGTGTGTGTGTCCTGTGATGGACATGTCCTGTCCAGGGTGTGTGAGTGTGTGTGTGTCCTGTGATGGATTGGTGTCCTGTCCAGGGTGTGTGTGCCTCTGTGTGTTCTGTGATGGACTGGTGTCCCGTCCAGGGTGTATCCTGCCTTGTGCCTGTTGCTTGCTGGGATAGACTCCGGCTCTCCTGCGACCCTGAATTGGAAGAGGCAGTTAGGAAACGGAGGCGTGGATAAGTACTGTATTGTCTTTTGTAGACTCTGCTGCACCTACCTTGGGTTAATCCTGTCTTTGCAGGGGGGGTCCAGCTTCCTAGTCATACAGTCCAGGAGGGGAGGGGGAGCTGGCCTGCAGCCAAGCGGACTGAACCAGACTCGCTGAACGTGTTTTCAACTCTGTTCATTCTTCAGTTTTTTTTCCTATGACGGGTTGTTGTCAGGTGCGGGAGAGCCGGGGGAATTGGTCTCAAGCAGCCCAGAAGCACAGTTTAGCTCCGACCTGTCGAGCACAATGGTTTCCGTGCCGAAGAGCCCAGTTTTGAAACGGGTCGAGGTCGTTTTGTCAAACAAAGTTTTTGAAATGGAGACCTTTTCAGTCAGATCAGATACGTTGTTGGTTTTTTTTGTCCCCTTATTTTTAAGGCGAATTTGTTCTAATGGTCTCTCTGTTGCTCTGTTGTTGTTGTTGTTGTTGTCGTGGTTGAGAGATTATTCATTTGACATTTGTAAAAAAAAATTAAATAAATTCGGGCAATACCGATTTATGAGTCGAGATTCTAAACCGATTGCGTTAGTTTTGCACCTATTACATGAAGGCCGAAGTATATGATATATAAACAGTTTTGTCCGTTTAAGCTCGCGTCGTTTAATTGAGCTGAGTTTTTAACTCTTCGATGCTGTTAAAATGTCGATGTTAGCAAATGATTGGAAAATCTGTGTGCTGCTCTTTGTTGAGGTAGTTTTCGTAAATTATTGAACGGTGATGTGACATACGATTAGTGAAATTCTGCTCCATAGAAACGGTGATTTGCGCGTTTCACGATATGTAACCAAACTGTACATATATCTGTATTGAATGTGTTCACACTGTGATTTAGCCACGATCCTGAGAATTTATTACAGGGCTATTTCTAAAAGGTCAGAGTTCGTTGTTTTATGCTCCACATTTAATACAAACGTTTCTAAGACATTGTATATCTGCCGCTTCATGGTTTTAAAAATAATAAATTGTTTGTCATACAAATGCTGGTATTGTGTGCGTAAGTGAACCGCATTTAAAAGCTAATGTAACCCTTTTTCTACTGTCAGAAATGTGGTTAAATGTGGAACCGTCCGGTATAATACTTTTACTGAGCGTCAAAACATACAACCAGATGAGAAAAGGTATCCGAAAAGATGAAATGACAGAAGAAAATCCTAAATTAATACCCTGCTAGAGGGAATTACAAATCAGAACACAAATAATTTAAATTTTTACAAACAGGATTTTTTTTATTAGTGAACGATACACACCTGGTATTGCTAACAGATTAATTATAACCAAAATAGTCTGCTTCCATGTGACGTGTTGCAAAGTTTCACATCGTATCAAATTCCTTGAATTCACATCTCAGATGCTTGACGATAACGTTTTGCAAGCCCCATCAAAACAAAAACATGTCAACAAACAAACGTCACGGTTTATTTGCCAGCCCCACGGTTTAGAGAGTGTTAGTTTAACAGAATAAATCCCAGGAAAAACATGTTACTTCCCTACGAACAACGATAAAGACATATCTGCCGGGGGTTGTCCAAATTGATTTCCAGCTCGTATTTTCCGGACATTGTGTTCCAGAAGGATATATAATGAGGAATGAACCAGTTTTTTTTTTATTCCACAAGTCCCTTATGTGATTCATTTCCACACCAACCAAGAACAAATTAACTGTAAAATCTGGAGGGTCAGTACTTTTCCTTTTGTGCTTTTATGTCTTTGTTGTTCCATATATAGTACTGTGTACTGCTAGAAATGATGCACTAAGACTTGTTCTGTGCAAGTTGAAAAAAAAAGTAATCGAGAGAGAGAGAGCCCAAATCCAAATCTGACTGACTTGCATGCTTTTCTTGTTTAAATTAAATGTGATTAAACGAGGAACAATCCTCATTTTGGAGAAAGACGTTTCCCTTGTCAGCGTGTTCGCCTACGTCTGCCGTAGCAACAGTTACCAAGGACGCTCAGCCTGTGACGGAAGATCCGGTCAAGTGCGCCACTCGCTTCCTGTTTGGGGAGACACTTCCTGTTTCTTGTGCGCGTTCAATGCCGACGCTGGGTGGGCGCCTCCGGGGTCTGAAACCGCCTGAACCGTTTCTAAACCCGCCCGCAGCCGCGCCGGCCGAAGAAAGATGACGGACTGGCTGTTCCCTCTCGAAACCGAGCTGCAGTCCTTCATGGAGGTGCTGCTCAAGGCGATCGTGTACGAGGTGTCGGACGTTTTCCGCAGCAAGATGTCCGACTCCGAGGACGCGTTTCGGGCCAGGCTTCACAGGATTTCCCAGATCCTGGCCCGGCGGGCCGTGTTCAAGATAATAAAGTTTGTCGAGGGCACTTTCGGGACGGAGATTTTGCTGATGAAGCAGGAGGTCGAGACCCTGCGGTCGAAGCTGCAGTTCTGCGAGACGGGGGGAGATCGGGGACGGATAGAGGGATCTCCACGGATGTATCTCGGGTACACGCCTCCCTGTGAAGCCACTGGAGAAATCAAAGAAGAAATTCACGTCAAATGGGAGCTGGCGGGTAAGTGTAGCGCTTCGTGTGAGCCCCCTTGGCGTTTTAAAACCCCACCGTCGCTGTTTTGATCGGAGCGGAGGAGACGCAAGATCACGCACAACTCCCAATACGTGCCTGGAAACGGTTAGATGATGGTGGGTATAGGTGATGCCGTCTTCACTCGATCGTTTTCGAGACGAGGCCTGGCGAATCGAGTTCTGATGAGCTTAACTCCGTCGGTGACAGCCGGACACGGGACAGCGCCCGGCGCGGTGCTTTTTTCGAGAGATGATCGGCGGCTTGGTCCGCTGCAGGCGTGTGATCGTGGTGTTGCGGGTCGGCCTAAGACGGCGTAGACACACAGTGCATCTGATGTGTTGAGGCGGATCAATATGCATTTCAGGTACGTGCATGACGTGAAAAAGAGCCTGCACAGGGTGTCCATTCGTTATCAGTGGCGTCAGCCCCGTAACACGGCAAAACAGGGGCTGCGTCACATCTGCGACCACCCACAGTTCCTCAACAAGTAAAAATAAAGCGGATAATATCCTGTACCCTAAACAAAGTGGTATAAATCAAGCGCATCTAGCATGTTAACAAGCATATAACCGAACCTGCATCTTATATTATAGTGACTGACGTTGCTTTGAACGTTATCTGTAAATAATAATAATAATAATAATAATAATTGCTTACACTTATATAGCGCCTTTCTGGAGACTCCACTCAAAGCGCTTTACGGGTAATGGGGAATCCCACTACCGCCACCAAGTATACTGCTCGGCGGCTATGGTTTTTCAACAGATAAAAGGAAATGAAAAAAAATAATAGCGCTAACCCAAGCAAAAATGGGTAAAAACAACTGTCTGGCAACATAATTCGAATTGATCGCTTCGGTCAGGTAGTTCATACACAAGTGAAGGCGTTATTTGCCAATGTTTTGTGTCGTATGGTGATTTTACAGTGTAATACAGTGACAAAACAGGAGGCCTTCGCCCTGATGTTTTAAAATTTTAGAAAGTGTCGCCTTGCTTTCGAAGGTGAAGGACCCTTTATTGCCCGCTTTGTCCTGCCTATCAAGAGCTCGTAAACCTGTAAACCGCAATACAAAACCATATTGAACAACATCCCTCAGTCAGTACACTTCCAGCACACTCTCTCTCTTTCCTAGCGTTTATCCCGAGACATCGGGTAAAATTCGGCCAGGACGCCGGGGTGACACCCCTACTCTTTTCGAGAAACGCCCTGGGATTTTTAATGAGCACAGAGAGTCAGGACCTCAGTTTGACGTCTCATCCGAAGGACGGCGCCTGTTTACAGTCCAGTGTCCCCCGTCACTATACTGGGGCATCAGGACCCACACAGACCACAGGGTGAGCACCCCCTGCTGGCCCCACTAACACCTCTCCCAGCAGCAACCTTAGTTTTCCCCCAGGAGGTCTCCCCCTCCAGGTACTGACCAGGCTCACACCTGCTGAGCTCCAGTGGGTTGCTAGTTGTGAGTTGCAGGGTGATATGGCTGCTGGCCAGTACACTTCCAGCACTGTAAGATGGAAAAACCCAAAGATCCTGGCCTGCAGGCAGCCTTTTCGTTGTTCAACGATTTAATGACTTTAAGCAGCCGCTCTCTTAGTCTTTCTGCACCTGGAGAGAAAATGCTGGGTCGATCAGAGGGGACTTGATCGTATGGAATTTGTTCCTGAAGGAAGATGACACTGCTATTACTGAAGCCGGTGAGAGCTTGGCTTTGGTCTCTCATGGACATCTGCTTCCATCTAAAGGTGTTCCGTGTGGAACTGGAGCCCAGCAGGTGTGAGCCTGGCCAGTACCTGGAGGGGGAGACTCCTGGGAAAAACTAAGGTTGCTGCTGGAAGAGGTGTTAGTGGGGCCAGCAGGGGGCGCTCACCCTGTGGTCTGTGTGGGTCCTGATGCCCCAGTATAGTGACGGGGACACTGGACTGTAAAAAGGCACCGTCCATCGGATGAGACAAAACCGGGGTCCTGACTCTCTGTGGTCATTAACAATCCCAGGGTGTTTCTCGAAAAGAGTAGGGGTGTAACCCCAGCGTCCTGGCCAAATTTCCCATTGCCCCTCACCAATCATGGCCTCCTAATAACCCCCCTCTCTGAACTGGCTCCATCCCTCTGCTCTCCTCCCCACTGAGAGCTGCTGTGTGGGGAGCGTTCTGGCGCACTATGGCTGCCGTCGCATCATCCAGGTGGGGCTGCACATTGGTGGCGGCAGTGGGATTCCCCCTGACCTGTATCTGAGTGGAGTATCCAGAAAACCACGATATAAGTGAAAGGAATGAGCATTATTAAATCTTGTTGGACAGCTCGATATGCTTCCCACCTGTTAGTTCAGGAGTGTTTGTCTCTTTGGTCCCAGGTTTTAATTGTAAACGTCGTCGGTGTCGGTATTTGGACTGACGGAGTGCTGGAATGATTTTTCTCCGTTGTGTCGGTGTTACTTTCTACCGCGAGGTCCGTCCGAGCTCGGCGCAGCTCAGCTAGTAACCTTCTCGATCTCTTGTGCGGTCTGTTTAGGCACAGAAGGCGGCGCTCTCCCTGACGCTGGGGACGGGGCTCCTCTTGAACAGCAGCGCAGCGAGGAGGAGGAGGAGGAGGAGGGGTGGGGCTCCCGTCTGATGCAGGAGACGGAGCTCCTGTCTGCAGAGGGGAAAGAGACACCCGGGGAGCAGCAGCAGGCCGAGAGCAGGCCGAGGCTGGGGGGCCTGGGCTCCGCGCCCGCGGTGAAGGCGGAGCCCGAGACCGAGGACCCCGGGCTCCTCGCGTCCGATGACTTCCCGGAAACGTCCGACGGCTTCGATGGCGAGAGCACCGCGGACAGCTGTGACGGCCCGCCGTCTGGGCCCGCGCAAGAGTACGGGGAAGCCAAGCTGGAAGATCTGAACGTCGTCAGCGTCGCCGCCGCCGCCGAGGACCCCCCCTTGCCTGCATGCGACCGCCCCTTCGCCTGCAGCCACTGCGGCAAGAGCTTCAGCCGGGCCAGCACCCTGCGCACCCACCTGCGCATCCACACGGGCGAGCGGCCTTTCCGCTGCAGCCAGTGCCCGACCAGCTTCAGCCAGTCCAGCAGCCTGAAGAGCCACCTGCGCATCCACACGGGCGAGCGGCCCTTCGGCTGCGCCCAGTGCGGCAAGAGCTTCAACGACTCCAGCACCCTGCGCACCCACCAGCGCATCCACGCCGGGGAGAAGCCCTTCCGCTGCGCCCAGTGCGGCAAGAGCTTCAGCCAGTCCAGCACCCTGCGCACCCACCTGCGCATCCACACGGGCGAGCGGCCCTTCGCCTGCGGCCAGTGCGGGAAGAGCTTCGGCGACTCCAGCACCCTGCGCAAGCACCAGCGCATCCACACGGGCGAGAAGCCCTTCCGCTGCGCCCAGTGCGGCCGGAGCTTCTGCCAGTCGGGCAGCCTGCGCACCCACCTGCGCATCCACACGGGCGAGCGGCCCTTCGCCTGCGGGCGCTGCGGGAAGGGCTTCACCACCTCGAGCAGCCTGAAGAGCCACCACTGCGCCGGGGCCGCCCCCCAGCCGGGGCAGGGGGGAGAGGCCGAGCCGCCCGCCGTCGTCGTGATCGCCTAGGATCCTGGGAAGGGCCGGGGCTGCCGGGGGGGCGCTGCCATCTCTGTTCCAGAGAGCCGCCATCAAGGGGGAAGGGGAGGGGGACCCAGAGTTACCTGGTCGTCACGAGACGGCGACGATCACTTGAGCGTGTGGACAGGGTGTCATGAGCTACCGAGGAGCTGGCTGGAACTGGGGGGGGGGGGGCGTTAAGCGTTTGGCGACCGTGTCCGGGCGCTGCAGAACGAGCACTCCGCCTGACCGCCCACTGGGGCCCGGCCATCAGGGCACGTGACGATCCGCTCCTCGTGTGGACACAGCCGCGAGGACTCCCCCGCCCCTCCTTAGGTGAGAGCCAGTGAGAGCCGCGCCATCGACTCCACCGCTTGTGCCAGCGCCAGCTGCCCTATCGCCCTGCGGCTCCCAGCTGGCAGCCCCCCCCCCCCCGAAGCTCAGCAGGTGGGAGCCTGGTCAGTACCTGGAGGGGAGACCTCCTGGGGAAAACTAAGGTTGCTGCTGGGAGAGGTGTTAGTGGGGCCAGCAGGGGGCGCTCTCACCCTGCGGTCTGTGTGGGTGCTGATGCCCCAGTATAGTGACGGGGGATACTGGACTGTAAACAGGCGCCGTCCTTCGGATGAGACGTAAAACCGAGGTCCTGACTCTCTGTGGTCATTAACAATCCCAGGGCGTTTCTCGAAAAGAGTAGGGGTGTAACCCCGGCGTCCTGGACAAATTTACAATTGGCCCTTACCAATCATGGCCTCCTAATAACCCCCCTCTCTGAACTGGCTTCATCCCTCTGCTCTCCTCCCCACTGAGAGCTGGTGTGGGGGGAGCGTTCTGGCGCACTATGGCTGCCGTCGCATCACCCAGGTGGGGGCTGCACATTGGTGGCGGTAGTGGGATTCCCCCTGACCTGTCAAGCGCTTTGAGTGGAGTGTCCAGAACAGCGATTAAAAGGGTCAGCAATTACTAATGATACAAACCGACAGTCAGCTCGTGATAATGTAGGTGTTGCAGGACAGTTGTGCTGTCGTATGATTACCACACAAAGTACGCCACCTCGTAAGTATCAGATAACTCTGTGTTGGGTTTTTTTCCTTGATGGCAGCAATGCGTTTGATATTTTAACTTCATTTTCAACATTGTGTCCCAAAATCACAGAGACCCCTCCCCCCCTTGCAGAAGGCTGGAATTGTACAGACTTGTTTTAAAAAACATGGTTTTATTATATATATATATTGTGCTAAGTTAAAAGAGATGCTGTAATCCTGTACAGCACAGGAAGGCCCTACAAGTAAGTGGGTACCTGGAGTCTGGTGCCAAAATCGCAAGATTTGTTCTTAAACAAATGATGCACTACGGTTTTTACAAGACTGTTTGTCACCTTTTGGCATGCAGTCGTTGTGATACGGTGAAAAGGGATTTTGTTTTTAACTTGTTGTCTGCGCAGATCAGTACGCGCGAAACGCAAATATTGGACCCACGACACGAATCCACTACGGATTCCCGCCTCCTGGCTTTGGACTGAGATGTTCTCAGGTGAAACGACTTGGGGGTGGATTAAGAACCGCTGGGAACGTCTTCCGCCGTCGGAAGCGCCAACAGTGCGTCGGTATTAAAAGACTTATTCCTCCTGGAGGACAGTATTCGGTCCCAGCAACGGCATAGCTGTTGTGTGTTTTTAACCTGGGCGTCTGTGTTGGGTCTGTCCTAAACCTTGTTCTGTCTTCCTCGCATCGGAACAGGAAGACCATCTGTTGTGTCAAAAAACTCCTGGGCGTCAGATTAGCGCAGGAGCGAGTTTAAAATATTCTAATGCCGTGTATGTATTTTGGCGTATTTTCATGTGTTGTGTCCTAAATGCAATATTCCTGGGAACGGAAGGGAGTCAGCGCCGTTGGGCCTGCTTGAGAAAAACGCACAGAGACACGTGGCCCTCTCTCTGTCTCCTTGTTTCCCTAATAAAAAGTATTTCAGACGTGCACGGAACTGAGCTGTGACTTCCTGAATCTCTGGAATTTAGCTCCGCGGACAGGGATGCCGACTCGATTGTGTTCTCTAAGAAAAGGTAAGTAGATTGTCGTAAAACACTACCTTCTCAGAGGTGCAGGGGAGCTGAGAACACGGAGAGCTTATTTAATAGTACTTATTGAATTTACGGACGGGAGTTCCCCACTCCAGTGAGTCTTACAGCTCAGGGGTCCCCCAGTCCAGTGAGTCTTATAACTCAGGGGTCCCCCAGTCCAGTGAGTCTTATAGCCCAGGGGTCCCCCAGTCCAGTGAGTCTTATAACTCAGGGGTCCCCCAGTCCAGTGAGTCTTATAGCTCAGGGGTCCCCAGTCCAGTGAGTCTTATAACTCAGGGGTCCCCCAGTCCAGTGAGTCTCATAGCTCAGGGGTCCCCAGTCCAGTGAGTCTTATAACTCAGGGGTCCCCCAGTCCAGTGAGTCTTATAACTCAGGGGTCCCCAGTTCAGTGAGTCTCATAGCTCAGGGGACCCCCAGTCCAGTGAGTCTCATAGCTCAGGGGTCCCCAGTCCAGTGAGTCTCACAGCTCAGGGGTCCCCCAGTCCAGTGAGTCTTTTAGCTCAGGGGTCCCCAGTCCAGTGTGTCTTTTAGCTCAGGGGTCCCCCAGTCCAGTGAGTCTTACAGCTCAGGGGACCCCAGTCCAGTGAGTCTTTTAGCTCAGGGGTCCCCAGTCCAGTGGGTCTTATAGCCCAGGGGTCCCCAGTCCAGTGAGTCTTTTAGCTCAGGGGTCCCCAGTCCAGTGTGTCTTTTAGCTCAGGGGTCCCCCAGTCCAGTGGGTCTTACAGCTCAGGGGTCCCCCAGTCCAGTGGGTCTTACAGCTCAGGGGTCCCCCAGTCCAGTGTGTCTTTTAGCTCAGGGGTCCCCAGTCCAGTGAGTCTTATAGCTCAGGGGTCCCCCAGTCCAGTGAGTCTTACAACTCAGGGGTCCCCCAGTCCAGTGAGTCTTACAGCTCAGGGGTCCCCAGTCCAGTGAGTCTCATAGCTCAGGGGTCCCCAGTCCAGTGAGTCTTACAGCTCAGGGGTCCCCCAGTCCAGTGAGTCTCACAGCTCAGGGGTCCCCCAGTCCAGTGTGTCTTTTAGCTCAGGGGTCCCCCAGTCCAGTGTGTCTTTTAGCTCAGGGGTCCCCAGTCCAGTGGGTCTTATAGCTCAGGGGTCCCCCAGTCCAGTGAGTCTTACAGCTCAGGGGTCCCCCAGTCCAGTGAGTCTCACAGCTCAGGGGTCCCCAGTCCAGTGAGTCTCACAGCTCAGGGGTCCCCCAGTCCAGTGAGTCTCACAGCTCAGGGGTCCCCAGTCCAGTGAGTCTTATAGCCCAGGGGTCCCCCAGTCCAGTGAGTCTTATAGCCCAGGGGTCCCCCAGTCCAGTGGGTCTTACAGCTCAGGGGTCCCCCAGTCCAGTGGGTCTTTTAGCTCAGGGGTCCCCCAGTCCAGTGTGTCTTTTAGCTCAGGGGTCCCCAGTCCAGTGGGTCTTATAGCTCAGGGGTCCCCAGTCCAGTGAGTCTTATAGCTCAGGGGTCCCCCAGTCCAGTGAGTCTTACAGCTCAGGGGTCCCCAGTCCAGTGAGTCTCACAGCTCAGGGGTCCCCCAGTCCAGTGAGTCTCACAGCTCAGGGGTCCCCAGTCCAGTGAGTCTCACAGCTCAGGGGTCCCGCAGTCCAGTGAGTCTTACAGCTCAGGGGTCCCCAGTCCAGTGGGTCTTACAGCTCAGGGCTCCCCCAGTCCAGTGTGTCTTTTAGCTCAGGGGTCCCCTAGTCCAGTGGGTCTTATAGCCCAGGGGTCCCCAGTCCAGTGAGTCTAACAGCTCAGGGGTCCCCAGTCCAGTGGGTCTTACAGCTCAGGGGTCCCCCAGTCCAGTGGGTCTTACAGCTCAGGGCTCCCCCAGTCCAGTGTCCGTGTCCAGCGCGTTACCAGCAGCAGGAGGAGGACCGGTGCGGTGGGATTGATGGTGCGATACGTGCGATCAGCCCCACGGCTCCGAGCAAGCGAGCCCGCCCGCCCGCCCGTAGCGACATCACAGGTACGGAGTGACGAGGGCGCTATCGCCCGAGCACATCCAGTACGCGAGAATGACGATCTCGTCGTTATAAGAGATATAATGACGAGATGAGAGGGGGCGAATTCTTTTTTTTTTTCCCCCCCCTTGGTGGCAGCGATGCGTTTCCCGTACCGGTCTCGCCGCGTTCCCCTGATGTCTCCAGAAAGTAAGACGGTAATGTTTTTTGTTTTTTTTTAATTGAATAGTATCTGTTGTTACAGAGCTATTGGCGCCCTCCTGCGACCCGAGCTGTTTCTGCAGCTACACTTGAATTTTTCCCCTTTCGGAGCAGCGGACCGCACAGCTCTCGGACACCCCGTCGGATCAGACTTGTCCACTTCTTCCTCGCCTCTGTCCGCACGGACATTTGTCCGCTCTGATCCTCAAGGATCGGTCCCCGATTCCACCGCCGTCCACAGAAGAGGCCGTGTCGGTTTGAAATCTCCCGCCGCAGACCGGCCAGGTGTTCTGCGCTCAGGTCAGTGGGGGTTTTTTTGGTTTTTTTTTTAAATAAAAACGCTTTATAAATCTAATAAGTTTTGACACTCGCTCAGGCAGTCGATGGAACTGCAGTCTTAGAGTTTTATTGTAACTGTGCGGGTGTCCGCCACACCCGTGTGCGTTTCATCTGCCTGAATCGATGTCGATTGTAACGTAACCGACTTGCCGGCAAGGGCGAGACCGGCGCCTGTGGCCCCTCCTGATGATTAATCGATTGGCGCAGAGGAGGCCACCGACCCGCTCGATTGGTGCAGAGGCGGGCGATTATGGGCACACCCGATTGGTTCGGGGGGGGGGGGAAGACCACGGTCGCCTCCGATTGGTTCACAGAGATGACCACAGAGGCTTCTGATTGGGTCAGAGAGAAGACTATAGACACCCTTCATTGGCTCAAGGGTAGGCGACTGTGGACACCTCTCATTGGTTCACAGAGAAGACCACTGACACTGCTCACAGAGACGCGCACAGACACTCCTGATCGGTTTCAGAGATGGCTGAGAGTGGAAACTCCTGGTTGGCTCGCTAAGAAAGCGGAGCGGAGGGGATACTGTGTAAATATACTGTATTTGTTTTGCAGTTGAACTGCGAGAGTGTTTCACGGAGGTTCAACCCATCTGCCTTCAAAGAAGACACCATCTTAAGAAAATCGAGATACATTTTCTAGACCTCCTATACCAAAAAGAAAGTAAAACATGTACAACAGTGGGAGTTTCTTATTCCCTATTCATGGATTTTTGATTTGGTATACAAAAACTACACAACTTCACAACAGGAAGAATAAATTATTCACACTCGCTGGCACATCAGCACCACACAACTTCACAACAGGAAAAATAGGTGCCGCTGGCACAAAAACACTGCACAGAACAGAACGGATTTCTATTTTTGATATGACATGAAATTCTATCATCTTTCATATAATGACTTTTTTCGTGAGATACATCATGTACAGACCTGAGATTTATGTATTTCAAATGACATTAAAATTGCGTCAGCAATTATTTCATTAGACAAATATTTCTGTCATGTACAGAACGGATTTATATACTTGAAATGACGTGAAATTATACCATCTTTCATATAATGACTTGTTTCATGAGATATATCATGTACAGAACTGAGATTTATCATTTTGAAATGCCCTACAATTCTAATTCGATGTACTTATTGCGTTGGACAAATATTTTGACCAGGTACAGACCCCATCTTAACATTTATGAACTTAAATATTAAGAAGCTTACTCTGCAATTCTCTAAGAGAGCAGATCGCACGGTCAGCTCTGCCCTGAGTTGTTTTAAAAAGATCAAAAGTCATTTTTAGGAAATTCTATTTTTTTAAGCTGAATGCACGTTTTATGTACTGTTTGCTGCTCCATTACAGCGGTAAAGTGCCTTTTCAAGCACAATTATGGCTATTTTCAGATGTATTCTTCAAAAACAATTCAACGTTCTTCAGTTTTCAATAAAGTTTCTAGACTCTTAATTGCTTAATTGATGAAGTCTCTTGATTGGCCGGGATGCGATCTCACCCAGGTGGTGTGAGAGAGGTCTGTGGTCCAGACCGGAGGGAAACGTCATTTGTCGGATCAGATCACAGGAGAGAGAGAGAGAGCGGAGGTCCTGTCGTGAACACAGCAGAGCTGGCTGGGCTCTGGGCGTGTGGGTGATGTACAGTGTTCAGCGCAAACTTCAATCTGACCGCTGTGGGTCAGTTATAACGAGCTCTCGGAGAGCACGCTGCTGTCTGGAGAAGAGCTACAGCTCTGAGCTCAATGCTACGAAAAACCGTGCGGAGTCAAGTTGGAGACCAGCTGAACTTGTGCTTAATACACAAAGGGCTCAGCATTGCTGTCCTAATTAGCACGAACTACAAGACGCTCTGAGTCGCAACATTTCAATTAATTTAAACCGTAAATGAACATGTAGGTCACGTTAATATAGGATTATTACTTGGTGTCGTGTTTGTGTAAAACGGGGATGTTGCTGTTTTTAATTTAAGAGGGTCAATCATGCTAATTTATACCAGATGAGTGTACGAGACTACTGCGTTTGATTTTGAACGCGAATCCTATTGAAGCGGCTTTTATTTGCGCTGATAAATGACGAAGATTCATACGGAGATCCTTCATATGTAAGCGAACGTTTTTTTTTTCGGTTGTATTTACTATACATTTGTGTCTGCACAGGTCTTCTGCACTGTTAGGTAGCGACAAGTTGTACTTTATCCCAGTTTGTTTTTAATGTGTGTAACGTCTCTGTTGGAGGCTGCGAGTTGGTTACGGTATGTCGAACAGTGACAAAGGCGAGTTCCTCATCTTCCTCGCCGCGGAGTCACTCAATAGTGACAAAAAGCACCAGCTGATGTCCAGAAACGTTTGTATTGTTTTTAAAACGGATCGTAAAATAAGGTACTGGGACGTAGTTTCATCTCCAGGTAAGAAAACATGAGTTTTGCTGCTCACAATATGTTCAGCTTTGGCCATTAATGAAGATCTGTTTCACTTCATGTCAGGTCAAGACACAACCCGATTGGTCCAGAGGGCAGCCAAGGGAATTTTCCGATTGGTCCAGAGGGCAGTCAAGGGAATTTTCCGATTGGTCCAGAGCAAGGTAACCAGCACTCCTGATTGGTCCGGAGGGCAGCTCTAGGAGGGCTCTGTCTGAAAGTGCGCTGGGCAGTGGTAGCGGACGCTCAAGGAGAGTTCAGGATGTCCGTGGTCTGTTCGCCTCCAGGTCTTCAGACCCCAGACTCTCCTCTAAACGGACAGCAGCGGGCTGAAACAACCAGCTGACATTGTTTTTTGTTTCGGGTTTGGTGGCGCACCGGCAGTATTTGAAGCGACAGAAAGGATTGAAGAAGCTGAAGACGGGAGCAGGAGTCGGGAAGAGACCGGCGAGAGTCGAGTGTGGGGTGGGGTGGGGGGGGAGGCATTGAGACTTTCGGCGCTGACAATTTTCTCATTCGACGGAGAGTCACGTATAGAACTGACACCCATCTTAACGCTGATGAACTAAAATATTGATCAGCTTTACTCTGCAATTCTCCGGTCGCACGGTCAGCTCTGCCCTGAGTTGTTTAAAAGATCGAATGTCGGCTTTGGGAAATCTTATTTTTCAACTGAATTCACTTTTACGTACTGTTTGCTGCTTATTTACAGCGGTAAAGTGCCTTTTCAAGCAGAATTATGACTATTTTCAGATGCATTATTCAGAAACTGAGCTTGCGTTTACAATAAAGTTTCTGGACTCTTAATTGCTTAATTGACGAAGTCTCTTGATTGGCCGGGGTGCGATCTCACCCAGGTGGTGTGAGAGAGGTCTGTGGTCCAGACCGGAGGGAAACGTCATTTGTCCGATCAGATCACAGGAGAGAGAGAGCGGAGGTCCTGTCGTGAACACAGCAGAGCTGACGGGGCTCGGAAGCAGAGGTACCGCGTGTGGGTGATGTACAGTGTTCAGCGCAAACTTCATACTGACCGCTGTGGGTCAGTTATAACGAGCTCTCGGAGAGCACGCTGCTGTCTGGAGAAGAGCTACAGCTCTGAGCTCAATGCTACGAAAAAACCGTGCGGAGTGAAGTTGGAGACCAGCTGAACTTGTGCTTAATACACAAAGGGCTCAGCATTGCTGTCCTAATTAGCACGAAGGACAAGACGCTCTGACTCGGAGCCTTTCAATTTAAACCGTAAATGAACATGTAGGCCACGTTAATATAGAATTATTACTTGGTGTCGTGTTTGTGTAAAACGGGGATGTTGCTGTTTTTAATTTCAGAGGGTCATTCAAGCTAAACTATACCAGATGAGTGTACGAGACTACTGCGTTTGATTTTGAACGCGAATCCTATTGAAGCGGCTTTTATTTGCGCTGATAAATGACGAAGATTCATACGGAGATCCTTCATATGTAAGCGAACGTTTTTTTTCGGTTGTATTTACTATACATTTGTGTCTGCACAGGTCTTCTGTACACTTAGGGGCGACGTGTTGCAGTTTATCGAAGTTTGTTTTTAATTTGTGTGAAGTTGGAGACCAGCTGAACTTGTGCTTAAGACACAAAGGGCTCAGCATTGTTGTCCTAATTAGCACGGACTACAAGACGCTCTGACTCGGAGCATTTCAATTAATCCAAAAATGAATATGGAGAATTATTACTTTGTGTCCCGTTTATGTATAACGGGATGTTCCTGTTTTTACTTTTAAAAGGGGCATTTATGCTAAAATATACCGGAGGAGGGTACGAAACTACTCTCTGCTACTTACTGTAAGTGTAATTAGTCACGACACAAACGAGAGCAGCGGTTGCGTGTTTGAATGTGATCTGAACAGGAATCCAATTATAGCGGCTTTTATTTGCGCTGATGAACGATTTCGATGAAGACGGAGGTCTTTCGTATGGAAGCGACCGGTTATATTTTTCGCTTGTATGTGTCTGCAAGGACCTGAGGGCGTTTGATCGGGGGAGCTACACAGTGAGGGACCTTCAGGGAAACACTATCGTCACTGTGGGAGGTGAGCGGGTCTACAGTAGGGTCACTAGAGGGCTCTATGTTCTTGATAGAGTGTGTTCTTATATCATCCTCTGTCCTGATGGTCTTTCAGCTCACAGAGACACTGTCACCCTGCAGCCTGGAGCCTCTCTGTCTGTCCCCCTGTTCACTGGAGAGCCGGTGGAGGTGCTGTTTGACCCTGCAGGAGGTGGAAACTGGACCTCAGTGTGTTCTGTCCAGAGCAGCACAGCCCGCTGTGTCCCCCAGTACAGAGACAGAGTGTCGGTGCAGGACGGCTCTCTGACGCTGCGCCCCCTCACTCCAGCTGATCAGGGGAACTACACAGTGAGGGACCTTCAGGGAAACACTATCAGCACTGTGACAGTCACTGTGGGAGGTGAGCAGGTCTACAGTAGGGTCACTAGAGGGCTCTACACTCCTGACAGGGGGGGTTCTTGTATCATCCTCTGTCCTGATTGTCTTTCAGCTCCACTAGCTCTCCCAGTCTGTGAATTGAGAGGCTCGGAGAGACGGACTGTACTACTGCACCACCAGAGACGGAGGAGAGATCCAACCAGACTGCTTACAGGTGGGGACAAATCACACTCTTTTCTTTATGTGGGGTGTGGCAGGGTGTGATCTCAATATTTAGAGACCACCTCCGGCAGACCTGTCTTGTTTGTTGTAGAAAAAAACAGCTCATTGTAGTCTCTCATCTACCCTCACTTTCCTGTTTGCTGAATACAAGCTGGGCAGGAGCATGAAATTAATAATGAGACTGAGGAGGAGAACTCCCTGCTTGTGCTGAAGGGTTTCTGATCTTCCTTCTTGTAGTTTACAGGAAGCCCACCCTGATGGGAGATCCCAGCATGAGGGAGTCTGATCTTCACCCTGTTCTCTGCTGTCCTTCTGCATGTGTGTCCACTGGCTCAGTCACTGAGGAGGTGAGTGAGACACACCTGTCCTGTATCTATACAGTCTAGAGACGCGCGGTCCAGAGTCGCACCTGTCCTGTATCTATACAGTCCAGAGTCGCACCTGTCCTGTATCTATACAGTCCAGAGTCGCACCTGTCCTGTATCTATACAGTCCAGAGTCGCACCTGTCCTGTATCTACACAGTCTAGAGACGCACGGTACAGAGACGCACCTGTCCTGTATTTATACCGTACAGAGTCACAGTACAGAGCAGAGACAGCTACTTCATAGTCAGGTTTAGTGTGGTTGTAGATTTGAGTATCACCAGCTGTTTTGAACTCATGATGTTAATCTTAATATCTGACCAAGTATGAATACGTCAATGAAGTCTATTATTATTGTTGTTTGTCTCCAATTCTTCTCGCAAGCCCACGAAATTCCCTGATGGACGTTCGGTTCAGATCAGTGGAAGTCTGCACGTGTCCCTTAATGAAGGACGGTTTTGTCCCAAAACAACTGAAAACCTGACGGAGAATTAAGGAGGACTCCGTTTCTTGGATATTCTCTGTACGCGTTAACCACCAAACCAGACAAACTCTTCAGTCTGTTTCCTGAATAATTAGTTTATTTGCCTGTTTACCGTGCTGGGGATTCACTCGAATGGTGAGTCACTGAACCAGTGGGTTTCTGTGTGTTCACTGTAAAGGTGAGAGGAGTGGGGTACCAGCCAGGTGAGAGCTGGAGGAGTGGGGTACCAGACACTTGAAGCCAAGGAACATTCCTGTGTGACAGTGAACTTGCTCAACTGAGATCTCTGTGGAATCCTGAAGGAGGAAAAGTCAAGAGGGAGGACAGACACCCCGACATCCGAGCTCTCTCCCAGTCGGACACCAGGAGCCCCGACGCCCACATCCTCCCCCATCGGCTCCATCTCGCCGGTCGTGTCGTCTGGACGTCGGACTCCAGGATCTCGGGGAAGGTTCCCTCCTCCCAGCCCGGCTCAGGCCTGAGGAGTCTGGAAGATCTGGGAGAAGCCATGAGGAAGAAACTCCTCCTGGACCTCGACTCTGGGAGGAGCCCCAGCGCCTGGACCCCCTGAAAACTCAGGCTGACCAGGAGGAGCCCAGTGGTGCCACAACAATGAAGGGGAGCCCAGGGGTGTTGGATCCTCTGAACGAGGTGAGGAAGGGGGAGAGAGAGCCTGTGGACAACACGCCTGTGTTTCTCCAGGACGGGTCACCAAAACAGCAGCTCTGGACCGGAGCAGTCGGGACTCGGTGGAGCACAGGCTGCCTTCAGGCATGTTTATTCCCAACAGGAGCCAGGTCAGACCCTCTACCACGGAGGAGAGGGCACCCCCAGACCTGCAGTTAGAAGTCAAGAGAGTGTTTTCAACCAGTCAGCACAGGTGGGGGACAGGGTACCCCATCAGCACTGAAGGGCACGAGGCGCCAGGCAGGTGAGTGCAGACCAGGTGAGTCTCTCCTTCACTGGCTGTCCCTCGCAGGCGACGCTGGTCTTACATGATCGGGGCTGATCGGTCCAATCTGGGATCCACAGACTCTGAGGGGACAGAGTAGGAGTCGTCTCGGGGAATCATCCAGGGTGTCCCGATCTCCTGGCTGCTGGAGCCTGTGAGGATGACCATGATGATGACGAAGAGCTGCAGGTGACCCTGATTCAGGCTGCTCCTTGGAGACGAGCTCCAGGCGGAGAGCCAGTGGACTCCTCCTAGTGGAGCTCCAGGGGGTGACCATCAGGGCTGTGTCCTGACCTCCTGCTGTCTCTTGCCCCCAAGAACCTGGTCAGTGTGCTGTTGACACTACACTCTCATACCCAAGTCCAGCACTAGCCCAAGGTATGATTAATGCTGTCACTCCTATATCGCACTTGGGGCATGAACCCACAACCCAGCTAGTGAGAGAGGAGAACTGTTATAGGGTTACTAGCATTGATATTGGAGCCTAGTGGATTATTATTGTATAATTAACAGTAATACTGTAACTAGTAATACAAGTGAACACTGGGCTACATACAGATGACGAGGCACAGAGAGACTGCAGAGCCAGACTGCTGCCCTCAGACACACGAACCAGCTGTCACAGCTGTGCAGCCTACAGCAGCGTGTCCTGCTCTCTGAGCTCATACACTGTGAGCCACCAAGGTCAAGGGTCGAAGGTCAAGATGGACTCCAATGCAGGGGCAGCCAGTGGGAAGACCAGTGTGGATGGAGGTTGACGCTCTGTCCTGTGTTCATTTCTGTATGGACGGGTATGGATGAGGAGTCGGAATGGAGGTGGGGTGCTCTCTCTCCTGTCCATCTTTTCACTAATTTTCCAGGATGTCCAGAAGTTGTCAGTGGGAAGACGGGTATGGATGAAGATTGAACCCTCTCCTATGTGTTTTTGTTTTCCCCAACTTTCCAGGTTATCCAGGAGGCTGCCAGCTATGTTGGGATAGTGGTTGGATACTCTCTCCCATCCTGCTTTTCCATTTTCCAGCAGGTCCGGAGGCTGAAATTGGGGAAGACCAGGCATGGATGAAGATTGAACCCTCTCCTGTCTCCTTTGGATGCTCTCTCCTGTTATTTTTATCCTGATTTTCCAGGATGACCAAAAGAACTGACAGTGGGGAAGATGGGTATGGATGAGGAGTCAGAATGGAGGTGGGGTGAAGATTGAACCCTTCTGTGTTCTTTTCCCTAATTTTCCAAGGTGTCCAGAGGCAGACAGTGGGAAGACGGGAATGGATGAGGTGTTGGGGTTGACGTTGAACTCTCTCTCCTGTTTTTTCCAGGCTGCAAAGACGCTGCCAGTGGGAAGAGAGGTAGGGTTGGGATAGAGTTTGGATACTCTCTAATTTTCCAGGATGTCCAAAAAATGGAAAGTGGGAAGACAGGCTTGGAAGGGCAGTTGGAATGGAGGTGGGATGCTCTCTCCTCTTTTCTCTAATTTTCCAGGCTGGCCAAAGGCTGCCAGTGGGAAGACAGCTTGGGAGTTGGAATAGTGATTGGATGTTCTCTCCTATAATCTTTTCCCTGATTTTCTAGGATGTCCACGAAATTGACAGTGGAAAGATGGGTATGGAGGTAGGGTGCTCTCTCCTTTTCCTTAATTTTCCAGGATGTTCAGAGGCTGCCAGTGGGAAGACATGTACGTATGAAGATTGAACCCTCTCTTGTTTCCTTTTCCCTAATTTTCCAGGTTGCCCAGACACTGCTAGTGGGAAGAGAGGTAGAGTTGGGATAGAGCTTGGATACTCTCTCCTGTAATCTTTTCCCTAATTTTCCAGGGTGTCCGGAGGCAGACAGTGGAGATGTGGTGTTGGGATTGATGCTGAACTCTGTGTATTTTCCAGGCTGTAGAGAGGCTGCCAGTGGGGACAATGTGTGTAGTTGGGATAGAGGTTAGATGGTCTCTCCTGTGATCTTTTGACAGTGGGAAAACGTGTATGTTTAAAGATTGAACCCTCTCCTGTATTCTTTTCCCTAATTTTCCAGGCTGGCCAGGGGCAGATAGTGGGAAGACGGGTATGGCTGGGAGTTGGGATGGAGGTGAGAAGCTCTTTCCTGTCTTTTTCTTCCTCCTTGTGTCGGTCTCTGTGACGTCTCTCTGCCTGTCTCTTGAGCTGTGTGTCTTTCTCTCAGTCCGGCTGCGTGTGCTCTGTAAAACACTACACTTCTGCAGTATTAAACAGGGCTTTTTGACTGTGGATTGCAGGTTCGATTCCAGAGAGGGACAAAGTCTTGTACCTCCGAGTGATCTATTTTGCTCAGATAGACTGTTCTGAGATAATGGTCATCAGTGGCTGTACTGTATGGAGTGGAGTGTTGACAATGGTGTACTCAATTCTCGAGAAGATTGTACCTTCATACACTGACACATCTGTGCGCTGAACTCCACACTTGTACTGAGCTTCAGTACTCGGAGACACACCAGTATGCACATGTATGCTGAACCTTCACCTGCAGTGTACTTGAATGCTCAAACCTGTTACTATTTTAATCCTCCAATCTGTGTGCTGAACCCTCAACTGTACTACTATAGTACTCAGCCCTGTGTGATGAGCTGTTGTAATACTCAAATATGTGAACTTGTATGTCTAACTGGTACTAGTTGACAATGCTCAGACTTGCGTACTTAACCAGCACTGAGCTTTAATACTTAATGACACACCTCTGTACTGAACTCTCATCTTTACTGTGCTTTCATACTCAAAAGTGTGCTGAACCCTCATGTGGACTGTGCTATTATACTTAAACCAGGGTGATACACGTGTGTGCTAAACTCACCTTTACTGTGC
Organism: Atractosteus spatula; assembly: GCF_055471065.1. Classification (NCBI taxonomy): domain Eukaryota; kingdom Metazoa; phylum Chordata; class Actinopteri; order Semionotiformes; family Lepisosteidae; genus Atractosteus; species Atractosteus spatula. The sequence continues at coordinate 2,019,369 of NW_028296612.1, forward strand.
TTTAATACTCAAACCTGTGTGCTCAGCTCTCACCTGGACAGCACTAAAATACTTAAACCACTGTGCTGATCTCTAACTTGTAAGTGAGCTTTAATATTCAGTGACACACCAGTATGCTGAACTTTAACCTGCAGTGTTCTTTAAATCTCAAATCTGTGTGCTACACTCTTACCTTGACTGAGTTTTAATACTCAAAGAGACACCTGTGTGCTTTACACTTGTTTTAATTTTATTGTGGTCAGCTCTGGACAAGAAACTTAAAGCAGTGCTTTTTCCTGTGCTTCAATACTGATACCTGTGTGCTCATCTCTCACCTGGAGTGTACTCAACATAATGGGTACTTTTTTTTTCCTGTGTTTTTAATACTGAAGCCTCTGTTCTGAACTCTCATCTCCACTGAGCTGTAATGCATCGTAATAAACCTGTAAACTTAACTCTTGCGTTTACTGTGCTTTAATACTTCAATCTGTGTCGTCGGGTCTCACCTGGACTGTACTGAAATACTTAAACCAGGGAGGTGAGCTTGTACTGAGCTTTAATATTCAGAGATGTGTATGCTGACCCTTCTGTAGTGTACTTCAATACTCAAATCTGTGTACTACACTCTTGGCTCTACTGAGTTTTAATCAATGACACACCTGTGTGCTTTACTTACCTTGCCTGTACTATAAAAGTTTAACCAGTGTACTGATCCCTAACTTGTAAGTGAGCTTTAATACTCAGTGACACCCATGTATGCTAAACCTTCACAAGCAGTGTATTTTAATTCTCAGATTTCTGTGCTGAACAGTCATCTGTACTATTAGAATACTCAACCCTGTGTGATGTATTGTAATAGTCAGATCTGTGAACTCGCATGTCTGACTGGTACTATTTTGCAGTGCTCAGACGTGTGTACTGAACTCTCACCAGTACTGGGCTTTAATACTTAAACCACTGTGCTGAACTCTCACTTGTCCAGATCTGTAATGTTCAGTGACGTGTATGCTGAACCTTCATCTAAAGTGTACTTTCATACTCGAATCTGTGTGCTACACTCTTACCTTGACTGAGTTTCAATACTCAATGACACAGCTGTGTACTTTACTCTCACCTTTTCAGCATTTTTTAGTTCTCAGATCGGTGTGTTCAGCTCTCACTTGGCCTGTACTAAAATACTTAAACAGTGTGCTGAATTTTCACCTTTACTGTGCCTTAATACGCAGACCTGTGTGCTCGGCTCTTACCTGGGCTGTACAAAACTACTTCAACCAGTGTGTGGATCTCTTGTTCAGACTGAACTTTAATACTCAGTGATACAACCATTTCTTAAACCTTCAACTTCAGTGTACTTTACTACTCAAATCTGTGCTAAAATTTCAACTGTCCTATTATAATACTCCACCCTGTGTACTGTGCTGTAGAGGGACTGGTATACTGCACTATCACCTGTACAATGTTGTAACAGTCACCCTCTGTCCTGTATTTCAGTGTCACATTCAGACTTCTGCCCAAAACTGTCCCCTGTACTCTAGTGTAATACTAATGTCTACTGTGCTGTTATGTTAAGTGTTACCTAGATTGTTATAATACTCAAATCTCTGTGCTGAGATTTCAACTGTCCTATTATAATACTCAGCCCTGTGTACTGTGCTGTTATAATACATGGTAATACCGGTGTACTGAACTGTCACTTGTACAGTGTTATAACAGTTGCTCTTCCTATTGGTTTTCAATGCAACACTCAGACTTCTGACCAAACCGTTTACCTGTACTTGATTGTAAAATTCAGATCTCTCTAGTGTACGGGGGGTGTGAACTGTCACTTGTATTGTGTTGTAATACCCAGCCCTGTCTGTTGTACGGCAGTGTAATAAACACAGCAGTGTGCTAAGCTGTCACCTGTAATCTATTGTAATAGCTCTGTGTACTGTACTACACTGTCATAACACAACCACTGTACCATACTGTCACCTGTACTCTATTATAATAATGAACTGTCATGTCCGAGTTGAGATGTTCCTTTGTGGCCTATGCATGCTGATGTAGCTCCCTACTTGAGCTGTTGTAATACATGGTCTGCTGTACTGCACTGTCACATGTACACTGTTGTAACAGTCACCCTCTGTCCTGTATTTCAGTGTCACAATCAGACTTCTGAAACTGTCAGCTGTACTCTAGTGTAATACTCTGCCCTGTGTACTGTGATGTGAACTGTCCCCTGTATTGTGCTGTAATATCCAACCATGTGTGCTGTACTACACTGTCATAACACAACCACTGTATCATACTGTCACCTGTACTCTATTATAATACTGAACTATCAATTCCCAGCTGAAATATTATTTCCTTTCTTCTTTTCTCAGCAGCGAAGAGACCTTTACTTGTTCCTTTGTGGCCTACACATGCTGAGGTCGCTCCCTATGTGATCTGTTGTAACACTCAGCCCTGCGTACTGTGCTGTTGTAAGAGTAAGACGGGTGTGTTAAACTGTCACCTGTACTATATTATAACACTCAGCCTTCTGTACTGTAATACTCAGAACTGTGTGCTGTCCTGTTGTAATATAGAGACTAGGCTACTGCACCCTCATTTGTACAGTAGTGTAACTCTTGGCTTTCTGTACTGTATTTCAGTCTAACAAAGATTTCTTTCCAAAGATGTCACCTGTACTTGCTTGTAATACTCAATGCTGTGTCCTGTACTGCTATGTGAACTGTTACCTGTGTTGTATTGTAATACCCAGCCTCTCCTGCAGTGTAATACTCAGACTACTGTTAAAGTTACCTGTGTTGTAGTGTAATACTGAGTTGTGTACTGTGCTGTGAACTCTCACCTGTATAGTGTTTACTGTATTGCAGTGTAATACTCAGACTTGTGTTCCAACCTGTCACCTGTACTTGATTATAGTAGTCAAATGTGTGTAATGTAATACTGTTGGGGAGTGTGCTGACTAGTAATACTTAGAGCTGTGCCGTGATGTGAATTGTCACCTGGATTGTGTTGCAATACCCCCAGCTGTGTGCTGTACTGTGCAGTGTGTTGTACAAAGTGGACCTGTGTCCCAAATTGTCACCTGTACTCTACTGTAATACTTGGTGGTGGACTGGTATGTCTGACCTGTTCTATTTCTACTGGGTGAGACTCCCGTCCTCAACTCTGGCTGGTATTGTGATCTTCAACCCTGCCCTCTCACCAGTATGGTGCTGGAATGGACAAACTGGAATACTGACTTTTCCCCTTCTGTTCAGCTTCAGTATTTTACACGGTGACCTATCTCTGTCCTGAGTTGTCTTACATCTCTCTGGGCCAGGCCCCACCTGGAGTTTTTTTTTCCCCTGGGTGCTGCTAGTTAATAAAGCAAATGCGATAGAGGTGTTCAAAGAGGGGAACATGAGCCTGCACAGAGCCACGCCTGAGAGAGGGGGGGGGATGTGGGGAATGAAGTCAGGTGTGTGGTGTGTTTGAGAGAGGGGGTGGGAAGACATGTTCATGTTATTGTTGAGTTTGGCTCCTGGAGGAGGGGGAGGACTATTTCAGAATGGTCTCAGTGTTTTGGCACAACTCCTTTTTTCTTTCCACTTCTAGCCCATGGGGTAGGGGTTTCTTTCCCCTCCCAGTGGGAATATGAACGTGCACGGCTGGAGCCCTAGTTCTGTTTTCTGGCTAACAAGCAGTTAACGTGTTTGAAGGGGGAAGTCCGATCTCTGGGGTGTTCTTTTGGGTTGAGACTGTGGAGGGGGGACCCCTAGATGCATTTTTAAGGTTTTAACGCTCCTCGACTTAACTGCTTTAAGCTGCGATCAGGTTAGTGGAGACGTGTGCGATTCTTTTGGCTGTAGTTGGGCTCTAGGCTGTAGCTCTGTGTGCTGGTAGAAGGAATATGTCTCCTGGTGGAAACGTAGCCTGTGTGCAGCAGGAGCTGTGTACAAACACACCACCCTTTGGTCTGGAAGGTGAGAGAGCTGACTGAGCTAGGAGTGAAGCCAGTAACTACTGGTGCGAGTGAATATTAATCCACCTGCTGCCTCTGGGCACGGGTGATCGAGGTTGAGCAGGAGCTCTTACCTGTTCAAGAGGGAGAGAGCGAGTTACTATTCCACAGAGACAGTCTACTTTCTCTTCAATATAATGCACCTCCTTGCTCTTGGCTCCCTGGTGCTGTCATCCACTCCAGGCTGGACTCCTCTTACACTGAGAGATACAGGTGGGGCAGTGTGGGAGTGTGTGTAAGATGGGCCAAGGGAGGGGTACAGTCTCCACCCTCTGTTACGCTCTCGCTGGGACTGTCTTGCTGCAGGACTCCATGGACTACATTTCCCAGCAGGCCATGAGGATGATTGTGGCCAATAGGCTGCCTCCCCTGGGTTAATGAGGCTCAGCTGGTGTATATAAGGAGGGTATGGGAGCTCAGCTCCTGCAGAGGGGTGGAAGGTGGAGGCAGTAGTTTGTTCGGTTAGTTGGACTTGTGGGTGGGAGGAAAACATTTGAGCTGCAGAGAAACTGGCAGCAGTTTTAAGAAAGGAAGAGATGGAGGGACAAGCTGGGTGGTTCTCGGTGAACTAGGAGCTGTCCTGGGGGCTGGGTTCAGATTTTATTCATCTCTTCCTTCGTCAGTCCGCTCGCCTGGAGCAGGATCCCTGTTCCTGCTGTTTGAAGGGCAGTGAGGGGCTGTGGGGTGCAGGCAGGGCCAGGGGTTCTCTTTCCTCTCAGCGGAGGCTCCGCAGGAGCCCTCATGAACCTCTAGAACTAGACTGGGCAGGGGCCCTTATTTGTTCCTTGTTTCTCAGGGACCTGGTGTGGACGTGTGCTGGTGACCCCCCAGTCATTTGACACCCACCCACTGCGGTCAGACCCTCAGCAACAGGGATCAGGAGGCCCAGCAGGGCAGCTCTGGGCACAAACACTCACAGCCACAAGGTAAGGGATCGCAGTGCTCTTTATTCACAGCGAGGGACACAGCAGGCCAGAAACCACAAGACAGAGCCTCGCTCTTACCTGGAGCCGCCACCAGCTTCAAACCAGGCCTGTGTCAAGAAAGCCAGCACTCCCAGTTCCCAGGCTCAGCAGCCCAACACAGCAGCAGCACAGCTCTGAAGCTCCTCTCTCCTGCTCCGCTCAGCACAACCGCTCTCTTCCCCAGCCAAGGCCAGAGTGAAGGGCTCCGCTGCCTGCTTTTTAAATGTCTCCCGACCAATGGGCTTCCACCAATTAGCCAGGTAATTGTGCTTCGGCATGGCCTGCTGGGAAATGGAGTCGACATCTTGCTGCCCCTCACGGCGTCCAGAGCGAGTGGCACAGAAGCTGTTCCTGAAGTAGCTGAGCCCGTCGGCGAGGGAAATAAATCCAATTCAAATAAAAAAAGAGCAAGCAGTCTTCTCGGGTGAATAAAATAATAATTGTTAACGTTTGTGAGAATTAAATGTAAAACACTTGTCCTGTGGAGGATTTGAACCTGCAGGCTGGAGGGGAGCAGGCGAGAGCTCTTCCACAGAGCCACCGTGTCTCTCTGCAGGCTGGGGCTCCTGTGGGCTCTTGCTCTTCCCGGCTCAGGGTTCCAGACTGAGCAGTAAAAGGCAGAGCAATGGCGTCTCCTCTCAGGGCGGGAGCAGGTGGAGGAGTGGAGATGGTGCTGTGCTTGTGACCTGGGAGGTTGTGGGTTCAAGTCCTGGGTGAGACCTGAGGTTGGTAAGAAAAGTACATGATCGCAGTGTCTCTATTTATCAACATGTCTCTGTTTTCAAGAATTAAATTGAATAAAACAAGCAGCTAGTTACTCCCTGGATTTGAACCCACAACCTCTCCGATACAGAGGCAGAGCTCTTCCACCAAGCCACCGTGTCTCTGTTGATCTGGGGCTCCTGTGGGCTCTTGGTCTTCTTCCCAGGTCAGAGCTGAAATGGAGGGATAAGAGCCGGACCGAATCCCTCTCCCCTTGGGCCAGGAGCAGGTGGAGGAGTGGAGATGGTGCTGTGCTTACAACCAGGAGGTTGTGGGTTCAAGTCCTGACTGATCCCTGGTAAGTAAACCAAGGTGAGTATTGGAGGTGAGTATGTGGGCAGGATGAGGGGGAGGGGCTATTACTGGGGGGTGGAGGAGGCAGAGCAGGGCTAAGGGGAGGGGCAGGTAGTTGGGGTGGGCTAGGAAGGGTAGGGCAGGGCAGTGGCTGGGTTAGACAGAGGGGGAGGAGTGGGTTGGGCAGGGCCAAGGCTAGACAGGGGTAGTGGGGGGGGGGTAGGTAGAGCAGTAGAGGTGAGGTAAGGTGGGTTGGGCAGGGCCAAGGCTAGACAGGGGTAGTGGGGGGGGTGGGTAGAGCAGCAGGGGTGGGGCAGGGCTAGGGTAGACAGGGTGAGGGGCAGGGGCAGAGGTGGAGGTGAGGGGAAGGTGGCCTGGGCCTGCTGAGGAGGGGGGGAAGTACAAGTTGTCAAATCTTTGATGAATCTCTCCCTCTTCTGCTCTCTCCCCCCCCCCAGGGGTCAAGGGAAGCAAAAGAAGAAAATGTACTCCCCCCCTTAGCTCCTTCGCTCCTGCCTCCACCTCACCCCATGCCTGGCCCCCCCTCAGCAGGCCCAGGCCACCTTCCCCTCTCTCCCTTGCCTGCCTCACCTCCACCTCTGCCCCTCACCCTGTCTACCCCAGCCCTGCCTGCCTCACCCCCCCACTACCTCAGCCTGGGCCCCCCCCCTCCATCACCTCTCCTACTCTCCCCTCCCACACCTGGCCCTCCCCCACACTGCCTCCCCCCTCTACTCTACCCTAGCCCTGCCCCACTCCTGCTGCTCTACCCATCTCCCCCCTACACCTCCCCTTGTCTAACCTTCACCCTTCCCTGCCTAGCCCACCTCACCTCTACTGCTCTACCCATCCCCCCACTACCCCCTGTCTAGCCTAGGCCCTGCCCCACACCTCTACCCCACCACTACCCCCTCTGTCTAACCCAGCCACTGCCCTGCTCTACCCTTCCTAGCCCTCCCCCTAGCCCTAGCCCTGCTCTGCATCCTCTACCCCCCAGTAATAGCCCCTCCCCATCATCCTGCCCACATACTCACCTCAGTTTACTTACCAGGGATCAGTCAGGACTTGAACCCACAACCTCCTCATCAGGAGCACAGCACCATCTCCACTCCTCCACCTGCTCCTGGCCCAAGGGGAGAGGGATTCGGTCTGTCTCTTATCCCTCCGTTTCAGCCCTGAACTGGGAAGAAGACCAAGAGCCCACAGGAGCCCCAGCTCTACAAAGACACGCTGTGGCTCAGGGGAAGAGCTCTGGACTGCTGCCTGGAGGTTGTGGGTTCAAATCCTGGGAGAACCTGGAGCTTTTGTTAATTTAATTCTTGTGGACAGTAACACACTGATAAATAAAGACACGAGGGCTGTGGGCTTTTACTTCTCACCCTGTCACTGCTGGGGAGAATCACACTACAAACCCACCTCAGCTCTTAGCCAGGACTTGAACCCACAACCTCCTGGTCATGAGCTCAGCACCATCTCCACTCCTCCACTGGCTCCTGTCCTGAAGGAGAGCTTATTCAGTCTGTCTCTTATCCCTCAATTTCGAACCCTGAGCTGGGAAGACCAAGAGCACACAGGAGCCCCAACCTCACAAAGACACTGTGGCTCAGTGGAAGAGCTCTGGGCTTCTAATGCTGGGGCTGTGGGATCAAGGACTGTGGAAAACAAGCTGTTTATTTTCATGTAATTTTCTGTATATTTTAACATTTATGCTTTTACTCACCCTGGAAAACTTATCACACAGTTTTTCTAGTTGAATTCGATTTATTTTTATTGATTTCAGAAACAACTGAGCCCCAACAGAGTAAGAATAAGAGAGTCTCAGAGTAAGAGTGCAGCAGGTTCAGGCAAGACAGTGGCGCTTGTCTGACCTTCATCCCCAACGAGGCCGAGGAGAACAACCTGCTGCCTATAATTACCTGCCTAATTGGTGGACGACGATTGGTGGGGAGACAGTTAAAAGGCAGGAGGGGAGGCCTTCAGTCTGGTGCTGCCTGGGGACAGAGGTCAGTTGTGCTGAGCAGAGCAGGAGGGAAGAGCTGCAGAGCTGAGCTGCGTCAGGGGGAGGAGGTCTGACTGCTGAGCCTGGGAGCTGTGAGTCTGGCTGTCTTCACAGAGACCTGCTTTGAAGACGACTGCAAGTGTACCTAGACCTCAGAGAAGAACTGAGGTTTGTGGTTTCTGGGGTGCTTTATCCCACTGTGAATAAAGAGCACCCTTTCCTTACCTCGTGGCCGTGAAGGCATTTGTTCTGAGAGCTGTCTACCTGTGTCTCATGCTGGAGGAGGTGGAGGATTGGGGCTGTCAACCGGACACTGGGACAGGACAAGTCTCTCGTCTCCTCTGAGCTGAAAAACAACTGGGTTTAGCTTCAGGTCAGCCTGGGCTGCTGCTGGCCTGGTAAGGAAAAGTTGATCCTCATGAGGGGAGGCCACAGGGTCACCAGCAAACTTCCACTCCAGGTCAATGAAGAACAGGAGAAATATGTAGTTGAGTAGATACAAAATGTCCAAAGCCTTATTTGGAAGATGTCCAAAGCTAAGCAAACCAGTCCTGCTGAGCTCTGTGAAAGGGAGAGAGATGAAACTCTTGCCCTGACTATAGGAGAGCAGGGGGGTTGTGCTGTGAAGGACACAGACAGAGCTGTGAACTGGTCTTTCTTCTCCAGCAGCTCCTTCCTCCACTCGCTGCTCTGGCTGCAGCAACACTGGGAGCCTCCACTTCCTGCTTTTTAAACCTCCCCTGACCAATCATGTTTCTCCAGCTGGTCAGCTGACCAAAAGCTACACTGCACTCTGGGTAAGGCAGCTGTGACAAGGACTATCCTCCAGCCCAGCTGTGAGCTGGAGTGTAAGAAAGAAAAAATACTGACAGCAGTTGGGGGAGAGTGAGTTAGTTATAGCCTAGGGGAAAAAAATCAGGTTCTTAGAACAGCTTCCATTTTACTAAAAATAACCCAGCTTGTTGATAAATATAAATATTCCTTTCTCGGACCCTCTTGCAGCTTTGCTGCACTTAAAACATTTCCTTCCCACCGACAAACCCACACAGAATGTATGAACTTGTACCTCCAGGCTCCTGTCCTCTGCAGGAATTCAGACTGGCTGCAGGTTTGGAGTGACAGCACCTGCACCTTATCAACCCAGGGGAGGCAGCCTGTTGGCCACCATCGTCCTCATGGCCTGCTGGGAAATGTAGTTCATGAAGTCCTGCAGCAGGACAGTCACCCTGAGAGTGTAACACAGGGTTGAGACTGTACTCCTCCCTTGGCCCATCTTACACCCACTCTAACACTGCCCCACCTGTATCTCTCAGCGTAAGAGGAGTCCAGCCTGGAGTGGATGACGGCACCAGGGAGCCAAGAGCAAGGAGGTGCATTATATTGAAAAGAAAGCAGACTGGTTGTCTCTGTGGAACAGTAACCTGCTTTCTCCCTCTTTGACAGTTAAGAGCTCCTGCTCAACCTCGATCACTCAGGCCCAGAGGCAGCAGGTGGATTAATATTCACTCACAGCTCCGTCAGCTCTCTCAACTTTCCAACAGAGGGGTGGTGTGTTTGCACACAGGCTACATTTCCACCAAGAGACATATTCCTTCTACCAGCCCACAGCCACCACACAGAGCTCTGTCCTGGGGCACAACTCCAGCCGAGAGTCACACGCGTCTCCAATAACCTTGTCACAGCCCTGAGCAGTTAAATCAGGGAGCGTTACCACCTTAAAAACACATCGAGGGCCAACCCCACCCTCCACAGTCTCAACACCAAAGAACACCCGAGAGATCAGACTTCCCCCTTCTAACAAGTTCACCTCCTGATGACCACAGAACAGAACTAGGGCCCTGGAGGTGTATGTTCACATTCCCAGGGGCAAGGGAAACGCCAAGCAAAAAAAAAAACCCGAAACCAGAGGGGCTACAACTGGAAAAGAAAGGGAGTTGTGCCTAAACACGACGACCCTTCCCGAAAAAAAGTCTTCTCCCTCCTACCCCTATCTCCACCACCCGAATCAGACAACCAGGACTGCAACATGAACATGTTTTTCCCCTCCTCTCTCAAACACACCACGCACCTGCCTTCATTCTCCACATCCCACCTCTCAGGGGTGGCCCTGTGCAATCTCATTCTCCACCCCCCCCCGAACACCTCTAGCACACTTGCTTTATTAATTAACAGGAAGGGGGGGGAAAAAAAAAAAGAGTCCAGCTGAAGCCTCAGAGAGTGAGTAAAAGAGAGGAACCAGCTCCACTCCGAAGCAGGTCAACCCCTAGCAAGAGGTGAAGGTGCAGTAGGCCAGTTTGTCCAAAGGGCAGGTTGATGATGATACTGGGCAGAGATTAACACAGAGGTCTGCCCTATTAAACAACAGAACAGGTCAGACCTACAAGTGCACAACCCTGACTGTTACAATATAGTACTAGTGACAGTTGAGGACACATGTCTACGTATTACAACAGAATCCAGGTGATATTTCACACTCCTGTACACAGCTAAGGGTATTACAACACTACTAGTGAGCACACTACATTACACATGTTTGACTACTACACTCGTGTACAATTGACACTATGGGACAGAACTCTGCAGCACAGGACCCGCGGCTGTATTACAGCAGCATAACAGTAGAAGTTCACATCCCAGTACACAAATCTGAATATTATGGTAAAGGTATCTGTTTTAGACAAAAACGGAGTATTACACTCTGGCCCAGGCCTATATTACAACAATATTGGTAACAGAGCAGTACAGTACACAGGGTTAAGTATTACAAGCAAGTACAGGTGACATTTTAGGACAGAAATACATGTTACACTGCAGTACAGTACAGAGAGTGACTATTACAACAGTGTACAAGGGACAGTTCAGAACAGCAGTCCATCAATTACAACACCATATGGTACACAGCACTCAGTATTACAACACGATCCTGGTAACAGTTCAGAACACAGTCCACAGCTCTTCGTAATACAACACAATCCAGCTGACAGTTCACAACACAGTACCCAAGTCTGGCTATTACAATAGAGTACAGGTGTCAAAGTAGGACAAGTCTGAGTCTTACACTGAAATACAGTACAGAGGGCGGAGTATTACAACATTGTACAAGTGACAGTTTAGTACAACACTACGTGTATTACAACACAGTACAGAGGGCTGAGTATTACAACAATTATTATAATAGATCAGAGGTGACAGTATGGTACAGTGGTTGTGTTATGACAGTGTAGTACAGCACACCTGGTTGGATATTACAGCACAAAACAGGGGACAGTTCACATCACAGTACACAGGGCAGAGTATTACACTAGATTACAGGTGACAGTGTGGCACACTGCTGTGTTTATTACACTGTCGCACAACAGACAGAGCTGGGTATTACAACACACTACAAGTGACAGTTCACATCACCCTACACTACAGAGGTCCGAGTATTACAATCAAGTACAGCTTAAACTTTTGGGCAGAAGTCAATTTCAGTGTAACACTTAATATGAAGAGGAACTGTTACAACATTGTATAAGTGACAATTCAGTACACCAGGGCATGTATTATAACAGCACAGTACACAGGGTGGAGTATTATAATAGGACAGTTGAGATTTCAGCACAGAGCTTTGAGTATTAAAACACACTACAGGTGAAGATTTAAGAAATGGTTGTGTCACTGTGTACTAAAGTTCAGTCTGAACAAGAGATCAGCACACTGGTTGAAGTAGGTTGGTACAGGCGAGGTGAGAGTTGAGCACACAGGTTTGAGTATGAAAGCAGAGTAAAGGTTTAAGTAAACACTAGTTTAAGTATTTTAGTACAGTCCAAGTGAGAGCTGAACACAGATATGAGAATTTTTTATTATTAAGGAGGTGAGAGTAAAGCACACAGGTGTGTCATTGAGTATTGAAACTCAGTCAAGGTAAGAGTGTAGCACACAGATTCGAGTATGAAAGTACACTACAGATGAAGGCTCAGCATGCACATCTCTGAATATTAAAGCTCAGTACAAGCTCACCTCCCTGGTTTAAGTATTTCAGTACAGTCCAGGTGAGACCTGACGACACATATTGAAGTATTAAAGCACAGTCAATGCAAGAGTTAAGTTTACAGGTTTAAGCATTACCACGCATTACAGCTCAGTGGAGAGGAGAGTTCAGAACACAGGCTTCAGTATTAAAAACACAGGAAAAAAAAAGTACCCGTTCTGTTGAGTACACTCCAGGTGAGAGATGAGCACACAGGTATCAGTATTGAAGCACAGGGTAAAGTTTTAGTCCAGAGCTAACCCCACAGATCTGAGAAATAAATTTAAAACACGTGAGAGTAAAGCATACAGGTGCATTAAAACTCAATCAAGGTAAGAGTGTAGCACACAGATTCAAGTATTAAAGTACACTACAAATGAAAGTTCAGCATACATCCATGTGACAGAATATTAAAGCTCTATTACAAGTTAGGGATCAGCACACTGGTTTAAGTATTTTAGTGTAGTCTGGATGAGAGCTGAGCACAGAGTTTGAGTATTAAAGCCCACTTACAAGTTAGAGTTTAGCACACTGGTTACACTGGTTTAAGTATGATAGTACAGTCCACATGAGGGGTCAATACACACTTGAGTGTGAAAGCACAGTAAAGGTGAGAGTTCAGCACTCGTGTGTCCATGTGAGAATTAAATTAAGTACAAGTTCAGCACCCTGGTTTAAGTATTACAGTACAGTCCACAGGATAGCTCAGCACACAGGTCTGTCATTGAGGATTAAAGCTCAGTACAGGAGAGTTATGTATACTAGTGTGAGGATTACCAGTATTAACACCCAGTGGAGATGGGAGTACAGTACACAGGTTTGGGTGTTAAAGTATTATATAGGAAAGACTTCAGCACACTGGTATACATCATTGAGTAACAAAGCTCAGTACCGGTGCAAGTTCAACACACAGATGTGTCAGTGTATTAAGGTACAATCCTCTTGAGAATTGAGGACACCACTCCCTACAGTACAGCCACTGACAACCATGATCTCAGAATGGTCTATCCGAGCAAAGTACCTCACTCTGGGGTACAAGACTGTGTCCCCCTCTGGAATCGAACCTGCAATCCACAGTCAAAAAGCCCTGTTTAACACTGCAGAAGTGTAGTGTTTTACAGAGCACAAGCAGCTGGACTGAGAGAAAGACACACAGCTCAGGAGACAGGCAGAGAGATGTCACAGAGACCGACACAAGGAGGAAGAAAAAGACAGGAAAGAGCTCCTCACCTCCATCCCAACTCCCAGCCATACCCGTCTTCCAACTGGTAGTCTCTGGCCAGCCTGGAAAATAGAGACGGGAGAGGGTTTTAATTTTCTGGACATCCTAGAAAATGAGGGAAAAGATTAAAGGAGTGAACATCTAATCTCTATCCCAACAACACCCGTCTTCCCACTGACCGCCTCTGGTCAGCCTGGAAAATTATACAGTAGAGAGAGCTCAGCATCAATCCCAACACCACACCTGCCTCTCGACTGCCTGCTTGTGGACATCCTGGAAACTTAGGGAAAAGAACTCTGGACAGGGTTCAATCTTCATATGTACATGTCTTCCACAATGTCAGCCTCTGCACTTTTCCTGGAAAAGAAGGAAAAAAAAACAGGGAGAGAGCAGCTAACCTCTATCCCAACTCCTCATCCATACCATCTTCCCACTGTCAGCCTCAAGACATTCTGGGAAAACTACAGAAATGAACACAGGACAGAGCGTCAACCTCCATCCCAACACTTCATCCACACTGGTGTGGTGTTCCCACTGACTTTTCTGGACATCCTGGAAAATGAGGGAAAAGAAACACAGGAGACAGCATCCAACCCCCAATCCATCATCCCATCAATACTGGCCTTCCCACTGTCTTCCTCAGAACATCCTGGAAAATTAGGGAACAAGAGTACAGGAGAGGGTTCAATCTTCATACATACCCGTCTTCCCACTATCAGCCTCTGGCCAGCCTGGAAATTTAAGGAAAATACAGTCCGATGTCAATCCCAACACCTCTTTCATACCCATCTTCCCACTGGCAGCCTCTGGACTCTGGAAAATTAGGGAAAAGAGAGACAGGAGTGAGCATCCAAGCTCCATTCCACCTCCTCATCCATACTGGTCTTCCCACTGTCAGCCACTGGACATTCTGGAAAACTACAGAAATGAACACAGGACAGAGCGTCAACCTCCATCCACACTGGTCTTCCCACTGGCTGCCCCTGCACTGGAGTCCATCTTGACCTCTGACCCCTGACATTTTGGTGTTTGAGCTCAGAGAGCAGGAGGCGCTGCTGGAGACAGGAGAGACCATCAATCCCCATTCCATCTTCCTATCCACACCTGACTCCCCCGTGTCAGCCTCTGGACATCCTGGAAAATTAGGGAAAAAGAGAGACAGGAGAGAGCATCAACCTCCATTCCAACTCCTCCTCCATACCCGTCTTCCAACTGTCAATTTTATGGACATCCCAGAAAATCAGGGAAGAGATTATAGGAGAGAACATCCAACCTCTATCCCAGCCATACTTGTCTCTCCACTGTCTGCCCCTGGACATCCTGGAAAATTAGGGATAAGGAAACAGGAGAGGGTTCAATCTTCATACAATCTTCAGCCACCGGACTTATTGGAAAAGGGGAACGAGAGACAGGAGAGAGCATCCCACCTCCATCCCAGGACACGCTGCTGTAGGCGGCACAGCTGTGACAGCTGGTCTGGGTGTCTGAGGGCAGCAGTCTGGCTCTGCAGTCTCTGTGCCTCGTCATCTGGATTCAGCCCAGCGCTCACCTGTCACTCAAGATTGTGATCTAATAGGATTGCTGTTAAATTAATAAAATAAGTCTAGCAATAGTATTAATGCTAATTAAACAATAATACTTCACCAGGCTCCAATATCAATGCTAGTAACTTTATTACAGTTCTCCTCTCTCACTAGTAGGGCTGTGTGTTCATGTCCTGAGTGTGACACAGGAGTGACAGGACTAACCTGACCTTGTGCTCGGGCTGGAGGCTGGTGTTGGACTCGGGTACGAGAGTGTCAACAGCACACTGACCAGGTCCTTGTGGGCGAGAGACAGCAGGAGGTCAGGACACAGCCCTGAGGGTCACCCCTTGACAGCCGGACAGGAGGAGTCCTCCTGGGGTTCCAGCTCTCCACATCTCCCCGAGACGACTCCTGGCTCTGCCCCCTCGGAGTGTGTAGATCCCAGACTGGTCCGATCGGATCCCCGCAGGATCGATGAAGACCAGCGTCACCTGCGAGGGAAATCCAGTGAAGGAGAGACTCACCTGCTCTGCACTTACCTGCCTGGCTGATGGGGGGGGGGTCCCCCGTCCCCTTGTCCTCTAACTGCACGTCTGGGGGTGCCCTCTCCAGCCTGGTACAGTGTTGCCCCCACTTCACCCCTGGCTGCCTGATCCCGTTTCCCAACACAGGGGGCAGCTCCCACACTCCCATTCCCTCCCCACCTGTCCCACAGCCTCCCTGCCCTCTCCCTGCCTGCGGGGGCAAGTTCTTCCTGCAGGAGCTGCGTCTGGTGGGAATAAACGTGCCTGAAGGCAGCCTGTGCTCCACCGGGTCCCGACTGCTCCGGTCCAGAGCTGCTGTTCTGGTGACCCGTCCTGGAAAGACACGGGCATGTTGTCCACAGGCTCTCTTATCCCTTCCTCACCTTGTTTGGGGGGTTCTGACACCCCTGGGCTCCCCTTCATTGTTGTGGCACCAATGGGCTCCTCCTCCTGGTCAAACCGAGTCTTTGGGGGGTCCAGGCGCTGGGGCTCCTCCTCCTGGCCAGCCTGAGTCTTCGTGGGGGTCCAGGTACTGGGGTTCCTCCCAGAGTCGAGGTCCAGGAGGAGTTTCTTCCTGTTGGCTTCTCCCAGATCTTCCAGACTCCTCAGGCCTGAGCCGGGCTGGGAGGAGGGAACCTTCCTCGAGATCCTGGAGTCCGACGTCCAGACGACACGACCGGCGAGATGGAGCCGATGGGGGAGGATGTGGGCGTCGGGGCTCCCAGTGTCCGACCGGGAGAGAGCTCCGATGTCGGGGTGACTGTCCTCCCTCTTGACTTGAAATTTTCCTCTTCAGGGTTCCACAAATAATTCCATAGCCTGACACCCCCACTCTCTCTCTCAGCCAGCTGGTACCCCCAATTCCTACTGCTCTCCCCCGGCAGATACCCCAAGACCTCCTGCTCTCTTCAAGACCATCATTAGCTTAGTAATTAACAATTACAATAAACATCTAGTACACTGAATATCCAGTAAAAAAAGACTGTCAGGACAGAAACTGACTAGCAATTACAGCAAACTTGTACAATAACCATTCAAGAAACACTGGCTTAGTGTTGAACAATTATGGTGAAGACCCAGTAGAGTCAAGTCAGTAATGATTCAGGAAAGAAACTGTCTAGTTGAGCAATTAAACATTACTGTGAATAAGCAGTACAGAGGTTATCCATTACAGTGAATCTCTGTTGAACACTACTGTGAAGTGACAAACCATAAAAGTAAATGAACAAGTAATAGGTTTATTCCATGCTGAAAAAAAGAAAGTTCTCTCTTCTTTTTTTCAGCATGGAATAAACCTATTACTTGTTCATTTGCAGCCTACGCATGCTGACGCAGCTCCCCACCTGAACATAATAGTAAATACCCAGCACAGTGAATATGTAGTAAAGCAATTCAATAAACTGGTCTGTAAGGGAGTACAATTCCACTGAATAATGGAAACAAATCACAAAATAACTCATCAAGGAAAAAACAGTTTACCAACTAAATAGCACAGTTTATATCCAAGAGAAGGGCTCCGTGTCGTTTCTTCGCCTGGTTTGTACAGAATATTGAGGCAGGTGCACCAGCAGGAGTTTGACGTCCACTGCTCTGAGCTCCCCACTGTTGTCCTTTGAATCGTACACAGAGCTGCAGCAGGGATGAGTGAGAGGTACCTGCATGGGGACAACGCTGAGCTCTTCCTCCCAGTGTCTCACTGCACCACAGTCCCCAGCGTCTCACTGCACCACAGCCCCTACAGAGTCCAGTGTCTCCCTGCACCACAGTCCCCGACAGCCCCTACAGTCCCCAGTGTCTCACTGCACCACAGTCCCCAACAGCCCCTACAGTCCCCCAGTGTCTCACACAGGCAATTTAAACAGCTCACCTCACTGTCCCTCCTCTCTAATTACATTCCCTCTTCTGGGTTCGGCAGTCTTCTCAGTAGCCCACCTATTACTAAAACACAGGGATTGATCTGTACAGTGAGTAACAGACAGCACACTGAAGACACCGAGCAGTGGTGATTACAGTGAACACCCAGTACAGTGATGATTAATACCTAGTACAGTGAATATCCAGTTGAGCAACTATTACAGTGAACACCCAGTGCAGTGACCTGTCCATCAAAGTGAATACCCAGTGCAGCGATTATTACAGTGAACACCCAGTATAGTGACTGTCATAGTGAATATGGAGTTCCGTTATTATATTGAATACACAGTGCAGCAATTATTACAGTGAATACCCAGTATAATGACTGTCATAGTGAATATGGAGTTCAGTTATTATACTGAATACCCAGAACAGCGATTGTCCCTCAACGAAAACAGTTCAGTGATTAGTATATTGAATACCCAGTACAGCGGATATACTGAAAACTCAGTATGGTGATTATTCCAGTGAACACACAGTACAGTCATTGTCCCTCATAATGAAAACAGAGTTAAGTGATTATTATATTCAATACCCAAGGCGGAGATTACTGGCTGTTCACTGTGCTGCTTATTCTGTGTGATGGACAGACACTGTACTGGGTATTCAGTATAATCTCCTATTACAGGGAACACTGGGTCAGTCTGAGCTGTGCTGCCCCCTGCACAAGACATGTCCCGAGGTCAGAGTAGACGGTGGTCTCGCCCTCCCTGGGGACACCCTGTCCTCTCTGGGGTCCTGCAGCCCCGCAGTGCAGGATCCGGTACAAGCACGCTCCTCGAACCCTGCTCTTCCTCCTGCTGTGAAGACGGTGGCCTCGAGGTTCTCAATGGAGGCTCTGGCTCAACTCACACCAGGAAGCTGAGAAACAGCCCCCGACTCCCCCCCACCATGACCCAGCGACAGGGTCCAGGGTTCGAGTGCTGATCCAAGACTCACCTCCCACAGCAAATCCCAGAGTGC
Organism: Atractosteus spatula; assembly: GCF_055471065.1. Lineage (NCBI taxonomy): Eukaryota > Metazoa > Chordata > Actinopteri > Semionotiformes > Lepisosteidae > Atractosteus > Atractosteus spatula. The sequence continues at coordinate 2,037,523 of NW_028296612.1, forward strand.
AGGCCAGGACTGGGAGCAGACCGGTCAGGGGTGAGATCCACTTCAGACCTCTGCCGGCTCTCTTTCCGAAGAGCATCCTGAGAATCTGCTGGCAGGCCCTTCTGAGACACCCGTCCACAAACGTGAACACATGAGCCCACAGACACAGCCCCACCCAGACCCCCACTAACCAACCCACTGCCTGCAGGTGCACCCCCATCCATCACTAGAACCACAGCCTGCCCTGGTCACTCCACACTCGCCATTTCACACCCACGTCTCTCAAAATAACCGACATTCGTGCAAAACAGAACCTGGTGTCTAGAAAACTGTGGTTCTAACTGAAGCAATCTTACTAGCAAATACACTAATATTTTAAATGATGAGATCTCCCCCTGAAGTAAGAAGAAACAGCACACATCTACAGTCCGGGTGTTGTTTTATAAGATCAGCCTGTAAAACAAACCTGGCAGGACTTTTCCAGGGAAAAGCTGTGGAGTGAAAATGACTCCAGACAGAGAAACAGAACTGAGAACAGTCCCTCTGTCCCAGCTACACTCTCTCTGACTCTCGCTCATGTTAGTGCATCAGCAAAATCTGTTCTTGTTTTGAGAGGGTGTCATGTAGCTGCCTCTGTAGAAATGTTCTTGCTTAACAATGAAAGGATTTACAAATACCACAAAATAAAACCTACTGCTTTCAGCTTTCAGTTGTTTTTATATAATGAACCATTTACATTATGGCAGCACACACAAACACGGTCTTTAAAAGAAATAATGTCAGAGACCTGTTTTAATGATTACTTTAAGAGCAGCTGTGTGCATCTTTTGCTATTTAATGCTGTAAACAAATATTTTCTATTATAAAGTCATTGGGTATTTTTTGTGGGTCAGTATTATTACATCCAGAGTTGAAAATGTCATTTGACAACAAAAATACTTTCTTTGTAGCATTTAATGAGCTTTGAACAGTAATCTTAAAGCACCGGTGTATCACATAAAAAATAAAAACTGAACCAAAAGATGGATTTTGTGTATAAAACTGACCCGAGCTGAAATATCAAAATCTGCAAATCCCTATTAAGGCTCTAACAATATCAAGAAGTACAGATGCACACTGTTGGGTCTTTAACATTGAACAGACCTTAACAGACATATCCGACAACACGTGTGTATTTGCTTACAACGCTACAGTTTTCAGTTCCCCAAACATTTTTAATCTATTGTCAAACAACCGCAAACGCCTCTAAACACGAACATTAAGTTTGTTTTCAAAGCAATCAAACTATTTTGTAATAAACAAGTTTAACAGAGCAACGTTGACAAAGCCACTTCAGCCAGAAACTGCACAACGGGCAAACAATATACATTTTTACCAGCAAAAGCAAAACACAGCACCACGGACTATATATCCCAAAACACAAGACAGCCTAAGCTTTTCAGACCTGTGTTTTGTAACCAGACACATCAACATAAAGCAAACGAACCTCTTCTTCATATAGATATTTACCTCGCGTTTCAGCTTAAAATACGCCATAGCATATCGCCAACTTATCAGCTTTCCAGCAAAATGCAACCGCAAAAGCAAATGTTCGCTAAATTGCATAAAAACTCTTTCATTTGCCTTGGAAAAAAAAACACACGTTTGTTCTTGCAGTAAAGGTAAAGCACCAGTTTGCTTGAACACACATCACAGCCAAAATGACGACTAAACCCCTCCCACCGGTTCAAATAGCCCGGCTGTGGAAACAGCTCCTCTAACAGGTGGAAACCTCCGTCACTCAGCGACTTCTGGCCAATCAGAGACTGGTCTCCATAGCGCGCCCGCCCGCTTTGTTTTTCCAACCTGTTTCTCATTAAGAACTCAGCTCAGTCCACGGTCATCTACACAAGCGCAATGAAAGGCTTCTGTGCGTGTAGGCTCCAGGACAGAGATATTGAGGCAACACCAAAAACATTAACACATAGCAGCAGCAACAACGAGTTAAATAACACACATCTTTAAAAAAGAGAGCATCAGTCTGATCAAGAGTTCAGAACTTGAGTCACTTGGGAGAAAACACAGAAAAGTGCAAGTAAAAAAAAAGGTAAAATCACTTTTTTTAAATGTAAAAAATCAAATAAGTCTCTGTAGGACCAGCAGTAGTGAGATACAACATCAAAATAATACATCAATTAGATGTGGAGTCACACATTCCAGGTGTGACAGTGCTGTCAGACGCCCAGTGCGCACTCCAGGTGTGTCAGTGCTGTCAGTCAGACTCCCAGTGCGCAGCAGTCTGATCCACTCCAGGTGTGACAGTGCTGTCAGACTCCCAGTGTGCAGCAGTCTGATCCACTCCAGGTGTGACAGTGCTGTCAGACTCCCAGTGCGCAGCAGTCTGATCCACTCCAGGTGTGACAGTGCTGTCAGACTCCCAGTGCGCAGCAGTCTGATCCACTCCAGGTGTGTCAGTGCTGTCAGTCAGACTCCCAGTGTGCAGCAGTCTGATCCACTCCAGGTGTGACAGTGCTGTCAGTCAGACTCCCAGTGCGCAGCAGTCTGATCCGCTCCAGGTGTGACAGTGCTGTCAGTCAGACTCCCAGTGCCCAGCAGTCTGATCCAGAGAGTGCATGTGACTCATGGGGCCTGTGAGTGTGTGCTTCTGTACCTCACAGGTTACAACTGTGGGCTCACAGTCACCTGGTTGTGGGTTCAAATCCTGGCTGTGATTGCATGTTGTTTTTCAGTATAATTCTTAGCAACAGTAACACATTGCTAAGTAAACAGATAGGGGTTGAGCTTGATGCCCCTGAGGTTAAGAGTCTGGGCTTGTGGCTGACTGGTTGTGGGTTCAAATCCTCCAGGAGACCTGTGGTTTGTTTTCAGTGTAATTCTTCAACACACTGATAAGTTTGAAGAGACTAGGGCTGTAAGTGTGTGCCTCTGTACAGCGTGACAGTACCGCCTGCAGCCACAAGAGGGAGACACTCAAGACTCAATGTCACGCCCAGGACTGGCGCCTGTTCATCAGCGCAGGCAAGGTCGAATTGAACTTCTATGTACTCAAGTCCCTTGAACGGGAGACCAGACCTGCAATACCACCTGCAGCCACAAGAGGGAGACACTCCTGTGCACTCTCAGTAGTGGATCTACCGACACTAGTCATTAGTCATTAACAGAGCCAGCTCAGGGGATGTCTTCACAATTTCTTCTCCCTCTTACTGAACTGCCCTGTGTCATGCGCCCTATCCTCTCCGTCAGCTTATCCAATTGTTGACAAGGCGGCTTTTAACCGGATTCGAATGGCTGTTTATGAGGGTTTCTGAATATGACTACTTCATGAGCCCTTCCCGCTCCCTAGTCCCTAGTGACGCCTGGATGTAACGTGGTGTACAAGTGAACAAGTACAGGCTGTGGCGCAGAAACGTTCCAATGTGATCTGCAAGCCGTTAACAAGGAAGTAGTATTTATCAACAAAACCCATCTGAAAGTCGAGAGTGATATTAACCATAACCAGCAGCCATATCACTCTGCAACTCACAACTGGCAGCCCCACTGGAGCTCAGCAGGTGTGAGCCTGGTCAGTACCTGGAGGGGAGACCTCCTGGGAAAAACTAAGGCTGCTGCTGGGAGAGGGGTGAGTGGGGCCAGCAGGGGGCGCTCTCACCCTGCGGTCCGTGTGGGTCCTGATGCCCCAGTATAGTGACGGGGGACACTGGACTGTAAACAGGCGCCGTCCTTCGGATGAGACGTAAAACCGAGGTCCTGACTCTCTGTGGTCGTTAACAATCCCAGGGCGTCTCTTGAAAAGAGTAGGGGTGTAACCCCAGTGTCCTGGACAAATTTCCCATTGGCCCTTACCAATCATGGCCTCCTAATAACCCCCCTCTCTGAACTGGCTTCATCCCTCTGCCCTCCTCCCCACTGAGAGCTGCTGTGTGGGGAGCGTTCTGGCGCACTATGGCTGCCGTCGCATCATCCAGGTGGGGGCTGCACATTGGTGGCGGTAGTGGGATTCCCCATGACCTGTACAGCGCTTTGAGTGGAGTGTCCAGAAAAAGCGCTATATAAGTGTAAGCAATTATTATTATTACTGTGGGATTACAAGAGATGGATCTACAAGCCTATTTACAGCGTCACAGGGGCAGCTCCACCTCCCTGGGAGGGTGGGTGGCTCGTTCTGAAATCCCAGAGCATGTCTCCGCGCCGACCCGGAGATTTTGTGATGTACATTGGAGAAATTACACAGGTGACTGCTTCTGTGCTACGTTCATTGTGGTTCGAAATGCGCTCATCTGTGTCGATTCTTCCTAACCTCGAAATATCACAATAGCTTTGCAGCTGTCCTTGAGTCAGCCTAAAAGTGTCCTTAATGGTGGACAAACGCACTATAACATTTCGTCTTTCGTCTCGCCTCGACACTGTTACGACGCACACACCTTCAGTGCAGTGAACACGCTGTACATATCCTGTAATTAGGGTTTGTAATCTGTGTGGCTAAGAGTGTATCGTGCGTGATACAATCACATGTCCGAGGCAGGGCCGGTCTGTGTAAACCTACCGAAGATCCCTCTGCTCTCCTCCCCACTGAGAGCTGCTGTGTGCTGAGCGGACTGGAGCATCATCCAGGTGGGGGCTGCACATTGGTGGCGGTAGTGGGATTCCCCATGACCTGTAAAGTGGAGTGTCCAGAAAAGCGCTATAGAAGTGTAAGCAAGAATTATTTTTTATAACAAATCAAATTACTTAAGAACATTTGAAAGGTTAATGATACCAATAGACAATTCAGCCCATTAGAGCTCAGTGTTTGTTCTGTACACATGTACTTATAATACATGGAATAATTTACAAAGATCCCACTGTGTCCCCCCCCCCCCCCCCCCGTGTAGAACAGATGTTCATAATCTGTTCAGTCTATTGTAAGTCTCTAAGCCATCGACATTGACAATCTGACGTTTAAATCATATTCCACTTACTGTAGGTCCACCTATTCTGATCTGTGGCTTCAATGTCTTCCACCATCAACTATACAAAAACATTCGACTTCAAATACCGTAGCATTCATATTAAGGTTCAATATCTATGGAAATGTAGTTTAAGATTTTCTTTATGAGTGGTTCTCTGTTTAAACATGAAGGGCTGGTCTCCGTACAGTGAAAATGCATTCAGAGTTGTTTGATGAATATATATACTATCACATTTAAATGTAGTTGTAGTATTCAGATCCAAGGAAATACTATTTGAGAATTGTTTGCTTTGGTGTATGTTTCTCTCGCGTATGTTTGGAAGGGAACGTTCGATCAGCCTCACTGGGCAACTTGACTTTCTGACCAGCTGCTGAAAAGTTGGATCCCAAAGTTTTAAGGAGAATAAAAATGTTTTTGTATAGGCTCGGGTCCTTCAACGTGTGCAGTAAGATGCTCCGTATGTATGCACACCCATCGTGACACATCCCACCCCAACCCGGAAGTGGAGAAGAGCTGGAGAAGGAATGATGGATCTTCAGGACAGCCCCCAGGTCTGGCTTTTAAAACCTATATCTTTAAAAAAAAAAACAAGAACGGGTCAATATGCTTAAATCCGGGAGATTTTCAGCTCCTTCAGTCGCGGTCCTGTCTTGTAGTTATGGCTTTGCGTCTTGAGGAGGCTCGGGTCCTTCAACGTGTGTAGGAAGATGCTCCAGATGTTCTATCAGTTGGTGGTGGCGGTGGTGTGCTGGGGCTCTGGGATTAGAGGCAGGGGATGCTAACAGGGCTGAACGGGCTCATCAGGAGAGCCAGCTCTGTCACTGGGTCTGGCCTGGACCCCCCTGGAGGTGGCGGCGGACAGGAGGATGGTGTCCAAACTAGAGGCCATCACGGACGACAGTAATAATAATAATTGCTTACACTTCTATAGCGCTTTTTCTGGACACTCCACTCAAAGCGCTGTACAGGTCATGGGGAATCCCACTACCGCCACCAATGTGCAGCCCCCACCTGGATGATGCGACGGCAGCCATAGTGCGCCAGAACGCTCCCCACACAGCAGCTCTCAGTGGGGAGGAGAGCAGAGTGATGAAGCCAGTTCAGAGAGGGGGGTTATTAGGAGGCCATGATTGGTAAGGGCCAATGGGAAATGTGGCCAGGATGCTGGGGTTACACCCCTACTCTTTTCGAGAAACGCCCTGGGATTGTTAATGAACACAAAGAGTCAGGACCTCGGTTTTACGTCTCATCCGAAGGACGGCGCCTGTTTACAGTCCAGTGTCCCCCGTCACTATACTGGGGCATCAGGACCCACATGGATCCTTTTGTGATGTAAATGGGAGGTTTTACAAGTTACCGTGAACATTTTACTTGTATTGGGGTCTGGAAATACAAAAATAGCACTGCAGTCCCTCTTTAAAGCAAGACAGCTTGATCGTGTATTAACAAAGCTCTTGACAAAGATCCCAGCAATGACTCTAACGCCTTACTCTCACGATGTGGTTAAGCGGTAACACTGCAGTGCTGGATAGGTGTGCGCGATGTGTCCAAGATAAAAGGGACACAAACTGTCTATATTGCACTGGAGATGAGACTAAATGGGTCCTGCATTGGCCGAGAGAGAAACCGGAGCCCGCACACCCATCGTGACACATCCCACCCCAACCCTGAAGTGGAGAAGAGCTGGAGAAGGAATGATGGATCTTCAGGACAGCCCCCAGGTCTGGCTTTTAAAACCTATATCTTTAAAAAAAAAAACAAGAACGGGTCAATATGCTTAAATCCGGGAGATTTTCAGCTCCTTCAGTCGCGGTCCTGTCTTGTAGTTATGGCTTTGCGTCTTGAGGAGGCTCGGGTCCTTCAACGTGTGTAGGAAGATGCTCCGGATGTTCTATCAGCCGGTGGTGGCGGTGGTGTGCTGGGGCTCTGGGATTAGAGGCAGGGGATGCTAACAGTGCTGAACGGGCTCATCAGGAGAGCCAGCTCTGTCACTGGGTCTGGCCTGGACCCCCCTGGAGGTGGCGGCGGACAGGAGGATGGTGTCCAAACTAGAGGCCATCACGGACGACGTCTCCCCACCCCCCTCTATGACACGCTTGGGAGAAGAGGACAGGCCGATCCCACCCGCGGTGCGACAGGGGGCGCCACAGGAGGTCATTCGTACCTCCTGCCATCAGACTGTACCGCTCCTCCACTGTGCGTCCGGGCAGGGGCAGCACTGACACTGACCTGGTTTTGGACTAAACGGTAAACTCTCTGCTTCCGTCGGGTTTTTCCTCTGTTTACAACTTGTTGTGCGCTGTTCTGGTTTGTTCTTTGTATATTCTGGACTGTGAGCGACTCTTCTGGGTGCACTTCTCACTGACTGTACTGACTGGATTGTATAAGATCAGATCACTTTATTAACCCTATACAGTTTCTTGCAGGAGGAATTGGTCTTGTCGCAGACCCCAGCTGGCTCTCCAGGAGACACACAGACGGGGAGAGAGTGAAGCTGGGGGTCCGAGCGCAGGGTCGGCCATTGTACAGCGCCACCTGGGGCAGCTGGAGTGAAGGGCCTTGCTCAGGGGCCCCAACGGAGTAGGATTCCTCTGCCAGCCGCGGGATTTGAACCAGCAAACCCTTCCAGCCCCAGGCGCAGATCCCGAGCCACAGCACCACCACCCCACCCCCCCAGCTGTATGTATTGTATTGTTGTATCATTGCGTTACACTGCCGCTGTGTTGACTGTGGTGCTGTTGCACTGCAGTTTCCCCTCAGGGGATCAATAAAGTATCGATCTTTTCTTCTAGCTCTGTCCTCCTTTGTTTAAAGTCATGGGCTGGATGTTTGCTCAGTCTTGAAGTGTACCTAACCGTTTTTTTTTTTTAACTCCGTGACACCATTTATGGGCCAGTGGGAGTGCTGGTTTGCATATCGATTTGACTCTCTGCCCAGGACCTCGCTCACAAAGCCGAGAACAATGAGCAGTTGTTTGACACCAGGGTAACACCCCTACTCTTCCCGAGAAACACCCTGGGTTTTATAATAATACACTTATAGAGCGCTTTTCTGGACACTCCACTCAAAGCCCTGTACAGGTCAGTGGGGAATCCCACTACCGCCACCAATGTGCAGCCCCCACCTGGATGATGCGACGGCAGCCATAGTGCGCCAGAACACTCCCCACACAGCAGCTCTCAGTGGGGAGGAGAGCAGAGGGATGAAGATCCGATGAGCGAGATCCGATGTCGGATTTGACTGCTTATCTCCAGTTATTTGAATGGACTGCCCTGGTCACAGGCCGACGAGGAGAGCCGTTTCCGTACTGAAAGAGGGGGGGTTAATTAGAGGTCCGTGGGCTTTAAGTTCATTCAGCGGTTCTAAATGGGGAATTTCTGAGTGCCGGCTCTCTGCTCTCTTCTGTGAACAGCCCCTGAAGGTCGCGACAGGTCTCGCGGACGTGGGCTGTGTTAAAGGGGCCTGCATGACGCCCAGAAATTGTCTCATTGATCATTTCAGGTGGCAAAACCAACTTTGGTTTGCCGACGACACAGCTGTGTAATGTGGTGTCAGCTAAGATGCACACCGGCATGCACGCACTCAGACCAGGGCAATATAATATGCACTATATGTAATATAAGAGTGTGATAATACAGTGTGTGACCTCCTGTCCCAGCCTGAGGAACAGACAGTGAGCCTGTCTCTCAATAATAATAATACAGTGTGTGACCTCCTGTCCCAGCCTGAGGAACAGACAGTGAGCCTGTCTCTCAATAATAATACAGTGTGTGATCTCCTGTCCCAGCCTGAGGAACAGACAGTGAGCCTGTCTCTCAATAATAATAATAATCCAGTGTGTGATCTCCTGTCCCAGCCTGAGGAACAGACAGTGAGCCTGTCTCTCAATAATAATAATACAGTGTGTGATCTCCTGTCCCAGTCTGAGGAACAGACAGTGAGCCTGTCTCTCAATAATAATAATACAGTTTGTGATCTCCTGTCCCAGCCTGAGGAACAGACAGTGAGCCCGTCTCTCAATAATAATAATCCAGTGTGTGATCTCCTGTCCCAGCCTGAGGAACAGACAGTGAGCCTGTCTCTCAATAATACTAATAATACAGTGTGTGATCTCCTGTCCCAGCCTGAGGAACAGACAGTGAGCCTGTCTCTCAATAATAATAATAATCCAGTGTGTGATCTCCTGTCCCAGCCCGAGGAACAGACAGTGAGCCTGTCTCTCAATAATAATAATAATCCAGTGTGTGATCTCCTGTCCCAGCCCGAGGAACAGACAGTGAGCCTGTCTCTCAATAATAATAATAATCCAGTGTGTGATCTCCTGTCCCAGCCTGAAGAACAGACAGTGAGCCTGTCTCTCAATAATAATAATCCAGTGTGTGATCTCCTGTCCCAGCCTGAGGAACAGACAGTGAGCCTGTCTCTCAATAATAATAATCCAGTGTGTGATCTCCTGTCCCAGCCTGAGGAACAGACAGTGAGCCCGTCTCTCAGTAATAATCATACAGTGTGTGACCTCCTGTCCCAGCCTGAGGAACAGACAGTGAGCCTGTCTCTCAATAATAATAATAATACAGTGTGTGATCTCCTGTCCCAGCCTGAGGAACAGACAGTGAGCCTGTCTCTCAATAATAATAATACAGTGTGTGATCTCCTGTCCCAGCCTGAGGAACAGACAGTGAGCCCATCTCTCAATAATAATAATACAGTGTGTGATCTCCTGTCCCAGCCTGAGGAACAGACAGCGAGCCTGTCTCTCAATAATAATAATACAGTGTGTGATCTCCTGTCCCAGCCTGAGGAACAGACAGTGAGCCCGTCTCTCAATAATAATAATACAGTGTGTGATCTCCTGTCCCAGCCTGAGGAACAGACAGCCAGCCTGTCTCTCAATAATAATAATACAGTGTGTGATCTCCTGTCCCAGCCTGAGGAACAGACAGCCAGCCTGTCTCTCAATAATAATAATACAGTGTGTGATCTCCTGTCCCAGCCTGAGGAACAGACAGTGAGCCTGTCTCTCAATAATAATAATAATCCAGTGTGTGATCTCCTGTCCCAGCCCGAGGAACAGACAGTGAGCCTGTCTCTCAATAATAATAATACAGTGTGTGACCTCCTGTCCCAGCCTGAGGAACAGACAGTGAGCCTGTCTCTCAATAATAATAATACAGTGTGTGATCTCCTGTCCCAGCCTGAGGAACAGACAGTGAGCCTGTCTCTCAATAATAATAATCCAGTGTGTGACCTCCTGTCCCAGCCTGAGGAACAGACAGTGAGCCTGTTTCTCAATAATAATAATACAGTGTGTGATCTCCTGTCCCAGCCTGAGGAACAGACAGTGAGCCTGTCTCTCAATAATAATAATACAGTGTGTGATCTCCTGTCCCAGCCTGAGGAACAGACAGTGAGCCTGTCTCTCAATAATAATAATACAGTGTGTGATCTCCTGTCCCAGCCTGAGGAACACACAGTGAGCCCGTCTCTCCATAATAATAATACAGTGTGTGATCTCCTGTCCCAGCCTGAGGAACAGACAGTGAGCCCGTCTCTCAATAATAATAATCCAGTGTGTGCTCTCCTGTCCCAGCCTGAGGAACAGACAGTGAGCCTGTCTCTCAATAATAATAATAATACAGTGTGTGATCTCCTGTCCCAGCCTGAGGAACAGACAGTGAGCTTGTCTCTCAATAATAATAATACAGTGTGTGACCTCCTGTCCCAGCCTGAGGAACAGACAGTGAGCCCGTCTCTCAATAATAATAATACAGTGTGTGACCTCCTGTCCCAGCCTGAGGAACAGACAGTGAGCCTGTCTCTCAATAAGAATAACACACTGTCTCATTTAACCGGCCTGTTCATAATAGTAATCGTAGGGTTATGTAGCCCAATGCAAAATCATAAGAATAATTAAAATAAGCCCTAGTGTTTGTGTGTCTGTATCTGTGCACATCTTGTCCAGGGTGTGTGAGTGTGTGTGGTTTCTGTGCGTGTCTTGTGATGGACTGGTGTCCTGTCCAGGGTGTGAGTGTGTGACTGTCTGTGTGTGTCCTGTGATGGACTGGTGTCCTGTCCAGGGTGTGTGAGTGTCCTGTGATGGACCGGGGTCCTGTCCAGGGTGTGTGAGTGTGTGTGTGTCCTGTGATGGACCGGTGTCCTGTCCAGGGTGTATGAGTGTGTGTCCTGTGATGGACTGGTGTCCTGTCCGGGGTGTGTGTGTGTGTCCTGTGATGGACTGGTGTCCTGTCCAGGGTGTGTGTGAGTGTGTGTGTCCTGTGATGGACTGCTGTCCTGTCCAGGGTGAACCCTGCCTTGCACCTGTTGCTTGCTGGGATAGTCCCAACTCCCCCCTGTGTGACCCTCTACTAGATAAACCAGTTAGAAAACGGACAGTAATAACCCAGAAAATAAAAAAAACCCAACAACTTCACCCTTCCCTGCTATTAGTTGAAGCTCTTTTAAAACTCCTTTGCATATGTTTTGCCTTGCAAACGTTCCCGCAGAGCAGTTAGCGACGTCTAAAACGACACCCCGGCTAAGAAAGCAACCTTCAGTACACCAGCGCCTGGTGAACAAAATCCCTGTGCCTGTCGTGTTCATGAGGGGGAGGCAGGCAGGTGGCCGAGGCGATCTGAACGGCCCCTCTGTGACGCAGCGAGCCGGAGGGGGGTCAGGGTGTCGCCTTGGCTGATCCCAGGCTGGCTTGCAGAAGGGCAGCCCGCACCGTAGGAGGAAGGAGTTTGAACGCGGACTGAGGAGCGGGGCGAGGAGCGGGCTACCCTGAAGCAGAGACCCGGGAGGGGTCAGAGACGGGCAGGTAGGAGGAAGGCGGCGGGGGGGGGGGGGGGGTATACTGTGCCTGCCGGCGCCCGTAGCTCAAAGGTGTTTCTCAAAATCCGTTCGGGTGGAAAGCAATCAGGATCCAAACTCACTGAGAGGAGGGCGTCTGACCTCCGGGCAGTAAGACTGCTGAACAGCCCAGCCTGCAGCTCCTTCAGCAGATCACCTGTAATGCCTACAGGGACTCACAGTTTTCACTGTGTTCAGCATAACTGCACAACTTGGACATAACGTACCGCACACCCCCTGGACAGATCGCAGCTCTATTCACAGTGAGCCCGGGCGGAGTTAATTTTATTCCGTTTCTACTGCGCTCTGATAGTCACGGTCCCCATCCTCTCTGCCAGAGGGCGCTTCAACCTCCTCACATCAGTTCTCTTAATGACGGCTGGCGGCATCGCCTGGTGTGGATTACCTGGTCAGACCGCATCTCGACCGCAGGTCACTGTAATCGACTCAGTTGTTTCCAGTTAAGGAGCATTCGGTCAGAGTCTAACAGATTAAGGGACAGCTTCTTCCTCCAGGCAGTAAGACAGCCTCCAGCTCCTGTTTTCACTGTGTTCAGCATAACTGCACTACTTGGACATAACGTACCGCGATCCAGGGGTTTCGCAGCTCAGGAAGCGGCTGTCCCAGACGGCTGCCTGCAGGAGCCGCGGGCGAGATCACGGGGAGGAAACCGAACGGGGGCGGGTGGCGAGACTGGAGGGCGGGAGCGTCCTGCACCGCGCCTGCTCGTGTGCAGCTCGAGTCCCAGCGAGCGGGTCTTTAAAGGCTCCGATCAGCGGGTTAAAGATTGCAGAACGACAAGCTCGGCTTGGACAGGACAGCAGTCCATCACACGACACACACACACACCCTGGACAGGACAGCAGTCCATCACAGGACACACACACACACACACACACACACACCCCCTGGACAGGACGCCAGTCCATCACAGGACACACACACACACCCTGGACAGGACAGCAGTCCATCACAGGACACACACACACGCACTCACACACCCTGGACAGGACACCAGTCCATCACAGGACACACACACACACACACCCTGGACAGGACACCAGTCCATCACAGGACACACACACACAAACCCTGGACAGGACGCCAGTCCATCACAGGACACACACACACCCTGGACAGGACGCCAGTCCATCACAGGACACACACACACACACACACACACACACCCTGGACAGGATGCCAGTCCATCACAGGACACACACTCACACACCCTGGACAGGACAGCAGTCCATCACAGGACACACACACACTCACACCCCCTGGACAGGACACCAGTCCATCACAGGACACTCACACCCCCTGGACAGGACACCAGTCCATCACAGGATACTCACACCCCCTGGAGAGGACACCAGTCCATCACAGGACAAACACACACACCCTGGACAGGACACCAGTCCATCACAGGACACACACACACAGACCCTGGACAGGACACCAGTCCATCACAGGACACACACACACTCACACCCCCTGGACAGGACACCAGTCCATCACAGGACACACACACATCCCCTGGACAGGACACCAGTCCATCACAGGACACACACACACCCCCTGGACGCGACCAGGCTCCAAGGTCCAGAATTGAACCCAGAGCTGTGAAGCAGCTATGCTAATCCACTCCACCACTGTGCTGCCCACCACGGGTAGCAAGTTTTGCCTGTTGCATTCAGTTAACCTGCGATCTAATTAACCAGTTCAAGAAAGGATTTTCGGTTTCTCCCGGCAGCGCAGAGACGCAACTCATTGGCAACCATTTGGCTCTTGTGCTCGCAGATCGGGGCTTCCCAGTGATGGAGAGGACCGTACTCCGCCACCTGCTTCTAACAGGTCAGTGTCTCGTTGAGGACCGATCAGATCGATCGCCGGTACCCTGAACTCGTGCCTCCTGTATTCCGATCATTGTTTCGGGTTGGATCATTGCACATTGGTGGCGGTAGTGGGATTCCCCATTACCTGGAAAGCGCTTTGAGCGGAGTGTCCAGAAAAAGCGCTATATACGTGTAAGCGATTATTATTACGATGATTTCAGTTGCAGTCATTGTTCCATACACTCGACAAGACCATCAGAGATCAACGCTACATCCCTGACGGCGCGTTGATGCGTGCCTCACTTCACGCGTCTGAGTCCTGGGGGCTCACAGAGGGGCTGGCGTTGGAGAAGGACGATGGCACATCGGCTTTCTAAAGCTGATCGTGCACAACATTGACAACATGGGCAGGGGCTGGCTGAGCTTGCCGTTGGTAAGCCTTGAGAGAGAAACAGTCATAAAATAGTTAAAATATCCTTACACTTATGTATAGCGCTTTTCTGGACACTCCACTCAGAGCTCTTTCCGGGTCATGGGGAATCCCACTGCTGCCACCAATGTGTAGCCCCCACCTGGATGATGCTCCAGTCCGCTCAGAGGAGAGGAGAGCAGAGTGATGAAGCCAGTTCAGAGAGGGAGGGTTATTAGGAGGCCATGATGGGTAAAGGACAGGGGGGACATTTGGCCACAACACTGGGGTAACAGCCCTACTCTTTTTAAGAAACACCCTGGGATTTTTAATGACCACAAAGAGTCAGGACCTCGGTTTCATGCCTTAGCCAAAGAATGTCACCTTCTTACAGTCCAGTGTCCCCCGTCACTATACTGGGGCATCAGGACCCACACAGACCGCAGGGTGAGCGCCCCCTGCTGGCCCCACTAACACCTCTCCCAGCAGCAGCCTTAGTTTTCCCCAGGAGGTCTCCCCATCCAGGTACCGGCCAGGCTCACACCTGCTGGGCTCCAGTGGGAGGGCTGCCAGCTGGCACTAAACCCGGGCCTCTCTGGTCCAGGGCTGTGGGCGCTGATGCCCCCCGGCCCCGGGCGCGCCTTCCTCTTCGTGAGCAGCCCCAAGACCTGGCTCGAAGCCCGCCGGTACTGCCGGGACGGGCGCGGCGACCTGGCCTCCGTCCTGGGCCCGGCCGACACCCGCCGGCTCCTGGAGCTGGCCCGGGGTCCCGCCCCGAGCCGGGCCTGGCTGGGACTGCACCGCGACGGCGGCGGCTGGCGGTGGTCGTCGGGCGAGGGGAGCTACGGCTTTCGGAACTGGATGGTCGGCGAGCCCAACAACATCCGCGGCAAGGAGGACTGCGTGGAGATGCTGGGCAGCGGGACGTGGAACGATGCCCCGTGCGAGCAACAGAAAAACTTCGTCTGCTACCAGGGTGAATATTCCCGCTCCGGAATGGGAGTGTTAATGCGTAGCTTGGGAAAGGGCTCTGTAGCTTCACCAGTAGTAATAATAATTGCTGACACTTATAGAGCGCTGTTCTGGACACTCAAAGCGCTGTACAGGTCAGGGGGAATCCCACTACCGCCACCAATGTGCAGCCCCTACCTGGATGATGCGACGGCAGCCATAGTGCGCCAGAACGCTCCCCACACACCAGCTCTCAGTGGGGAGGAGAGCAGAGGGATGAAGCCAGTTCAGAGAGGGGGGTTATTAGGAGGCCATGATTGGTAAGGGCCAATGGGAAATTACACCCCTACTCTTTTTGAGTCTCATCCGATGGACAGCACCTTTTTACAGTTCACTGTCCCCGTAGCTTAACCAGTAGTCGTAATAATTGCTTACACTTCTATAGCGCTTTTCTGGACACTCCACTCAAAGCACGTTACAGGTAATGGGGAATCCCACTACCGCCACCAATGTGCAGCCCCACCTGGATGCTGCGACTTGTGGCTCTCAGTGGGGAGGAGAACAGAGTGATGAAGCCAGTTTATTATTATTGGTAAAGGCCACTGGGAAGTTACACCCCTACTCTTTTCGAGAAACGCCCTGGGATTGTTAATGACCGCAGAGAGTCAGGGCCTCGGTTTTACGTCTCATCCGAAGGACGGCGCCTGTTTACAGTCCAGTGTCCCCCGTCACTATACTGGGGCATCAGGACCCACACAGACCGCAGGGTGAGAGCGCCCCCTGCTGGCCCCACTAACACCTCTCCCAGCAGCAGCCTTAGTTTTTCCCAGGAGGTCTCCCCTCCAGGTACTGACCAGGCTCACACCGGCTGAGCTCCAGTGGGGGGGGGGGGGGCTGCCAGCTGTGAGTTGCAGGGTGATATAGCTGCTGGCATTATGAACGCGAAGCAGGCCAAGCCCTCCCCTGCGAGCTTTTAAGAAAAAGCGGGCCGGCTCACGAAACGAAATGTTTCTCACGGGTGTTTCCAGTGACTGGCGGCGCGCTCCAGTACACCCTGATCCGGGAAGAGAAGAACTGGACCGACGCGCGGAAGTACTGCCGGGGCCGATACACCGACCTGGCCGTCGTCAGGAACCCGAGCGACAACGCGGCGGTCAACAAGCAGGCGCCCGACACGAGGGCGTGGATCGGTCTGTTCCTCGACCCCTGGAGGTGGCCCGATGGGGCGAGCCTCGGCTTCCGCCACTGGGGCGGGGCGCAGCCCCTGAACGAGGGGGGCAACGAGAACTGCGGAATGATGAACCTGACGACGGGGACGTGGGGCGACGACAACTGCAGCCAGGAGTATCCCTTCTTCTGTTCCAAGGGTAGGCGGACCACCCTCGGTGTTTCCCTGGGGTGTCTGGGGGGCTCGTTTCGACCGTGTTTGCACCGTGCCCTGGTCCCGCCCAACGTGACAGAAAGGAGGAAAGGAAGCAGCGAGGGGGCAGGAGGGGAGACGATAGTTGAGGCGGGGAACAAAACTGCGATCGCGCTCTGCTGCTGCTGCACATCCAAGAGTGTTACCGATCAGAAACTCGGGAGGTGTCCAAAACGTGCATTTCCGTTCTCCAACATATCAGCATTCCCTGGCTGATCACAGCTCTGATCCCCTCTTCCCCAGCTCCCCTCCTTTCGTTCCAGTGTCACCCTCGCAGCTGACTCCCTGGCTCATTCCTTGTGATCGCAATGGGAGAGCCGTGACAGTGCTGCTCCCCGGCCAGCTCGGGCGCTTCTCGGGCGCTTAGTTGACGTCAACGTGGGAAGCACCCCATCGTCTCGTGCGGGTTGGCTTGTTTCTGTCCGTTATTAGAATTTGACCCAGCTGTTGGAACTTGGAAGTCGGATCGCGGCTTCGGTTCGGGGAAAATTAAATAAGTTTGAGTTCAAAGGAGTAAGCAATAGCTAGAAGCACTGCAAGGGGGAAAATGTGATATCGTAGGTTATGACGCCAGCGGAACAAGTCCGAGAGTCCGGGCTCACTCGTCTGGCTGTGGCCTCATACCGTCAGGAAGCAGAAAAGAAGACCGAGCTCATTAAGGAAACGACAGTGGCACAGTGGTCAGCATTGCTGCCCTGCAGTGAGGGAGCCCCCGGTTCAATTCCAGACTCGGGGGGGTGCCGTCTGCCGTGAGCAGACGTGAACATGCAAACTCCATGCAGATGCTGTGCCACCTACCTGTCTGTTGTGTCTTCACATTCCGTTTGCGTGTCTCTGCAGAGAAGAGGGTGGTGATGAAGGTCAGACTCTCTCTGGGTAAAAGCCTGAACCCGAATGACCCTGAAATGACGGAACATCTCTTGGGCCAGGTAGGTAAAAACCGGGTCTCCTGCTGGATCCCCTCATTCTTTAACACTACAAACCTCATCCTACTCCTTGTCATTAAAGAGCCATATCAGTTTATCACACCCCGCCTTAAAGCACAACGTCTGTAGAAAGTCTGCACACTCCTTCCATACAAACACACGTCGAGCAACAGATTGGATACGCGTCTACACCCCTGAGTTTTAGTGCTCGGGGGAAGTACCTCGTTACCTGAAATCACAGGCATAATTCTGTGCAGACAGGTCTGTACCCGTGTGGCACGCCTAGATTGGGAAAGGTTAGCTCATCCCTTCTTACAGATCTGTAAGAAGTGGGGTGGCACTGTGGCTCAGGATCTGCGCCTGGGGCTGGAAGGGTTTGCCGGTTCGAATCCCGCGGCCGGCAGAGGAATCCTACTCCGTTGGGCCCCCTGAGCGAGGCCCTGAACCCCAGGGGTGCCGTATAAATGGCCGACCCTGCGCTCTGACCCCCCAGCTTCTCTCTCTCCCCGTCTGTGTGTCTCGTGGAGAGCCAGCTGGGGTCTGACGACAAGATAAATTCCTCGTGCAAGAAATTGTAAAGGGCCAATAAAGTGATCTTCTCTTCAAAAGGTCAATTAAATCAATTATAGAGGGGACTGTTGATGCACCAATCAGAATCATTCCAGGGTTTTCAATTTCAATTCTCAGTTGGATGGACCCATTTCCCATTGGCCCTTACCAATTACGGCCTCCTCATCATAACCCCCCTCTCTGAACTGGCTTCATCCCTCTGCTCTCCTCCCCACTGAGAGCCACCTGTCGCATCATCCAGGTGGGGGCTGCACATTGGTGGGGGGGAGTGGGATTCCCCATGACCTGTAAAGCAGACTGGCGCATCATCCAGGTGGGGGCTGCACATTGGTGGCGGTAGTGGGATTCCCCCTTACCTGTAAAGCGCTTTGAGTGGAGTGTCCAGAAAAGCGCTACGTAAGTGCAAGCAATCATTATGACTACTTTACTGGTGAAGCTACAAAGCCCCAGCTATGCATGAACACCCCCCATCATGTGGTGACAATGCTGATAGAACTAGTTTCAGGGCTCTGACTGGCAATGTGAACAGGTTTACATCTCTGTTCCTGGGCATCCCCGCTGTCGCTATTGTCCACAGAGTTTTCTGGGCTGCGGGACGTTCTTTAGGGAAATGCGGCCTCCGTAGGAAAACAGGACCGCGTCCGCACCCGGGCTCGGACTCCAACCCCCCCCTGCTGTTATTTCAGATACGCACCGAGCTCTTCCGGCCTGTGTCCATGGGGAACACCAGCCTGCGCTGGAGGGAGCAGTCGGATGGGCTGGTTTTCCACCAGGAGGAGGACAGCCGAGGAGGAGGAGGAGGAGGAGGAGGAGGAGGAGGTGAGACGGGGGTCTAGCGAAGATCCTCCCCTCTGGGCCAGGTGGAACTGAGTGACGTAGGCGCCCCCTGCCCTGGACAAGTGACGCAGAAGGGATCGAGCAGGCCGGAGTCACGCTTAGCCATTCCTGCCAGCAGCCATATCACCCTGCAGCTCCCCCAGCTGGCAGCCCCCCCCCCCCCCCACCACTGGAGCACAGCAGGTGTGAGCCTGGTCAAGACCTCCTGGGGGTAAACTAAGGCTGCTGCTGGGAGAGGTGTTAGTGGGGCCAGCAGGGGGCGCTCTCACCCTGCGGTCTGTGTGGGTCCTGATGCCCCAGTATAGTGACGGGGGACACTGGACTGTAAACAGGCGCCGTCCTTCGGATGAGACGTCAAACCGAGGTCCTGACTCTCTGTGCTCATTAACAATCCCAGGGCGTTTCTCGAAAAGAGTAGGGGTGTTACCCCAGTGTCCTGGCCAAATTTCCCATGATGAGCCCAGGCAGCCCAAGGTGTGTGTGTGTGTGTGTGTGTGTGTGTGTGTGTGTGTGTGTGTGTGTGTGTGAGAGAGACAGTAAGATGTCCAGCTCTGGCAGTCCAGGGTGTGTGTGTGTGTGTGTGAGACAGTAAGATGTCCAGCTCTGGCAGTCCAGGGTGTGTGTGTGTGTGTGAGACAGTAAGATGTCCAGCTCTGGCAGTCCAGGGTGTGTGTGTGTGTGTGAGACAGTAAGATGTCCAGCTCTGGCAGTCCAGGGTGTGTGTGTGTGTGTGTGTGTGTGTGTGTGTGTGAGACAGTAAGATGTCCAGCTCTGGCAGTCCAGGGTGTGTGTGTGTGTGTGTGTGTGTGTGTGTGTGTGTGTGAGACAGTAAGATGTCCAGCTCTGGCAGTCCAGGGTGTGCAGTGCCAGATCCATACCGCAGGGTGATTCAATGTGTGTTCTGTCCACAGGGTAGTGGGTCTCCAGAGGCAACTGAGCTCCAGCCTGATGGACGTCACTACATGACCAGGACTGTCCAGCAGGACTGGAACACTATTCTCGTCCAAACACCCGGAGTATCTGTCCGAAAAACAGCATTACTTGATCCAGACACACAAGGCTTTAGATTCAACCTCTAATCTCGAATCCTATATCAATATCAATAGTTTTTGCTGTGAGACATGCAGCTGCATAGTTTATGTGCTTTCTCTTTATGGGATTTCTTTGAAATTGTGTTACCTAGTTTCCCCAGCTTTAATTGTGTTATTAATTTGCAAAATTGTAATGATTAATTGTTTATGTGTGATTGTTCCTAGAGACGCAACGTTCCGAGTTGTGAAGGACAGGTTTCCTCCTTTCACAAGGTTAGGAACTGGACTGTCAGGAAATGTCGTCACTTCTTTTATAAATCAGTGTCTATTATAGATCAGTATTCTGTGCTACACTGAGAAATGCTAGTCGCCCTCAAGATGATCTAGAATTTGTTTTCGTACACTGCCCAAGGGTGAGCCTTCAGAGAACCCAAAAATGTCACACACAGCCTGGGCAACAGGGCCCTAGCGATCGAAACAGGTCACGCGTTCTCAGAGCAACGTGCGAGACAAACTCGATCCGGACATCTGACTGAGACTCTGGAAATCTCCCATTTTAGCTTCATGCGTGCACACGAGTCCTAGCAATTTCAGCTGTTCATCTCATTTTAGCGCTACGAAATAAAATATTCATTTTATGTGCAGTTTCTATTTTCTAAAACAAATTTCATTATTTATATATTTATTATTAAATTATTTTCGTTATAAATCGTTCATGAGGACTAGGAATAAGGAGTGATGAACTGAGCTGTCAGACCCTTGCTAACAACTACAAGTGAAAGTAAATGGGAGGTCCTAAGTTCGTCTGATAACTTGTGTCTAAAAGTGTAATAAAGATGTTGACCCAAAAGGCGTGATGCTTAAGATGAGAATCTAAATAGATACTTTATTGATTGCAGTAAAGGTTGTGTGACTGTCTTTAACGCTTCACAGTGTTTAACATAATAGCCCCCTGGCTGAAAGCCTACCACCTCAACTTCACCCTTGGAGCTGGCTCCCTGGTTCATTCCTCATGAGGTGGGTTGTGACAGTGCTGATCTTCGGTCAGTGCTCTCGGTTCCTCAGCCAGGCAAGCTAATGTCAAACACTGGAGTATTAAGGAGTATGCAATATCACCTGGAGACTACATTGACTTTATACCGATATGTATACTGATGATAAATAAATGAAAATTATACTAACATTACAGTATTTTTTTCCCATATCAGCCTACTATATCAGCTGTATATGTGTCTAGGTTTCTCTAAACTTTATGTTATGAATCGATACTTTCAAAACTGATCTGTGACACAGGGTTATACAATAGTTTGTGTCCACAATTGTATTTAAATGATGTGATTATTCATGTCTTTTTTTATTACGACTTTCTTTATGCTGCCGAAGATGGTAGCATAGGTGGGTGTTTGCCCTCATCCATAGAGAAGCTGAATAAAAATGTCAATCCAAAGTGATAAGGTCAGGATGCCCCTGTCCCGCCAAAAAGCCCAGAAGATCTACTTTTATCTATCGTGCCATGCAGGAGTTATTTCAACACACAAATCCGCAGAAGAAACACACACACTCACATACCCTGGACAGGACACACACACACACACACACACACACACACACACACACACACACACACACACACATACCCTGGACAGGACACCAGTCCATCACAGGACACACACACACACACACACACACACCCTGGACAGGACACCTGTCCATCACAGGTCACACACACACACACACACACACACACACACACACACACACACACACACACACCCTGGACAGGACACCAGTCCATCACAGGTCACACACACACACCCTGGACAGGACACCAGTCCATCACAGGACACACACACACTCACACACCCTGGACAGGACACCAGTCCATCACAGGACACACACACCCCCTGGACGAGACACCAGTCCATCACAGGACACACTCACACACCCTGGACAGGACACCAGTCCATCACAGGACACACACACCCCCTGGACGAGACACCAGTCCATCACAGGACACACTCAAACACCCTGGACAGGACACCAGTCCATCACAGGACACACACACACACTCACACACCCTGGAAAGAACTCAGTCCATCACAGGTCAAACACCATGGTCAATTTTCCCAGAAGCAACCTTTGTATGTCTTTGGACTGCAGAGGTGAAACAGCACCAGTGTTGTCTTTATGTTGTATCCACAGCACACAGCTGGAAGTTGTACAGGTAGAGAGGCCCCACATCCAAAACGCTGTGTTTCTTTTCAGCATGGAATAAACCTTTACTTGTTCTTCCTACAGTTGAAAGTCTAAATATGTCATCCATAAATAACACCAAAAAAAAATAAGGGACTCTTAACCTTTTAAATGGGAAAGGAATGAAGAAAAACATCCAAACTAAAAATAAACATATAGAACTCAGTATTTCTGAAAGAATCACAGGTAGGAACAATTATCCTTGCAAACGGATCATGTCGTGCGCTGTTTGTAGAATAACGTTGCTATTATCCAGACCAACGCACGATCTGCACTTAACAATGCACTTTCTTAAACTGTTTCTCAAAGCATTGCAAATCCACGTCAGCTACAGTCCTCACTCGATACAAAAAAATCACGTTGGTTTTCACAGCAGTGAAAACCGTTTGGGTCACAAACAAATCAAAATCAAACCGATAGCATAACGCCGACCACAGCACTTCAGACAGAAACCGCCCAACGGAAGGGTATTATAAATATTTCGACCAGCAAACTGAAAACACGGCGCCACGGACCGCATATCGCCAAGACCCAAAACAGCAGCGTGTTTCATAACCGGATACAACCGCACGTGGATCTTTTGTCAAAGGAACGCCTTAACTAATGTTGCAGCTCGGGAATAAACCTATTACTCGTAACTATTAATATAATAATAATAATAATAATAATAATAATAATAATAATAACATCACTTTATTAACCCTTTACAATTTCTTGCATTAGGAATTATCTTTTCGCAGACCTCAGCTGGCTCTCCAGGAGACACACAGACAGGGAGAGAGAGAAGCTGGGGGGTCAGAGCGCAGGGTCAGCCGTTGTACAGCACCCCTGGATCAGCTGGGGTTCAGGGCCTCGCTCAGGGGGCCCAACGGAGTAGAATTCCTCTGCCGGCTGCGGGATTTGAACCGGCAAACCCTTCCAGCCCCAGGCGCAGATCCTGAGCCTCAGAGCCACCGCTACCGCCCCATTAGTATATATATATATTATATATAGGAACAAGTAATAGGTTTATTCCATGCTGAAAAAAAGAAGAAAGAGAACACAACGTTTCGGCCGTGGAGCCTTCTTCAGGTGTGAGAGAGACAGGGCAGTAGGCAAAGGTAAAGTCTACGCATGCTGACGCAGCTACCCACCTGAACTATATTATATATATATGTATATGTTATATAGCTATATAATATTAGTATAATATAACTGATATTATAATTAGTTCAGGTGGGGAGCTGCGTCAGCAGGCGTAGGCTGTAAAGGAACAAGTAATAGGTTTATTCCCTGCCGAAAAGAGAAGAAAGAATAGCCTATTAGTAGTAGTAGTAGTATTCCCACATCTCCTGATTAAAGGGGCGCAGTGAATATCATGTCCCCTTCCTGAGGCTCCTCTTGGCCAGACTCGCTGGTTGTTTTGAATCTGCTGCTAAAAAAAAATCACGGAAGTCGTTGCAGATGTCGTTTCATTGAAGAGTTTTTATTTTCATCGGTAAGGTGATAAAATGGTGTTTCTCTTTATCGTCTTTATTTGCCCTCGCCCTGGAAGGGACGCGGTTCTTGAGCTGTTTTTCGAGCGGAGACCAACTCTTCGACTTGCTTATATCGTTTCCCAACGTGTTCAAACGCGTTTTAATCCTTTTTCTTTTGGGAAAACAGACGGTGTGTTCGCGGTCATTTCTGGAATGTAGACGTGTTACGAGCTGTGTGTTTAACGGGGCTCGCTGTGTTACAGTGTTATTAAAATAAATCACGCCAGTCTGCAGGAGGGACGCGGTGCATTCTCAGCTTTCGCCTGGTATCTGCGTGGGGAAAAAACAAAATGTTGCACAGATCCCCGATCGCAGTGTTGCTGTAGAGCTGAAGGACAAGGGGCGGATTTCTCGAGCGGAGTGATGACATCATGATCGGAGAATTCGAGTACTGTGTTTGTGCTCAAGGTGCACACTGGACACGATGGGGTGGGGGGGGGTCTCGTTTTTCTTCGAAATCCAGCACGGAAATGACCGAACGATTCGCTTGACGAACTAACCAAAATAAAGAGGTCGCCTGCTAACTGACTGCAGCTCATCTGTATTGAAAACAGGGCTCCCTGTGGACCGCTGGAATGAACAGTATACTGTACGCACACGCCCTTTGGAGCCAGGCCACACCATGCTGAAACAGCCCAGCTGCAGCGACGTCTGGGCCAAAAGGTAAGAGACACCAGATCGCCTTTCACGTCTGTTTTGGCTGTGTCCAGTTGTGTACTGTGGAGAGTAAGAGTTCCTATTCGTCTCCGCTTTAAAGGTACCCCCGTGCTGGATGAATTTGACCTCGGAACGTTTGCCCAGCGTATAATCTGATCATGTTTCTCTATAACAATAATAAAAAACTTTATTTTATATATCACCTTTAAAAGTGGCATCTCAAAGCAATACAGTAGATGTAAAAACAGATACAAGGACCACAGATTACAAAGTAAATACATATAAGAAAGACAAGCAGTTAGAAGTGCTACCAAAATTAGAAAATGAAGCAGATACAGACACTCAGTCTTCTGAAAAGAAAGGTTCTGAGGTCAGATTTAAATGCACTCAGGGTACGTGACTGATATCACTGGGAATACAAACTTGAGAGCTCGGGGGTGCAGCTAGAGAAGACCCTGTCACCCACAGAATGTAGATGTTCTTGAGGACAGCTAGAAGACCAGAGTCAGACGGACAAAGGTGGGGAGCAGACAGATAATAAGCCATATACTGTAGGTACTGAATGAGGATGAGGATTTTGAATTTGAATTTTGAAGTTGACTCGAAACCTGATAGGTAACCAGTGCAAGGACTTGAAAACAGGTGTAATGCATCCCTGATAGGATTCTCGCTGTCATATTCTGAACATATTGAAGATTGCTCAGTGTGGATTTAATTTCCCCAGTGAACAGGATGTGCATTTATTAATTCTAGAAAAAAAAAGCCTTTCTTGATTTCTCTAGTTCTTAGTTTCTCTAGTTCCCTTTAAAATAAACTATTATTCCACAATGCAGAGTATTACATGGCCAGTATTTACACATGATATTTGTGATTTAAAGAAATTAACACAAGCAGCTTTTGGGGATTTAAGTGTTGGCTGAGTTATTGCAGGATAAAAGACTAGAGATGTTGGTAAGAAGAAGATAATTTGGGGAAAGCTGAGGAATACACTTATAACAAGAACACTTCCTAATGGGGTTAGGCATACTTTTGATGAAGATGATGAAGTTAACAGACTGTATGTTTACATAGATACTGAAATGAGGATTGTATTTTAGATTATGTGTAGTTGCTGGCATTGAACTGTGTGTTGGATGCACATGAATTGAAGGAATGGGCAAACATAGCTGATGCGGATCCACAGAGCCAGCATATTAAGATGTTTATAATTAGAGGCAATTTGTTTAAATAACTAGGTATGGATACTGATGTGCAAGAGAGGTGGAAAGGCTGTTTCCTTAAGCCAGCACTATAAAATATTTTATTCTCCATGAGATGCTGCCATTTCATAGTGGGTTTCTAACACTGTGTATAGTTCCATCCACACAGTGCCTTTACTTTCATCCATTTTCTAATCTATTTGGAGCCTATCCCAGTAAGCAACGGACACAAGGCAGAATACACCCTGGACATAGCGCCAGTCCATCACAGGACAGACAGACACAAACACACACACACACCAGGGCCAGTTTTCCCATAAACCAATTGACTTACCAGTATGTTTTGGAGTGCGAGAGGGAGTCATATCACACATATGGAGAAAAACCATGTAACCCAGAGAGAACATGCAAACCCCACACACACAGGACGGCAGGAATTGAACCTAGGACCCCAGTGCTGCAAGATAGCAATGCTAACCACTTCGCCACCATTAGAAATGGATGGATATCTTAGTTATCTTTCTAGTTCACAGGTTTGCATGCATAATTTAATTTTGAAAGCCACTGAGACATCAGGTACTACTGTTGTATTTATGAAAAAGAAACAAAACAAAAAGCATACTAACAACTGTGCCATCCTACTCCTTAGTTAATACATTTTATTATTCATAAACAGTTAACATTGTTAGCAAAATATTTTATATTTAACCCTATTTTTTCTTTAGTTTCGTATTTAACTTATTATATGATAGTCAGACTTAATGTATATTTGAACAATGAAAATATATTTTTACAAGATGCGGGGGAAAGTGCAACAGCTTATTACAGTGCTAAATTAAATATTATTGATTGCTAATAGTTTATGCTAACACCTAACTTTCTTAATTAGATGTATTTAAAACAGTGAACTAAGTGTAACATACCATTCAGAAATACAATCGAGAAGAGTTTTGTGGTGTTTGTATGGATGAAACGTTTCTAAAATGTATAACATAACAAAATTAAAGACGATTAAAATCTGTAATCTTTCCACTTGTAATGTCATTAGACAGAACAACAAGTTTCTGCTTTGTCTAAGGATGGTATCAAAAAGTAGTCTAAGTGATGAGAAAGCTGTGCTTAATGATAATTAAGTGACTTAAAAGTAAAAAGAGATGCTTCATATTGCTTGATTAATTTTAAAAACTAAGTTATACATGCAGACGCGATCGCTGCCATAAGCGCTCCGGGCAGCGGAACGCTCGCTCTGCACTGCTGAGCTCTGCGCCTCCTCCCTCTCTCAGTGCCGCGCCCCTCTCTGACGGAGCGCAGTGGGCGGTACGCTGTTTTCAGAGCCTCTGATTGGGAAAAAAAGACCTGCTGATCAGTTTCACACACTAGGAAGAGAAAAGAATGGGATTTTTTCTCTTCGAAACGTGTGTTGTCTTTATGAAATTCGTGTATTTGAACCGTTTAATTAAGAAGTAAAGACCTTACGGCGTACACAAAGATTCTGAGCTGATCACGAGGAAGAAAAATCACCCATTTTTCGCGCATAAAAAGTGGTTTTTAACTCTCGAAACCTGTTTTTATAGGTTTTAAAGTCGTGCAATGTCTAAGTTAAGCAGGAACACATCATTATATCTCATTTTTTATTTCTTTTTAAAAAATTTTAAAAATCGTTTGCCCAGCCTTTATTGTAACACTACAGTAGGTGGTGTGAGAGAAATCTAGCCCTGACACCAGCTTCCTATGCCAGCAGATAACTAACGCCCTAAAGTTGGGGGTTACTGTGCGGGGTGTGTCACATTTATTCTCCAGCACAGCTCTGAACTAGCTGAGGGATTCTGAATTCTGGGACGTTGCAGCGTGTGGAAAGGCATGTGAATAGTACTCAGTGTGTGTGAGGAGAAGCTGAAAACAGACATCTGGATGATCACATGGTGTTTGGTCTGAGCAGGACTGTCAGAAAGTGCCTGACCAGAGGTGTCGGGATAAACGGACTTATACCTGTATTGGAATAAGTGATGCTGTGTCTATGCAAAGTTATGCTGTTAGAAGAGATGGATGTACAGGCAAAACAAAATATAACGCGTCCATTATACTAAATTATAATTAAAATGTTCACGACATCTAAAACCAAATCTTTCAAGTTTCAAGTTCAAGTTTATTGTCATTACACTCATATACACGGTATATGGTATAACGAAATGCTATTTAGCTAGCTCTCGGACATACAGTAAGTAGTACAAAGAGAAAAAAAACAACAACAACAATACAATTGTGTAGCAAAAGAAAGACAGAGACAACAGGCAGTGTGCAAAAAAACAACAACAACAGGCAATGTGCAAAACAACAAAAAGGTAACAGGTTATGTGCAAAAATATGCATCAGCAGAATGAAATAAAGGGATAGAAATGATGGGGAGTGAGCTTTTGACATGTATGGGAGAGGTAGATTTTCAACGTGTGTTTGGGATTTTGGTTAGAAAGAAAGAGAGGAAGAAAGCACTGTGAGGTTCAGATCAGAGGTGAGAGGTGAGGTGAGAGTGAGAGAGGCTGGTGTCACGAACACGGACTGAAATCTGTGTCAGCTCTTGTAGAAGACCCTATGCGATGCGGTAAGAGCTGGAGAGAACAGGAGGCGTGGTGAAAGGGAACACACAAGGGTTTAATAGTGCACCAAATAATAGTGACAGCCCGTGAGACAGTGTACAGGGAAGACAAAACAGCATCCAAATCCGAACGGGTCCGAGGGCAGGTCAGGGCCCGGTCCGAGAGTCCATCAGCGAGTGATCCATCCTGGGACGCGACAAGGTTAAAATCCCCGGGAGGGGGGGGGAGCACACGGACAGACAAAACACGGAGGTCCAAGGGTGACGGGGCGAGATCCTCCAGGCCCCGGGCTCGGGAAGCGGGAGGTGTCGGGGATGAGGCCTGTGCCCTCAGGAGACGGACGTAGGGTTTCCTGGTGCCGGGCGGGCTTCGCGACATCCTGACCCTAATGATGAGCGCCGAGGACTGGAGGAGCTGGTCTTTAAATAATAACGCTAAAAGGGTACACCTGGAGAGCTTAATCACACGGACAATAATGAGAGCAGTGGAGCGCCCTCTAGGGAGGGATGTCGGGCGTGACAGCTGGGAGTTGAATAGTTTGATAGTGCGGGGGTAAAAACTGTCTCTGAGTCTGGTAGTCTGGGCCCGAATGCTCCGGTACCGTTTTCCAGATGGTAGCAGATCATAAAGATCTAAGACCTAATCTAAGACCTTAAGGACGTGATACGAAAAGAACAGTCTTGATGTGTATGTGTGTCTTATGAACTTGCGTGCCGGCATCTTCCTACACAGCGTGGGTGGGTGTGTGTAAGACCTCAGTGCGTAACTGTGAAGTTTTGGTACAGTAACTGACGGTGCGAGTGTGTCTAGCCAGCCGGACTGGCGGGAGACTTAACTAAAGGAAATCAAACAGCAACTTAAGTGACTAGAAAATGTAAGAGCATCTAAAACATAGAAGTACAAATACCAGCACAGTACAGGTGGACCTAAATGGGTTATCTCAACATGTTATTTGTATCAAATTCATTGAAACAAAGTTGAAATATATGGGGAGAGCATGGACCTGCAGTGGTGAACTTTATAGTGCTTAGCTTTAAGTTTCATTAAAGGGGTGAGTCCTTAGTGGTAATTAAGCGAATTTATTTAATGGCTTGAAACCAGATATTGCTAACATGCTGCAGATTCAGAATCGGGACTGGCGGATAACACCACTGTGAAAGTTGCAGAACTGGTTAAACTCCGCCGACCGATGGAGAGAAAGGTGCACGCTAAGGTGGGGGCAGTTCACAGGGGGTGTCTTCCACAGAAATCGGAGGAATCTCAGAAACTAAATAAGATCTCCGGTTTCGCAATTAGTGTAAAAGGATACAGGTCGTTTTAAGGGAAACTGCAGAAAGCACATGCAGGATGAAGACGACCTGTCCTGGGGAAGATAAACAGTCCTTTGAGAGATCTGTTTACCTAGAGTGCTCCCTTGTAGCCTCCCTACGCCTGTCCTAGTCCACTGAGCAAAATAAATTAAAACTAAACTGCACTACTAGTGGGTTGTCTGTTTCTCTGTCATGGGATACAGGAGCACAGCTGTCATGCTCGTGTAATGGAAAGTTACCGAGAAAAAGCGTTTTACCCTAAAGATGTTGTTTACGGACAGAGCTGTGCTCTTAGATACTTAGAGAGCACCCCAGCTCGTCAAGGGCACGGGGTGTTTAAATAAAGTTTCTCTCTGCTGCTTGAAGAAGGGAGTGTGGGAAACTATTTTATTAATAATTCTTTGTTTAAAGCAAACACCTATCAGGAATGGAAAATGACTGCTTTGCCTGTCTTTGAAGTGTTGCGTCAGCTTAACAAAACGATCTAAAATAACGGGCTGTCCCTGCTTGCTTCTGAATCAGCTTTCACTTCTCTGCACAGACGGGTGACGGCTTTTTCCCCACATTGCAATATGAATCCAGACCTCACTGGGGGGGAAGGAGAACACCTCTCCCGGCTCTTCTTCGAGAAAATCCCACGACACTTGTCTTGTTGTACCGCTCAGCGGTGTGGCATAGAGCACGTGGGGAGACGGCAGGGCAGGAGGCCACAGGAGTCGGGGGGCAGCGGGTCATGCTTGCTGAGCACAAGATCCGACGGCTTGCCCCTGACGAGGAAACCCGCAAGTCTGAGCTGCTTCAGGTTTTAGTGTTTCCAGTAAAAAAAAGGACAGAAAAAGGACAGATACGATAAGGCCCAGGGGGACTCTTTTTGCAGAGTGAGCACCAACAGATCTGCTTAAGGGGGGGTAGTGCAGCCCGAGGACAAGACTGCCTTGGTTCCGGCAGCAGAAACCACCTTGAATGAGTTGGAAAAAAAAAAGCTCTCTTACAGATGCTGGATTTTCCACTCTTTTGTATGTAACTGTGTGCTGACGCAGGAGCATGGAGGTAGCCACCATCCGGTGGGATGCTATTATATCATTAGATGCTGTAGCCCAAGGCTGGGGGGCCTTGAAGATTTAATACTGTTTACTGATGCGTCCTCTCTGGTGCATGAGGGGAGAATGGAGAGCAGGCTGGGCTGTTACGACATAATTTGATGTGTTAACAGCCAGAAAGGCGCCCCCCCCCCACCCTCACTGCCTCAGCACAGCAAGCCAAGTTGAGAGCAATGATTGAAACTTGTAAATACGCTAAAGGAAAAACGGTCACAATTTAAACCTGCTGTATGTGTATTTGGCGTATGTATGCCACGATTTTGGATGCCTGTGGCGGAATAGAGGTTTCCTCGCCAAGGCGGGGGACTCCAGTTAAGAATACTGGATTGATCTCTGAACTAATTATCATAATAATTGCTGACACTTATATAGCACTTTTCTGGACACTCCACTCAAAGCGCTTGACAGGTCAGGGGGAATCCCACTACCGCCACCAATGTGCAGCCCCCACCTGGATGATGCGTCGGCAGCCATAGTGCGCCAGAACGCTCCCCACACACCAGCTCTCAGTGGGGAGGAGAGCAGAGGGATGAAGCCAGTTCAGAGAGGGGGATTATTAGGAGGCCATGATTGGTAAGGGCCAATGGGAAATTTGGCCAGGACGGAGGGGTGACACCCCTACTCTTTTCAAGAAACGCCCTGGGATTGTTAATGACCACAGAGAGTCAGGACCTCGGTTTTACGTCTCATCTGAAGGACGGCGCCTGTTTACAGTCCAGTGTCCCCGTCACTAGACAGGGGCATTAGGACCCACACAGACCGCAGGGTGAGAGCGCCCCCTGCTGGCCCCACTCACACCTCTTCCAGCAACAACCTTAGTTTTTCCCAGGAGGTCTCCCCTCCAGGTACTGACCAGGCTCACACCTGCTGAGCTTCAGTGGGGGGCTGCCAGCTGTGAGCTGCAGGGTGATCTGGCTGCTGGCTAGACAACTTCAAAAGGATTTAGTCCTGTGGTCTGTGGTCATTAAAAATCCCCAGGGCGTCTCTCGAAAAGAGTAGGGGTGTAACCCCGGCGTCCTGGCCAAATTTCCCATTGGCCCTTACCAATCATGGCCTCCTAATAACCCCCCTCTCTGGACTGGCTTCATCCCTCTGCTCTCCTCCCCACTGAGAGCTGCTGTGTGGGGAACGTTCTGGCGCACTATGGCTGCCGTCGCATCATCCAGGTGTGGCTGCACATTGGTGGCGGTAGTGGGATTCCCCCTGACCTGTACAGCGCTTTGAGTGAAGTGTCCAGAAAAGCGCTATATAAGTGTAAGCAATTATTATTATTATTATTATTATTATTATTTTATTATTATTATTATTATTTGTCACAGGGAGGCCAATGCGTCTCACTGACACTTTTGTTGCCCACCATCATGATCTGAGACAATTAACTAATTCTGTGTTGCAGTATTGTCATTTGCTTTCACAGGCCGATGGCCTCACCACCCACCAAGTGAAGGCAGCCTGGGGAAAGACCATTCCTGGAGGCCACGAAAAAAGGTTTCTATTTCCTGGAGGTACCTCAAAGACAGGAGGGGGAGGGTGTAGAGAAACGTGTATATATCAGCTGTGTAGAGCCATGTCCCCTCTGAGCTACTAGAACTACTATGGTCCTTACTGCGGTTCCTTGTGTGCCTGCTATAAAGCTTGGCTGGATGAATGGACACTTCAGGCTCGAATCTCTTGGTTTCTACATATCATTTCTTGTTTTTGTACTTCTGCAAACTATGCACTCCGGAGGCTTGAAGTAGGCTTTGTGCTCAAATACGTATATCAAGATGCTGCCTGACCTCGGTCAGTAAGATAAGGGGCATATATTTGGAAAGTATGCCCAGAACATGAAAAGAACTAACTGTTGTCTAGTCTGTAACTTGGATATAATTAATTGGCACGTGTTGCTGTCTTATCGTTTGTTAGAATGTTTTGTTTAAAGCTCTTTGTGTTTTAAGGTATAAAGGACCATCTTCAGCTACTTATTTTTTAAGTCTGGTGGTTTGCAGGCCGGACTGTCATATGCATATGAAAGAGAGACTTCTGCTTCACAGACGCCTGAACTGCGTTGCATTCAAACTGTTGACTTGTACATTGTCTACTGTTTGTACGGCACTGTCTGCACTTTGTGGTTTTACACTTGTTTTAACAATCGAGAGACTTCCTGTCAATAAGAATTCCACTGTACCAGTACATATGACGATAAAGTTCAAGTTCCAGTTACTTGTCAGATATCCCATTATCTGATTGCTGATCACTCAAGACTAGGAAGATGTTGGCAAGTGTGCATTATGAGCTGTTACCCGAAGGGGGCGCTGTTGGGTGATCCATGTGAGTGGTGCGGTCCCACTGTGGGACACACAAGAGATCCGAGTCTGGGAGACTGCTCGTCCCCTTGGGAACCAGGACCCCAGTGTCTGTCGCCAGTTGGTGTTGGCTCAGATTTGATCTTTCCCTGCAGATAAAGGCCCATGTGCACGATGATGAAGAGGGTGACCTGTGACTCCGCTTGTGCAGAACTCTCTGCGCTGCCGGTCCCCAGCCCGGATGAAGGCAGAGGAGGAAGGTCAGTGGTGACCCGACCGAACTTGTTCCACCCTCCCACCACCCTCTGTGTACAGAAGAGCCTCCTGTCCTGACTGGAGGAGCTCACCCAGCTGTGTCTGGAGAGAAGCCAGGGTATTGGCTTCAACAACACAGCTGGGCAGCTTGTTCCCCACCCCCACCCCCCTCTGTGTACAGAAGAGCCTCCTGTCCTGGCTGGAGGAGCTCACCCAGCTGTGTCTGGAGAGAAGCCAGGGTAGTGGCTAGCTGTTGTTTCCGTTTCTGGGTGATATTTTGTGATGACAGTGTCCAGGGGTTTCAGTGGAAGTGATTGAAGAGCTGGGCAGGAGAAAAGAGAGCAGAAAGCTGATGTCAAAGTGGTTTCTAATTCAGGTATTTTGTCATTTTTGTTATCAAATAATATGATTTTGTATTAACAGATATTTTATTTCTGGAGCGCACGTTTAGTTCAGCTCAGAGGCAGAGAAGTGTTATGAGACACATATGTACCACGTGAATCTTCCATCCACAGCCGACAGTAACTCCAAACTGAGGGTCAGAGTATTCCAGATGATTCCTGAACTACACCAGCAGTCTTTGCCAGTTCGTGTAAAACCTTGCTTTTCTTCATTCCAGCAGAAACAGCAGCCGTATCACCCTGCAGCTCCCAGCTGGCAGCACCACTGAAGCTCAGCAGCTGTGAGCCTGGCCAGTACCTGGAGGGGAGACCTCCTGGGAAAACTAAGGTTGCTGCTGGGAGAGGGGTGAGTGGGGCCAGCAGGGGGCGCTCTCACCCTGCGGTCCATGTGGGTCCTAATGCCCCAGTATAGTGACGGGGGACACTGGACTGTAAACAGGCGCCGTCCTTCGGATGAGACGTCAAACTGAGGTCCTGACTCTCTGTGCTCATTAACAATCCCGGGGTGTCTCTGGAGAAGAGTAGGGGTGTCACCCCAGTGTCCTGGTCTAACTCCCCTCCTGGTCTTTACCCATCATGGCCTCCTAATCACCCCCCTCTCTGAACTGGCTTCATTACTCTTCTCTGCACTCTGGTGAGGCTGGAGGGGATCCACATGACCTGTAAAGCGCTTTGAGTGGAGTGTCCACTTAAATTGAAGGAATTATTGTTATTGTTATTGTTATTACAGGTCACCCACATGGATTCTGTTGCTGATTCTCTCATCAGGTGAGTCAGCTTTTGGGGACCCCTGGACTGACTGGACCTGAGGTCACAGACCCCTGGACTGACTGGACCGGGGTCACAGACCCCCTGGACTGACTGGACCAGAGGTCACAGACCCCCTGGACTGACTGGACCGGGGACACAGACCCCCTGGACTGACTGGACCAAAGGTCACAGACCCCTGGACTGACTGGACCGGGGTCACAGACCCCCTGGACTGACTGGACCAAAGGTCACAGACCCCTGGACTGACTGGACCAGAGTCACAGACCCCTGTATTAAGTGGACCAGGGTCACAGACCCCTGGACTAACTGGACCGGGGTCCCAGACTACTTCTCTCACTGGATTGAGGTTCTTCAGGACCAGGGTTGGAGACCCCTCATTTAGATGAGCCTCATCCTCTTTCCTGTTGGCTGATGGGACAGGGCAAGTGTCCTGATTGGATGTACTGTTGGATATACTGGGTGCAGTGGTTAGTGGTGTCCCGGGTTTCCTCTGACCAGTCCAGACGCACGCTGGTGGGTGGAGCTGGCTTCTGGGTGTGAGTGTGTGTCTGCCCCAGCAGTGTGTGTCTGCTCCAGCGTGTGCCTGGCGTCTGTACCCTGCCTTGGACCTGTTGCATGCTGGGATAGGCTCTGACATCCCCGGCAACTCCGACCTGGAAATAGTGATCAGAAGACGGAGGGATGGGATTGAATTTATTCCGAAATTCTTTCCCATGTTCTTGCTTTCTTTCCCCCCCATCGCCCAGTCTCCTCGGAACACGTTCCGGTGGCGGCGAAATTCGGGGATTCGGTCACTCTGCCCTGCGACGGAAAACCCTACAGCCTTGGGATCCCTGAAGACGCGCTCCAGGTTTTCTGGGAAACCCTGGATTACCGCGTCTACGAGTTCGTGGGCGGGAAGGGCTATCCTGACAACGGGTTCCAGGACAGAGCCGAGATGTCCCGAGAGAAGATCAGCCAGGGGGACTTCTCTCTGACCGTCCACCACACCACCTTCTCCGATGGCCAGATCTACGCGTGTTACCTCCTAACAGAGAGCAGACGCTTGCTTCAGAGTGTGGACCTTGTCATTCTAGGTATGTTTTTATATGGCCAGCAGCCAGATCACTCTGCAACTCACAGCTGGCAGCCCCCACTGGAGCTCAGCAGGTGTGAGCCTGGTCAGTACCTGGATGGGAGGTACCTCCTGGGAAAAACTAAGGTTGCTGCTGGGAGAGGTGTTAGTGGGGCCAGCAGGGGGCGCTCACCCTGCGGTCCATGTGGGTCCTAATGCCCCAGTATAGTGACGGGGACACTGGACTGTAAAAAGCCGCCATCCTGACTCTCTGTGGTCATTAAAAATCCCAGGGCGTTTCTTGAAAAAGAGTAGGGGTATAACCCCGGCGTCCTGGCCAAATTTCCCATTGGCCCTTCCCAATCATGGCCTCCTTATAATCCCCCTCTCTGAACTGGCTTCATCACTCTGCTCTCCTCCCCACTGAGAGCTGCTGTGTGGGGAGCGTTCTGGCGCACTATGGCTGCCGTCGCATCTTCCAGGTGGGGCTGCACATTGGTGGTGGTAGTGGGATTCCCCATGACCTGTAAAGGGCTTTGAGTGGAGTGTCCAGAAAAGCCCTATGTAAGTGTAAGCAATCATTATTATTATTATTATTATTATTATTATTACAAAGATGGTGGTTACGAATATAGAAAGCACTGAGCGGGGATAATCAATAATTAAATTGACCATCAGAACTCCCAAATTGTGTTGCCAGGAATGTAGCCGAATGGTCGGTATAGTTAGAGGCACCCGAGATCTTTATTCTTTGGCACAGTTTCAGCGAGGGAGCAATACATCGGAGGCCAACTGGGTGGATCACACAGTTCTGAAGAATGACGATGACACCGACAACTAAACAACACGACAGACGACATGTACTTTACCCTTACTCAAAGACAGGGCGTCTCGGAGGTCAGTGTCCCGACCAGCCGGTGAAACCCACACTACTGCCCGGTGTTGCTGCCCGATTCTCCCTTCCTGTAATAAAACGCATGAGAATCTGGCTCCGTGTTTAACTCATCCAGCTCCCAATAGCCAAGGGAGAACGTTTTTGACCTGCGGATTCCCGATAGAGGAAATCAGGAGTTTCCCCAAATAACAAGTTCCCTTGGACATCGGGTCAAGTGCCGAGCTGGAAACTGGTCCGTAACGCTGAGCTAAGGCGGATCTAACGTAGGGGTCTCATAACTCTGCGTGCACGGGGTTCGGGAACGTCAGGACGGCTCCCGTCTGTGAGACCTCTGGTGACGGGCTCGGTCCTCGGAGAAGTGAGCCGCTGTCCTGTCCGAGGAGACGCAGAGAAGCTCATCGACCTGAAGTTCTTTGTGTCCCAGCGTGTTCCAGGTTTGCAGGAATCCATCGCGAGTTGCTCTGTACTTTCTGTGTGTTTCAGATATCGACTCTGTACAGAAGAGCATATTAATGTGTTCATGTTACTCGTGTAGAGGAATCGCAGCTGAGATATTTTCTCATACACCGACACCTAGTGGTGGCGTGAGGCACTGTGAGAGTATCAGGGAGGTGAGAGGGAACGTTTTTTCCAACATCCTAAAACTGATCGGAAGATCTGATGGCAGGAAATGTGCTTTTTCCCCCCCGAAAGAATTCATCTGTTTTTCCAGTTGTCCATTTCACCAAGAACGGCAAGGTGGCTGGCTTAATGACTTTATTGGGGATGTGTTTGTTCGTTCAAAGAAGAATTAAAAGGTGTAAAAAGTTAGTTTCTCCCTTTGATGAGGACAGACTGGATCAAACCAAAACAACATTTGAAGCGAATTGCGAATGTATTGAGTTGTGGTGCAACCGTAACTTGAACCTAACGTGCCTGGGGCGTGTGCTTGTGAAATTGCATTTGAAATGCAAAATGAAGCTGATCGCAGTCCAAACTCGAGGTGTTGTTGTCAAACTAGATATTCAGCAGGTTTCTACCTGTCCCTTTTCAGCTCGCTCAGAAGTCCGCAGCCTGCAGTCCGGTGTCTCTCTGTCTCTCCCTCTCCACACTGCTGGTCCAGTGGAGGTGCTGTTTGATCCTGGAGGATCTGCCCAGTCTCCCAGGGTCTTACTGAGCGGCGCAGGGCTCCCTGGCCCCGGGTACGAGCAGAGAGTGTTGGTGCAGAACAGCTCTCTGACGCTGCGTTCCCTCACTCCAGCTGATCGGGGCAACTACACAGTGAGGGACGTTCAGGGAAACACTATCAGCACTGTGACAGTCACTGTGGGAGGTGAGCAGGTTTACAGTAGGGTCACTAGAGGGGTCTACACTCCTGACAGAGGGGGTTCTTACAGTATATCATCCTCTGTCCTGATTGTCTTTCAGCTCACAGAGACACTGTCACCCTGCAGCCTGGAGCCTCTCTGTCTGTCCCCCTGTTCACTGGAGAGCCGGTGGAGGTGCTGTTTGACCCTGCAGGAGGTGGAAACCGGACCTCAGTGTGTTCTGTCCAGAACAGCACAGCCAGCTGTGTCCCCCAGTACAGAGACAGAGTGTCGGTGCAGGACGGCTCTCTGACGCTGCGTTCCCTCACTCCAGCTGATCAGGGGAACTACACCGTGAGGGACCTTCAAGGAAACACTATCAGCACTGTGATCGTCACCGTGGGAGGTGGGTAAATTCCGGTATCCGAGAGCTTTTTTCAGAATGCAGCTGCAAAACGTGGAGTGTAGCTCGTGCCTGGCCTGAATCCCTCTCCAATGGCTGAGCGACGTGTCTCTGCAGCTCTTGCAATGGCAGCTCAGCACTTGCAGTGGAACTACACCCTCAATCAGGACAGTGTTGGGGGGGGGGGGCAGTGCGCTATGGGAGTTGTAGTTCCTGCCAACTGGGGAAACGCCCCTCAGGACTACATTTTCACATCCGCTGTCCGCATGTGGCCTGGCACTCCCAGAAAACGTCCCCACGCTTATGTCTCCCCTTCCTGTCGACGGTTGTGCTGTTGCACGTGAACTTAGTTTATAAATCCTTTCACCCTGAAATTAAGGGAAAGTTGAGTTTTTACCACTATGCACTCTCTCTGACTTTATTGGTTTTCGATGAGACGGCAGTTCGAAGGGAACTGGTGATGCTATTTACCAGTTACTAGTGGTTTTTTGTGAGTTACTTACCCATGTAGATCAGATCACTATACAATGTCTTGCATGAGGAACTGGTCTTGTCGCAGACCCCAGCCAGCTTGCCAGGAGACACACAGACAGGGAGAGAGAGAAGCTGGGGGTCAGGGCGCAGGGTTGGCCATTGTACAGCGCCCCTGGAGCAGCTGGGGTTCAGGGCCTCGCTCAGGGGGGCCCCAACGGAGTAGGATTCCTCTGCCGGCCGCGGGATTCGAACCGGCAAACCCTTCCAGCCACAGAGCCACAGCTCCGCCCCGGTATCCATATCTGAACTGTATGTTGGGATCAGATCTCAAGCTCATTACATTATTCTTTATGGATATTAATTCCCCTTTTGCTAGACGTTGCGTTATTTTTCAGGTCTCACAGGAGCAACTCCTCCAGGACGAACTCGTGTCCTCTCCATCCTCATCCCTGTCCTCACTGTCCTGTCCGCCCTGGGAGTCCTGGCTGGTCTATACTATAGAAAGACCAGGAGAGAGAACCAGGCAGGAGACAGGCCTGCAATGTTCTCTGCCCTCAGAGATGGCGACGATGGAGAGACGGGAGACGAGGAGGCACAGCCGGAGAGGAGAGAGTCTGGGGGAGTAGAGGTGCACATTGTTGGCGATGATGGAGAGATGGGAGAGGAGGAGGCACAGCCAGAGAGGAGAGAGTCTGGGGGAGTAGAGGTGCACACTGCTGGCGATGATGGGGAGATGGGAGAGGAGGAGGCACAGCCAGAGAGGAGAGAGTCTGGGAGGGTAGAGGTGCACACCGCTGGCGACGATGGAGAGACGGGAGAGCAGGAGGCGCAGTCAGAGAGGAGAGAGTAGGGGTGCACACTGCTGGTGATGATGGAGAGATGGGAGAGGAGGAGGCACAGCCGGAGAGGAGAGAGTCAGGGAGAGGAGAGATGCACACTGCTGGTGCCGTCGGAGACGCAGGAGATGAAGAAGCACAGACCCTCCCCTGTGCTGCAGTGACATAAGATCCGTCCTCATCTCCTGTTTGACAGGACTGTTGTAAGACCTGACATGAGAAGACCCGTTGTCTTTTGGAACTAAACAGTGTGCGTTAAGCATGTTAGTTCCTTCAGCAGGGCTGGCGCCAGAGGGGAAAATCTGTGGGGGGGCGGCTGAAATTCGGAGGGGGGCGATGATTTTTTGGTTGAAACGGAGCCGTTGCAAAGCCCCCTTTTTGCTGGTGCAGAATGATCTCTGTGCGTCTCCCAGGTGGGGCTGCTGGTGCATAATGATCTCTGTGCGTCTCCCAGGTGGGGCTGCTGGTGCATAATGATCTCTGTGCGTCTCCCAGGTGGGGCTGCTGGTGCAGAATGATCACTGTGCGTCTCCCAGGTGGGGCTGCTGGTGCAGAATGATCACTGAGCGTCTCCCAGGTGGGGTTGCTGGTGCAGAATGATCGCTTTGCGTCTCCCAGGTGGGGTTGCTGGTGCAGAATGATCCCTGTGCATCTCCCAGGTGGGGTTGCTGGTGCAGAATGATCGCTGTGCGTCTCCCAGGTGGGGTTGCTGGTGCAGAATGATCACTGTGTGTCTCCCAGGTGGGGTTGCTGGTGCAGAATGATCACTGTGTGTCTCCCAGATGGGGCTTCTGGTGCAGAGTAATCCTGTGCGTCTCCCAGGTGAGGTTGCTGGTTCAGAATGATCACTGTGCGTCTCCCAGGTGGGATTGCTGGTGCAGAATGATCACTCTGCGTCTCCCAGCTGAGGTTGCTGGTGCAGAATGATCACTGTGCGTCTCCCAGGTGGGGTTGCTGGTGCAGAGTGATCGCTGTGCGTCTCCCAGGTGAGGTTGCTGGTGTAGAGTGATCGCTGTGCGTCTCCCAGGTGGGATTGCTGGTGCAGAATGATCACTGTGCGTCTCCCAGGTGAGGTTGCTGGTGCAGAATGATCACTGTGCGTCTCCCAGGTGGGATTGCTGGTGCAGAATGATCACTGTGCGTCTCCCAGGGGGGTTACTGATGCAGAATGATCACTGTGCATCTCCCAGCTGGGGCCGCTGGTGAAGTATGATTACTGTGCGTCTCCCAGGTGTGGTAGCAGTTCAGTGGGGAGTATATACCCTTCTGTATATCAGTTACTATCTGGGTGAAAGGTGTTAAATGCAAGGAATTCCTTATCATAACTAGTATTTTCTGAACCTAGCCTTTGAGCCAAATGAACACTTTTGTTTTGAACAATGGAGCGCGTAACAGATGCTGGTCAGTTCCAGATCCAGTTAAAATGAGGTGCCAAATTTGAGGAGAAAAAACTTGCATGTAAAAAATGAGAACCTGAAAAAAGACACAAGAAATAATGCACTGAGGAACTTAGGAAGTGTGTGTGTGTCCTGTGATGGACTGGTGTCCTGTCCAGGGTGTGTGAGAGTGTGTGTGTCCTGTGATGGACTGGTCTCCTGTCCAGGGTGTGTGAGAGTGTGTGTGTCCTGTGATGGACTGGTGTCCTGTCCAGGGTGTGTGAGTGTGTGTGTGTGTCCTGTGATAGACTGGTGTCCTGTCCAGGGTGTGTGAGTGTGTGTGTCCTGTGATGGACTGCTGTCCTGTCCAGGGTGTGTGAGTGTGTGTGTGTCCTGTGATGGACTGGTGTCCTGTCCAGGCTGTGTGTCTGTGTGTGTCCTGTGATGGACTGGTGTCCTGTCCAGGTTGTGTGAGTGTGTGTGTGTCCTGTGATGGACTGGTGTCCTGTCCAGGTTGTGTGAGTGTGTGTGTGTCCTGTGATGGACTGGTGTCCTGTCCAGGGTGTGTGAGTGTGTGTGTGTCCTGTGATGGACTGGTGTCCTGTCCAGGGTGTGTGAGTGTGTGTGTCCTGTGATGGACTGGTGTCCTCTCCAGGGTGTGTGTGTGTGTGTGTCCTGTGATGGACTGGTGTCATGTATATTATTATAAATATTTTGACCAGCAAACTCAAAACACGGCGCCAGGGACTGCATATCGCCAGGACACAACCCGGCAGCGTGTTTCATAACCAGATACAACCGCACATGGATCTTTTGTCAAAGCCTATTACTTGTAATTAATAATAATAATAATAATAATAATAATAATAATAATAATATCACTTTATTAACCCTATACAATTTCTTGCATGAGGAATTGGTCTTGTCGCAGACCCCAGCTGGCTCTCCAGGAGACACACAGACAGGGAGAGAGAGAAGCTGGGGGTCAGAGCGTAGGGTCTGCCATTGTACAGCGCCCCTGGAGCAGCTGGGGTTAAGGGCCTTGCTCAGGGGCCCAACGGAGTAGGATTCCTCTGCCGGCCGCAGGATTTGAACCGGCAAACCCTTCCACCCACAGGCGCAGATCCTTGACCATAGAGCCACAATCCTGATATATCCTGGATATACAAATATATATCCTGATCATGTTGATCCTGCTAATTTGTATAATGAACTTTTCTGCTCTTTGATGCGACTTCAAGAACACTCAACTTCTGAAGAGGTGCTGAGGTCTGTGGACGTGATCTCTCGGACCGTTCTCCAGACATCTCCGGAGCTCTGTGAACTTTGAACTCTTTTAACGTTTGCCAGCAAAGAGCGTAGCTTCTCTCGACTAAACTTGTTTTCAAAACAAAAATAGACAACGCTGCACTTTAAACCAATGACATTAGAACAGAGTATTTTTTTAATATTTTGTCGATACAAGTTGGCGTACAGTGAAGAGTTTTACTGCCTGCTGTGTTCTATGAGGTGCCCATGACCGTTAAAGCATTGTGATGTTATGACTGATTTTGTTTTTTTTTATAATAAAAATTAACATTGCAGTTAACATTCTTAATGCATTTTGGGTATTTAATCAGCCTGAGATATCCAGATGTGCTGCTGTGTCAACAGCTGTGCTCTTGTGCCCAAATCTATCCTGAAAACTGTCTCTGTCTTTTAATTGAAAATTTGGTTGGACTCGCAGATCAGACCCCGGCCGCTGTCTCTGCACATATCCAAGCCCGTCTCACACAGGTTCACCAGCGACTGCAGTCTCGACTACAGTCCTTCATTCGGAAGCAGTTCAGACCGTGGCTGAGGGCTTCAAAATTTGCAGATCGAAGTGTGTGTATGTGTGTGTCCTGTGATGGTGTCCTGTCCAGGGTGTGTGAGTGTGTGGTGTGTCCTGTGATGGACTGGTGTCCTGTCCAGGGTGTGTGAGTGTGTGTGTATGTCCTGTGATGGACTGGTGTCCTGTCCAGGGTGTGTGAGTGTGTGTGTGTGTGTCCTGTGATGGACTGGTGTCCTGTCCAGGGTGTGTGAGTGTGTGTGTGTCCTGTGATGGACTGGTGTCCTGTCCAGGGTGTATGAGTGTGTGTGTGTCCTGTGATGGACTGGTGTCCTGTCCAGGGTGTGTCATGCCCCATTGCAGTGATGGGGGACACTGGACTGTAAGAAGGCGCCGTCCTTCGGATGAGACGTAAAACCGAGGTCCTGACTCGGAGGGCTGTCTGTGGGGAGTTTGCATGTTCTCCCTGTGTTGCCATGAGTTTCCTCCAGGTGGTCCGGTTTCCTCCCGCAGTCCAGAGCCAGGCTGGTGGGTGACTTGGCTTCTGGGAGAACTGGGCTCTGGTGTGAGTCTGTGTTTGTGATGGACTGGGGTTAGTGGGGCCAACAGGGGGCGCTCACCCTGTGTGGGTCCTCATGCCCTGCGGTCTGTGTGGGTCCTCATGCCCCAGCATAGTGACGGGGACACTTGACTGTAATATCTCCGGCCTCACAAGCTGTTTGCGCACGCGGTGGTTTTCGTGCGGCTGCTGCTGTATTATTTTTATTTTGAGGGGCTCACCTCTTACCCCCA
This sequence comes from Atractosteus spatula, assembly GCF_055471065.1. Lineage (NCBI taxonomy): Eukaryota > Metazoa > Chordata > Actinopteri > Semionotiformes > Lepisosteidae > Atractosteus > Atractosteus spatula. The sequence goes on from NW_028296612.1 coordinate 2,080,547, forward strand.
AGACCAAGGCGCAGAGCCCTGGGTCGGTCGCCGTCAGCATCGGTGCGCTATCAGGGCGTAGGTGGTGGGCTCTGCTCTGCTGCTGGGCGGTCTCTGCTGGGGCTGGGAGCTGAGGTGAACGGAGGCGTAGTGCACTGTGGTGTCTTCTTCCTGCTCGTAGACAGACACACACACACACAGAGGTGTGCTGAGCTCAGCTCAAGAGCTCTTGATCTGGTCGATTCTTGCACACACCTCCAGGAAACTCACAGTACGCACACAGAGCAAAGAGAGCTGAGGTTCCACACACACACACACTGAGACTCAGCTGGAGTCAGAGGAGCTGTTAATAAACTTTCACTTAAAAACACCTTCTTCTGGACCAGCACGTAGAGTGAACTCTCAGTGTACAGACACACTAAAGACCAGGGATTCAACACACACACACACACACACACACACACACTGGAGTCAGATGAGCTGTTAATAAACTTTCACTTAAAAACACCTTCTTCTGGACCAGCACGTAGAGTGAACTCTCAGTGTACAGACACACTAAAGACCAGGGATTCAACACACACACACACACACTGGAGTCAGATGAGCTGTTAATAAACTTGTTTTCATCTAAAAACACCTTCTTCTGGACCAGCACATAGAGTAAACTCTCAGTGTACAGACACACTAAAGACCAGAGATTCAACACACACACACACACACACACACACAGAGACTCAGCTTGAGTGACTCTTGAGTCAGATGAGCTGTTGACAAACGTACTTTCTCTCAGATACACCTACTTACAGTATGTACCAGCACACATACTAAACTCACAGTATGCACACATAGGAATGTAGTACACAGTAAACATAGTAAACAGTTTGCACATGGAGCAAAAACACAAGATCACACACACACACTGAGACACAGCTGGAGCCACTCGCTACCCAGATATGAGCTGTCGATCAACGTTTCTCTCAGATACACCTCCACCTTCCTGTGTACCAGCACGCACAGGAATCTCGCTGTGCACAGACGCAGCCAAGAAACCCGAGACTTCACACTCACACACACACACTCACACACTCACAGAGTGTGCCCAGGCCTATTCTACGCAGAGCGTGTCTTCGCTGAGCCAGAATGAGTCGCGGTTTCTTCCCACGTGTCTGAGCTTGTGTTTCTGGTCGGAGCTGAAGTTGTGGGTCAGTGTGTGTGTGTGCGTGCGTGTGTGTGTGGAATCTGTGGTCTTTGCTCTGTCTGCATACTGATAAAGAAGACGAACTCTGCGTAGAATAACAGTGTGTTATCCTCTGTGTCTGTGTGTGTGATCTGTGGTCTTTGCTCTGTCTGCATACTGATAAAGACGAGCTCTGCGTAGAATAACAGTGTGTTATCCTCTGTGTGTGTGTGATCTGTGGTCTTTGCTCTGTCTGCATACTGACAAAGAATACGAGCTCTGCGTAGAATAACAGTGTGTTATCCTCTGTGTGTGTGTTATCTTGGGTCTTAGCTCCATGTGCAAACTGTGTGCGAACTGTGAGATTCCTATGTGTGCAGACTGTGAGTTTAGTATGTGTGCTGGTACATTAGAAGGTGTATCTGAGAGAAAATGAGTTTGCCGACAGCTCATCTGACTCCAGCTGAGTCTCGCTGTGTCTGTGTGGAGTCTCATTTGCTTGGCTCTGTGGGTGCTGGTATACAGGAAGGTGGAGGGGTATCTGAGAGAAAGTACGTTTGTCAACAGCTCATCTGACTCCAGCCTCACTCCAGCTGAGTCTCAGTGTGTGTGTGTGCATGTGTGTTGAATCTTGTCTTTAGTGTGTCTGTACACTGAGAGTTTACTCTATGTGCTGGTCCAGAAGAAGGTGTTTTTAAATGAAAGTTTATTAACAGCTCATCTGACTCCAGCGTCACTCCAGCTGAGTCTCAGTGTGTGTGTGTGTGTGTGTGTGGAATCTGTGGTCTTTGCTCCATATGCAAACTGTGAGATCACTATGTGTGCTGGTACATAAGAGGAATTTGTCTGAGAGGAAGTAAGTTTATGAACAGCTCATCTGACTCCAGCCGAGTCTCGCTGTGTCTGTGTGGGGTCTCATTCTGCTTGGCTCTGTCTGGACACTGCAAGACCACTGTGGGGGCTGGTATACAGGAAGGTGGAGGGGTATCTGAGAGAAAGTACGTTTGTCGACAGCTCATCTGACTCCAGCCTCACTCCAGCTGAGTCTCAGTGTGTGTGCGTGTGTGTTGAATCTCTGGTCTTTAGTGTGTCTGTACACTGAGAGTTTACTCTACGTGCTGGTCCAGAAGAAGGTGTTTTTAAATGAAAGCAAGTTTATTAACAGCTCATCTGACTCCAGTGTGTGTGTGTGTGTGTGTGTGTGTGTGTGTGTGTGTGTTGAATCTCTGGTCTTTAGTGTGTCTCCACTCTGAGAGCTTACTCTATGTACTGCTCCATAAGAAGGTGTTTTTAAATGAAAGTTTATTAACAGCTCATCTGACTCCAGCGTCACTCCAGCTGAGTCTCAGTGTGTGTGTCTGTGCGTGCGTGTGTGTGTGTGTGTGTTGAATCTCTGGTCTTTAGTGTGTCTCCACACTGAGAGCTTACTCTATGTACTGCTCCATAAGAAGGTGTTTTTAAATGAAAGTTTATTAACAGCTCATCTGACTCCAGCGTCACTCCAGCTGAGTCTCAGTGTGTGTCTGTGCGTGCGTGTGTGTGTGTGTTGAATCTCTGGGCTTTAGTGTGTCTGTACACTGTGAGTTTACTCCTCATGAGGAAGTGTATCTCGAGTGAAGCTGTCTTGCAGACTCCTGCAGTACGTCTCGGATCTCACTGCCGGTCTGGCTGGGCCAAAGATCGGCGGTTGTTTTGTTTTTTTGCGTGCGGTTACCGGGTCGTCGTCGAGACTGTTCCCGTCCCTCGTGCTCTGCTGGTTTCCCGCGGCTCTTCGTTGGCGGCCTTTCCGGACAGAGTTCGGACCACAAGGACGGACGGAGGGACAGAAATGAAGAAGCATCGTGATGAGAATCCTGCTTTCAGTGCACTGACTGAGCTCTGGGGAGTGTCCGACAGGGACAGGAGGCGGAGGAAGGGAAGGGTCTCCTGTCCCGATCGGTGGATCGCATTCAGACTAAAGAGATTCAGTTCCTTCAGACTAAAGAGACTCGGTTCCTCCAGCCTGTCAGTGTGGGACACTCCCTTCAGACTAAAGAGACTCAGTTCCTCCAGCCTGTCAGTGTGGGACACTCCCTTCAGACTAAAGAGGCTCAGTTCCTCCCGCCTGTCAGTGTGGGACCCTCCCTTCAGACTAAAGAGGCCCAGTTCCTCCAGCCTGTGAATGCGGGACACTCCCTTCAGACTAAAGAGACTTAGTTCCTCCCGCCTGTCAGTGTGGGACACTCCCTTTAGGCTAAAGAGATTCAGTTCCTCCAACCTATCAGTGTGGGACACTCCCTTCAGACTAAAGAGACTCAGTCCCTCCAGCCTGGCAGTACTGTATAGTTCTTTCCCTTCAGAATGAAGAACAATATCTATTTCAGAATGTGGGCACAGTACTCCCGTCTGATCGAGAGGTGCTCTGACCTGGCCGGTGGCAGAGGCAGTAGGTGCAGCAGGAGCAGATCACAGCCACTGTCACAGCTGTGCAGCCCAGGAGGACCCAGCACAGTGGGAAGGTCCCGGGTTCGACAGCCGAACCTGTAACAGAGCGGCAAGACAGGGCGGGGGGGGGGGGGGGGTGAGTCGGCCTTTACTGATGTATCCATATGAGAAACTGCACTTTGGACAGACTGACAGACTGACTAGTGCACTGACTGACTGACTGGCACACTGATTGACTGACTGACTGGCACACTGACTGACTTTCACACTGACTGAATGACACACTGACTGACTGATTTTTACACTGAATGACTGACTGGCACACTGTCTAACTGGCACACTGATTGACTGATTGGAGCACTGACTGACTGGCACACTGACTAACTGGCACACAGATTGACTGATTTTTACACTGAATGACTGACTGGCACACTGACTAACTGGCACACTGATTGACTGATTGGAGCACTGACTGACTGGAGCACTGACTAACTGGCACACTGATTGACTGGCTGACTGGAGCACTGACTAACTGGCACACAGACTGACTGGCACACTGATTGACTGACTGGCACAACGACCGACTGACTGGCACACTGATATACTGACTGGCACACTGGTTGATTAACTGGCACACAGACACACTGATTGATTAACTGGCATGCTGGCACACTGACACACTGAGTGATTAACTGGCACACTGGCACACTGGTTGATTAACAGGCACACTGACACACTGGTTGATTAGCTGGCACACTGATTGATTAACTGGCACCCTGATATACTGATTGGTGCACTGACACACTGATTGATTAACTGGCACACTGACACACTGGTTGATGAACTGGCACGCTGGCACACTGACTGGCACACTGACACACTGATTGACTAACAGACACACTGACTGGCACACTGACACACTGAGTGACTAACAGACACACTGACTGGCACACTGACACAATGAGTGACTAACAGACACACTGACTGGCACACTGACACACTGAGTGACTAACAGACACACTGACTGGCACACTGACACAATGAGTGACTAACAGACACACTGACTGGCACACTGACACACTGAGTGACTAACAGACACACTGACTGGCACACTGACACACTGACTGGCCAGCTCCAGCCTCGCTGAGCCCCCCGCCCCAGATCTCCCACCTGGGAAGACGAGCAGGGTTCCGTTTCCGAAGGTGATCTGGCCCTTGACTCTGTCGGCACAGTAATACAGCGCCAGGTCGTCCTCGGTGACGTTCTCGATCCGCAGGCCGACGGAGCCCGGCGGCGAGTCGGGCAGGGCGGAGAGGCGGGGGCCGTCATCCCGGGCGGGCGTCGCGTTGCACTGGGCGGAGCTGCAGCGCCTCCAGCTGACCAGCACGGCCGGGGGGCGGCGGGCGCGCTGTGCCAGCCACAGGGTCTCCAGGCGGTAGGGGATGTCGCAGCGCAGGGTGACGGCGTCGCCCGGGCGGACCGCGCGGAGCTCCTGGGGCCGGCCCGCCGGCAGCTGTGTGAGGGCAGCGCCTGGGGGGGGGGGGGAACCGATCGTGAAGGAGCAAATCGTGAGCAAATCCTTTGTCTGGAGAGCAGCCAGGGTATCGGCTTCAACCACAGGGGCTGGGCGGCTTGTTCCCCACCCCCACCACCCTCTGTGTACAGAAGAGCCTCCCGTCCTGACTGGAGGAGCTCACCCAGCTGTGCCTGGAGAGCAGCCAGGGTATCGGCTTCAACCACAGGGGCTGGGCGGCTTGTTCCCCACCCCCGCCCCCCTCTGTGTACAGAAGAGCCTCCTGTCCTGACTGGAGGAGCTCACCCAGCTGTGTCTGGAGAGGAGCCAGGGTATCGGCTTCAACCACAGGGCTGGGCAGCTTGTTCCCCACCCCCACCCCCCTCTGTGTACAGCAGAGCCTCCTGTCCTGACTGGAGGAGCTCACCCAGCTGTGGCTGGAGAGGAGCCAGGGTATTGGCTTCAACCACAGGGCTGGGCCGCTTGTTCCCCACCCCCACCCCCCTCTGTGTACAGCAGAGCCTCCTGTCCTGACTGGAGGAGCTCACCCAGCTGTGTCTGGAGAGAAGCCAGGGTAGCGGCTTTGAAAACATCAGAGGTTGGAGCCTTTGCCAGCTTCTCTTCTTCCCCTCAGAGAGGTATGAGATTTTGCTGCTTAAAGCAGCGGGAAAACACGACCTCCTGCCCGGCGTTGAGCTGAAAACAACGAGCTCGGAATTGAACCCCTGTCGTGCGGCTCCAGTGAGATTTGATTTCAGTTATTTAATCGAGGGTACTCGGGTGGAATTAAAAACAGCGTGTGTGTGTGTGTGTATAGGGGGGGGGGTCCCCAGAACTCGAGTTGGGGGGACCCCTGCTCTGTTCTACCGACCCCACGGCGCTGCCCGTTAATGTGACGGGTTGGGCGAGCGTCGAGAACGGCCGCCGAGGTCTGTGTTAATAAAAAAACGCCCCTGTCCCCCTTCTCTGACGATGGATACTCGGGAATGTACTGTAGCTGTAGGTCAGCGTCTGAAACACAACGATCTGAACAGTTACCGGCCCGGGAGAGTTGTTTTACAGACATATCAAAAACCAAGCGTCACCTGTTTCTTATCCAGGATCATTACAGACTAGATGTGTGCGATTATATCAGGAAATAAAAAAAAACGTGAAAGTTTCTGAACGCAAGATGGGTGAGGTGTCGCTGTCTAGGCGGCCACAAATAAACCCCTTTAAAGAAAGACGTTTTTTATTATTATTTATATTATTATTATTATTGTATTAGTCGGAGCGGCGGAGGCGAGGGCGCGCCGGTGCGGGCAAATATTAAAGCCGTGCGTGGTATTTGCGTGGTTTAGTGAGATTTTAGCGAATCTCTCCCCACAAAAAAAAATGGAGAAAAAGAGGCGTTTTGTCGCGGTCCGTCAAATGATGCGCCACCGGTTCCGAACGAAGACGTTGTCAGAAAGCGAGTCCACGGAGGTCCTCCACTCAGAACAATTTTAATAACCGTTTTAAAGGCCTCTGTCCCGCCTATCGGGCTCTTCAACCCGGTTCCGGGGCGACACCAGCGCGGCCAGAACCTCTGCTGGCGGTCCAGGGCCGCACGGCGTCTCCTAGCAACCGGCGGGTCCGAACACGACCCCGGTCCGGCCGCGGTGTCCGGCTCCTCGGTCTTGTCCTTCGCTTTTACCGCCTTAAAAACATCGAAATGGCCCCCCGCCCCCAAGCACGGGTGAACGTCTTTAAGACCCCAAATGGAATTAAAAATAAATAACTTCTGAATGCACGGACCATATCTGCGAGATCCTTTTTGTTTTTAAAACAGAAGACTGAGTTTTTTTTTTCCCCTCTCTCCAAAAAAGCCCCCAAACAAAACAGTGCTTATTAAAGCCGTGCTCTACAGGACAGACTCCAGACTGAGAATCGGGGTCTGTCGTCGCCGACGGCCTCTCTACTCTGTTCAGGCGTCAGTAACGGACCATCATGACCCCCACCCCCCACACCCCTGCGTGTTTTCCGCGACAGAGTTCAACTGTCTGCTTTCCGACCAGCACGTTTGCCAACGGTCTCCTCCAGGACACTGTACACGGTGAGGGGTGGGGTGGGGGGAGCTGGAGTCTCTGCCAAGCCAGCGAAACAGCGCCAAGGCAGGGTACACCCCGGGACGGGACGCCAGTCCGTCGCTGGGCAGGCAGGCAGGCACACACACTCACACCACTGCTGGGGGGGGGGGGGAAGCCAACATTATCCACCAGCATGACTGTGAGAGGGGTAAAAAAGCGAATTCGCGCTTCTCTCTCTCTGCGCGCCGGGCGCGAATCAAGACCCGGAGGCCGTCGGTTCTCGGAGACGGTGGGTTATTTTCTCTCCAAATAAACGCCGACCAAACCTGTTTTTTTCCCCCTAAAAGGCGCTGAGTCTACCCCTATATGCGACCCCCCCCCCACACCCCGAGTTCGGCAAGGCGGAATGAGACAAACGTTACAGAGGCAGCGGCGAGGAAGGCGCGGTACTCACAGATGAGGAGGAATCTCATTTTGGCCACTCCTGGTTCTCCGAAAACCGCCGTCCTGCTAAAACAGCGACGGGGACCCCTCTTTTTTTTTTAATTTTCTGTCGGCTCCGCCTGTGGCCTCGGGCGTCGGGCGGAGGGGCTCGTCAGTCGGAGGGTCGCTCTTTTTGTTCGCGTCGTCTGGGTTTTGAGGCCCCGTTCCTGTCCGGCTCTGCCTCAATCGCGCAATTAACCGAAGGGAACCGGGGGGGGGGGTGTCTTCGCCTGAGCTCCGCCAAGTCACGGAATTGGGGTGTTTTGTGGGTTTTTTTTTAAAATTGTGTTGGGTTTTCATTCGGGACACCCGCTGGCTTTTCGTGTAAAAAAAAAAAAAGGTCCGGCGGCGTTTCAGGAGGCTTTTCCTGTGGAAAGTCTGTGTCTTTTTCTTTCTTCGTTCTGCAGGGGAAGGGACGCGTCCGGCCTGTGAGGTGTTGAGCCTGGCGACACGGGCGGTTATAGAGTGAGGGGCGTGGATACTGAAGAGGGGGAGAAAGTCTCACTGAAAACTAAAAAGGCGCCAGGAGGTGACAGCTTGAATCAGGAACAAGCTGCCCAGCCGTGTGGTTGAAGCCGAGACCCCAGCAGCTAACCAGACACAGCTGGGTGAGCTCCTCCAGTCAGGACAGGAGGCTCTACTGTACACAGAGGGTGGTGGGGGTGGGGAACAAGCTGCTCAGCCCTGTGGTTGAAGCCGATACCCTGGCTTCTCTCCAGACACAGCTGGGTGAGCTCCTCCAGTCAGGACAGGAGGCTCTTCTGTACACAGAGGGTGGTGGGGGTGGGGAACAAGCTACCCAGCCCTGTGGTTGAAGCTGATACCCTGGCTCCTCTCCAGACACAGCTGGGTGAGCTCCTCCAGTCAGGACAGGAGGCTCTTCTGTACACAGAGGGTGGTGGGGGTGGGGAACAAGCTGCCCAGCCCTGTGGTTGAAGCCGATACCCTGGCTTCTCTCCAGACACAGCTGGGTGAGCTCCTCCAGTCAGGCCAGCAGGGTCTTCTTTACACAGAGGGTGGTGGGGGTGGGGAACAAGCCGTCCAGTCCATGTTGTTGAAGCCGATACCCTGGCTTCTCTCCAGACACAGCTGGGTGAGCTCCTCCAGTCAGGCCAGCAGGGTCTTCTTTACACAGAGGGTGGTGGGGGTGGGGAACAAGCCGTCCAGTCCGTGTTGTTGAAGCTGATACCCTGGCTGCTCTCCAGACACAGCTGAAAAGATCCTCCAGCCAGGCCAGCAGGGTCTTCTTTACCCAAAGGGTGGTGGGGGTGGGGCACAAGCTGCCCAGCCATGGAGCTGAAGTCCGGCTCTTAAGAAGTGGTTGGCTCCTCACTGCCCCTGTCTGAGACCCTGTCTCGTGTTCTCATCTGCACACATCTGAGCGCCGTGTGGCCAGCCCCCAGCCCCCCGACTTGCGGTGGGCGCGTGGGAGGAGAGTACAATGGAACAACACCTAGACTCTGGCTCTCTGTTATTTATAGCGCATTGGGGCACGGCCGCGTCTGTATTTTCCAGAACCGCAGGCCCGAAGCGAGCGAGGCGAGACGCGCGTCTGTGAGATCACAAGGCGGTGTACTCTGTTTGACCCCAGCTCTGGCGGTGTGATGCTGCTCATTGGTCAAGGCACCCAGTCCTGGTCCTGGAGCTCCTGTGTGTCTTAGAGGAACTCAACTCCCCTCTGTTCTTAACAAGCCCCAATACAGGCTTGCTGGCCCTAATTACACTTATTACCTGGAGACTCTGCAGACACACACACACTGACCCCTCCAGGACCAGGACTGGACAGCCCTGCTTTAAAGACCCCTGGAGACTCTGCAGACACACACACACTGACCCCTCCAGGACCAGGACTGGACAGCCCTGCTTTAAAGACCCCTAGAGACTCTGCAGACACACACACTGACCCCTCCAGGACCAAGACTGGACAGCCCTGCTTTAAAGACCCCTGGAGACTCTGCAGACACACACACACTGACCCCTCCAGGACCAGGACTGGACAGCCCTGCTTTAAAGACCCCTGGAGACTCTGCAGACACACACACACACTGACCCCTCCAGGACCAAGACTGGACAGCCCTGCTTTAAAGACCCCTGGAGACTCTGCGGACACACACACACACTGACCCCTCCAGGACCAGGACTGGACAGCCCTGCTTTAAAGACCCCTGGAGACTCTGCGGACACACACACACTGACCCCTCCAGGACCAGGACTGGACAGCCCTGCTTTAAAGACCCCTGGAGACTCTGCAGACACACACACACACTGACCCCTCCAGGACCAGGACTGGACAGCCCTGCTTTAAAGACCCCTGGAGACTCTGCAGACACACACACACACTGACCCCTCCAGGACCAGGACTGGACAGCCCTGAAGCAACGTTGAACTATGGTTTAGTGAGGGGAGACGCGAAACAAAACTATTATAACTATTTTCTGTATCGTCTATGACGTACTGTATTACACTGCTTCTGAAAACCACAATCTATATCCTGTCTTCTCGATAGGTCGAGAACACGCTTCTTCTACAGACGACCTCCGCCTCAGAAAACACTGATAAGTATGATGTTTTAAACAACACTTTTATTTTTATTCCCTGTTTTCAGCTTGTTGAGGGTTTGGGGGGGGGGGGGGGAGACACACACGGTAAATCTTTGAACACATCAAAGCCCATTCCAGCTAAGGGGACGACACATTGTTCAAACCTTATTAATTTTGTTTTCTGCAAAACAACCACAGCAGAGGGAGAGTGGTCACAACAAAGGGGCGTGTTGCAAAACATCGCGTTTTCCTCCGCTGGGGCGATATTGTATTTGTGTTTTATGTTTGACCTATCCATTAAAAAACGAAACGACTGCCGATCGACCTCGATTTTTCTTTTTTTTTCTCCGCTAAGTGTTTGAACCTGCGACCAACTTCCTGTTATTTCGGTGTTCGGTGAAGAGAAGACGCTTCATGAGGTAAGACAGGCATTTCACCTTCCTATTACCGAGAAGTTACCGGCGTACAATGCCTACAAGTTTTTAAAAAGTGTGCATTTTGTACTATAGTTTTCTTAAAGTCGCCTTTCGGGCGCAGTCTGTGACGCAGTTGGCGACCTTAATCCACCCCAGCTGAAGACACCGCTCTCTCCGCGCGGGTTTAAGGCGTCATCGCTGAGCGACCCAGCAACATCTGGAAAATAACAGTTCTATTATTATTATTATTGTTGTTGTTGACCCCTTCCTTCCGAAAATTCAGAAACCTCTGTCACTTGAGGTGCTGATTCGGGATGTTCTGAGAAGCGGTCTCTGCTTCAAGTGAAACAGAGGAGGAGGAAACCGATGTCACACTGTTGAACTCGCATTACGGCGGCTGATGAAAGAGACACAGACACTATCGACCTTTGCAGCAGCTTTGAAAAGGTGTGAGAGAGCGAGCTGCCTTCTCATCCAAAGATCATTTATAACGCAGAGACCCTGATCCCGGAGAGCCCTGGTCCAGTCAGTCCAGGGGTCTGTGTCCCCGATCCAGTCAGTCCAGGGGTCTGTGTCCCCGGTCCAGTCAGTCCGGGGGTCTGTGTCCCCGGTCCAGTCAGTCCGGGGGTCTGTGACTCTGGTCCAGTCAGTCCAGGGGTCTGTGTCCCTGGTCCAGTCAGTCCAGGGGTCTGTGTCCCCGATCCAGTTAATCCAGGGGTCTGTGTCCCCGGTCCATTTAGTCCAGGGGTCTGTGTCCCTGGTCCAGTCAGTCCGGGGGTCTGTGACTCTGGTCCAGTCAGTCCGGGGGTCTGTGACCCCGGTCCAGTCAGTCCAGGAGTCTGTGTCCCTGGTCCAGTCAGTCCAGGGGTCTGTGACCCCGGTCCAGTCAGTCCAGGGGTCTGTGTCCCCGGTCCAGTCAGTCCAGGGGTCTGTGTCCCCGATCCAGTTAATCCAGGGGTCTGTGTCCCCGGTCCATTTAGTCCAGGGGTCTGTGTCCCTGGTCCAGTCAGTCCAGGGGTCTGTGACTCTGGTCCAGTTAGTCCAGGGGTCAGTGTCCCTAGTCCAGGCAGTCCAGGGGTCTGTGTCCCCGGTCCAGTCAGTCCAGGGGTCTGTGACCCCGGTCCAGTCAGTCCAGGGGTCTGTGTCCCCGGTCCAGTCAGTCCAGGGGTCTGTGACCCCGGTCCAGTCAGTCCAGGGGTCTGTGTCCCCGGTCCAGTTAATCCAGGGGTCTGTGTCCCCGGTCCAGTTAGTCCAGGGGTCTGTGACCTCAGGTCCAGTCAGTCCAGGGGTCAGTGACCCCGGTCCAGTCAGTCCAGGGGTCTGTGTCCCCGGTCCAGTCAGTCCAGGGGTCAGTGACCCCGGTCCAGTTAGTAATGTTGCGCCCCAATTTGCTCGTATTTCTAAATGTAGCTGGGGCCTTGGGTAGCGTAAGCCCTGCAGACAGCCGTATGATCCACTCCTGTGTGCCTCCCGGTTTATATCGGGGGCAGTGTTTTACAAAACCTTTTCTAGATTTTAGGGCATCGATTGCATTGGCCGCTGTTGTTCTGTCGCTCTTTTGGCCGCTAGAGGGCGCCCAAGCGATCATTTCATTCCAGGTGTAAACCTACGCTGATGTACTGTAGCGACTGTGGAGTTTCTGAACCCGAATTGTTAGACATAAATGGCTCGATACGAGCTGTCCAGCCAGGCTGCTGAAGCTGATACCCCGGCTTCTTTCAAGACACAGCTGGATGACAGCCTCCAGTCATGGACATGGAGGTGGCTCTTTACGCAAAGAGTGGTGGGGGTGGGGAGCAGGCTGTCAAGCCGTGTTCTTGAAGCCGATACCCCAGCTTCTCTCTCTCTCTCTCTCGGATCCTCCTATCCTTTTAACTACTGACGACTTTTAAAAAGACACGGAGATCAGCAGATTTTGAAGACGCACCAGGCCTCGGGACTCGTTTTTTTTTTTAACTCGCAGTTTTCGGGAGCCTCCCGTTTCAGCGAATCATGTAGGAATATATATATATTTTTTTTTAATATCGATTCGGAAAGGGTACACGACGTTTCGATACCTCGACGCCTGAAAGAAGCGCAGGAACAGACCGTCCGAGCTGAGCGCCGTCCTTCGGATCTTCGAGGGCGTCAGGTGGCGGAACTCGTGCGCCTGGACTTCTTGAGAAAGCCCGCAGCCGTCTCACCCTGCAGCGCCCACCTGGGAAAAACTAAGGCTGCTGCTGGGAGAGGGGTGAGTGGGGCCAGCAGGGGGCGCTCTCACCCAGCGGTCTGTGTGGGTCCTGATGCCCCAGTATAGTGACGGGGGACACTGGACTGTAAACAGGCGCCGTCCTTCGGATGAGACGTCAAACCGAGGTCCTGACTCTCTGTGCTCATTAACAATCCCGGGGTGTCTCTGGAGAAGAGTAGGGGTGTCATCCTGGCTTCATCCCTCTGCTCTCCTCCCCACTGAGAGCTGGTGTGTGGGGAGCGTTCTGGCGCACTATGGCTGCCGTCGCATCATCCAGGTGGGGGCTGCACATTGGTGGTGGTAGTGGGATTCCCCCTGACCTGTAAAGAGCTCTGAGTGGAGTGTCCAGAAAAGTGCTATATAAGTGTCAGCAATTATTATTATTATTATTATTATTACAACACAAGTTACGATCTTATGCACCATGTGACACTGGAGAAGTCTTCTCGAATCCTCGTCTTCAGTGTTTTCTGCTGCCCCCTTGTGGTGATTAATAATCGACAGAGTGTCTGACAAAAATGTGATGATCCTGTATGTGGAAAGGCTTCTTCCTTTTCTAAGAACTGATCATACTAATTGCTTACGCTTATATATAGCGCTTTCCCGGACGCTCCACTCAGAGCTCTTCCCAGGTCAGGGGGATCCCCTCCAGCCCCCCCCAGTGTGCTGCCCCCACCTGGATGATGCTCCAGTCCGCTCAGCACACAGCAGCTCTCAGTGGGGAGGAGAGCAGAGGGATGGAGCCAGTTCAGAGAGGGGGGTGATTAGGAGGCCATGATTGGTAAGGGCCTATGGGAAATGTGGCCAGGACACTGGGGTAACACCCCTACTCTTTTCGAGAAACGCCCTGGGATTTTTAATGACCACAGAGAGTCAGGACCTCGGTTTTACGTCTCATCCAAAGGACGGCGCCTGTTTTTACGGTATAGTGTCCCCATCACTATACTGGGGCATTAGGATACACATGGACCGCAGGGTGAGAGCGCCCCCTGCTGGCCCCACTCACACCTCTCCCAGCAGCAGCCTTAGTTTTTCCCAGGAGGTCTCCCCTCCAGGTACTGACCAGGTTCACACCTGCTGAGCTCCAGTGGGGGGGGCTGCCAGTTGTGAGGTGCAGAGTGATCAGGCTGCTGGCTATGTATGTAGCTTGGAAAGCTGTCACCCTGAAAACCTGGGACTGACCAGCGTTATCCAGTACTGCTGCCCACCTGATGGGAGTTCAGTTCTGTTTCTGAAGATATCCTGATTTTATTCTGTGGTTGTTTTTTTAAAAAAAAAAAACAACCTCATAGTCCTTATCGGGCGTGATTGCTTTTGAAAAAAACATGTATATTTTTACCGTGACCTGTAAGCCGGTCAAAATGACATACAGAAAAACAAAAACAAACCGAGACTGGCAGATATAAAAACAGGTTTTTCGGAGCATATTTTACAGAATGACATCCACACACCTTGTCTCTACACAAAGTACCGTTTAAAAGTGAGAGAACCAGACACTGCCCACATTTTTCGCGTTGTGCCTTTTTTCTCGACTCTACAAGTCCGTTACGCCAGATTATTGCGGGTTGACTAACAAACGCAGGTTAAAGCACTATTGTTTTTCACAACACACAACAATTCTCATCTTTGCTCCACACCCCCACCACCCTCTGTGTACAGAAGAGCCCCCCTGTCCTGACTGGAGGAGCTCACCCAGTTGTGTCCGGAGAGGAGCCAGGGTATCGGCTTCAACCACACGGACTGGGCAGCTTGTTCCCCACCCCCACCACCGTTTGTGTAAAGAAGCATCCCCCCCCCTTTTCTGACTGGAGGAGCTCACCCAGCTGTATCTGGAGAGAAGCCAGGGTATCGGCTTCAACCACAGGGCTGGGCAGCTTGTTCCCCACCCCCACCGCCCTCTGTGTACAGAAGAGCCTCCTGTCCTGACTGGAGGAGCTCACCCAGCTGTGTCTGGAGAGAAGCCAGGGTATCGCCTTCAACCGCACGGACTGGGCAGATTGTTCCTGATTCGAACTGTGACCTCCTGGTGCCTTGCAGAAACAAAAAAATCAAAAAGAAAAGACTTTCCACGACAGAAGCCCCCTAAAACACAGCTGAACCTGTTTGACACGACCGCCTGGCGTCGAATGAAACTGAAACGCACCTTTTTTTGAATTCACACAGGCTGAGCTGCTCACTGGGCTCGTCAGGATGTGGTTTTGAAGTCTTTTTTTTTTCCACTGCCTGACATCTAAATAAAGCACCCGCTGCTCAGAGTGAAAGAGACCTCAGAGTCCGCCTCCCCCAGGCTCTCGTGTGAACGTGGGCAGGGAGAGTCTCAAGGCATCAGCGTTCAGACATGTGTGACCTGTGCGAATCGGTTTCTGGCGCTGTGCGCCTGTGAGATCGCGGTACCGCCTGCAGATGCTGGCCGATTCGTCGACAGTGTCTACGAGTTCGGGTCTCTTCCTTGCTTTCCTGGGCTTGAGGAGCCCTGTTCAGTTCACAGTCCGTTTTCTGTGTCTGATGACTCGGTAGTTCTGTTGGTTTTTTTTCCTCCAGAATCCTATACAGAAGCCTGATTTGTGAATTTTCCAGGTAAGGAAGCTTCCGATCGTAGTATCGTCCCGGTGAGATGACTTAATCCCCCCCCCCTCCCCCCCCACCCAAAACAAGCTGGACTGTTACAGTTAACACTGTGAAAAAAATAATGAGGAAAGAAGAGCCCTTCCTATCTCTCACTGGAGTTCTGCATAACCAATCAATCACCCTGAAATCATTCCAGCTTTCCAAGTGTTGGCGTTCTGTAAAGCGCTTTAAAGGCGCTATATAAAATCAAGTTCATTATTATAACTTGGGAGGCGGGAGCACCTGGAGGAAAAAAAAACCCGCAGGGAGAACATGCAAACTCCACACAGAATGTTCTCCACCCGCTCGTCGGTCCTAGGAGCGGGGGGGGGCGCCAACCTGCCGCGGACCCCCGCTGCCCCGCGACGCACAGCTCCGTCAGGGTAGGCGGGCAGAACCGGGACGGCCTTTTTATCGAGCAGGTCGTGTCCTCCTGTCTCACAGCACCTCCTCCTCCTCCCCCTCCCGCTCTCTCTCGGTCTGCGGCTTTCTGCTGTGGTCGCGAACTGGCAAACCTCAGGTAACCCCGATTCACGGGGCCTGCAGCCGCTTGTTTCCGGCACCCTCACCTCTGTGAGAGCAGGAACTCCAACGCCGACGCCGATAAACAATGTTTCTGCGACCGAAAATGCAGACACGGGGCCCCTTCACTCAGACAGACGAACTGGAGCCCCTGTTTTTTCCTGGGCGCAGCGCGGGCGAGCGTTCGGCAGCTCGGGTTGCAGCCAGAACTAAGAGGCGTGGACGGGCGTCACCCCTGTGACGGCTCCCCTGCACTGGCTGCCCTGCGGCTTTCAGAACAAGACTGGAAACCCTGCTGCCCTCCTCTCAGCCTGACTCCTGTTGCAACTCTGGGGCGGCTGTTTGAGTGACGGCTCTCTTCAGACTCTGGCCTTCGTTCGCTTTCAGGGAGACGGCCACAAACACCGGGAGACGCCGAGAGACACCGGGAGACGCCGAGAGACCCTGAGAGACACTAAGCTACCCTGGGAGACGCTGAGAGACACTGAAAGACCCTGAGAGACACTGAGATACCCTGGGAGACGCAGAGAGACACTGAGCTACCCTGGGAGACGCTGAGAGACACTGAAAGACCCTGAGAGACACTGAGATACCCTGGGAGACGCTGAGAGACACTGAGATACCCTGGGAGACCCTGAGAGTCACTGAGATACCCTGGGAGACCCTGAGAGACCGTGGGAGACTCTGAGAGATGCTGAGGGACACTGGGAGACTCTGGGAGAATCGGAGAGACAGTGGGAGACACGCAGAGGCACGGGGAGACTCCGAGAGACAGTGGGAGACACAGAGAGACAGTGGGAGTTCACTGGGAGAATCTGAGAGACAGTGGGAGACACGGAGAGGCACTGGGAGACATTCTGCTCTCTTGCCCCAAGCCTGTGGAATGACCCCCCCTCTTAAACAGCTCCTCCCAGACTCCAGCCGTTATCCCTGTCCGGCTCTCCTGAGGTGTGGGAATCCGTGCCCTGGGCAGGGGAGGCGTCTGATAAAGCGGTTGTTAGCATCCGGAGAGCCGCAGGGCCAGACCGCAGGGGAGGAGCTGCTGTGGGGCTCGCTGTCGGGGAGCAGGCGAGACGAGGAAGTGAATTCAACGGCTCCGCGCAGCTGTGCTGGTCCCCCGTCGCTGCAAATCCATGTGTGAAAAGAGTTGCTTCCGGGTCAGGGGTCAGGCCCAGTGGCCACAGCCTGGGCGTAGAAACTGGACACAGGCAGACCCGGCTGCCCAGAGAGGACAGGCTCAGTGACCACAGCCTGGACACAGACACTGGACACAGGCAGACCCGGCTGTCCAGAGAGGACAGGCTCAGTGCCCACAGCCTGGACAGAGAAACTGGACACAGGCAGACCCGGCTGTCCAGAGAGGACAGGCTCAGTGCCCACAGCCTGGACACAGACAGACCTGGCTGTCCAGAGAGGACAGGCTCAGTGCCCACAGCCTGAACAGAGAAACTGGACACAGGCAGACCTGGCTGTCATGAGAGGACAGGCTCAGTGCCCACAGCCTGAACAGAGAATCTGGACACAGGCGGACCCGGCTGTCCAGAGAGGACAGGCTCAGTGCCCACAGCCTGGACACAGACACTGGACACAGGCAGACCCGGCTGTCCAGAGAGGACAGGCTCGGTGACCACAGCCTGGACAGAGAAACTGGACACAGGCAGACCCGGCTGTCCAGAGAGGACAGGCTCAGTGACCACAGCCTGGACAGAGAAACTGGACACAGGCAGACCGGGCTGTCCAGAGAGGACAGGCTCAGTGCCCACAGCCTGGACAGAGAAACTGGACACAGGCAGACCTGGCTGTCATGAGAGGACAGGCTCAGTGCCCACAGCCTGGACAGAGAAACTGGACACAGGCAGACCCGGCTGTCCAGAGAGGACAGGCTCAGTGCCCACAGCCTGGACAGAGAAACTGGACACAGGCAGACCCGGCTGTCCAGAGAGGACAGGCTCAGTGACCACAGCCTGGACAGAGAAACTGGACACAGCTGGAGTTAGGTGTACGGTAAGTGACTGGAGACTTTGTTTCTTGACCAGTGGAATTGAAAGTAAACAGATGCAGAGCTACCAAATAACTAATGTAAACATAAATTAAATATAAAAAGTCACAAAATACGAAATAACCACCTCATTCACTAGAACTGCCGCCCAGTTAATAATACAGGTGACACGGGCACCTACTGGAACGTCTGTAATTCTTCTTTTATTCTCTTGTGAATCATTAGGCGTGATCGGAGGAGATGGTCTGGTGGGCCGCTGCGGGATCAGGGAGCAGAGAAAGACCCATCAAGGACACAGGCAGAAAGATGCAGGTGTGCTGCCTTTACACAAAGAGAGGTGGGAGAGCGGAACAAGCTGCCCAGCCCTGTGGCCGAAGCCGATGCCCCCCCCCCGGCTGCTGGTGAAGACACAGCTGGAGGAGGCCCTACTTTACACCAAGGGTGGTGGGGGTGGGGAACAAGCTGGCCAGCTGCGTTGCTGACAGAGTTTGCGAGCTGGGGTTAGGTGTACGGTAAGTGACTGGAGACTTTGTTTCTTGACCAGTGGAATTGAAAGTAAACGGATGCAGAGCTACCAAATAACTAATGTAAACATAAATCAAATGTAAAAAGTCACAAAATACGAAATAACCCCCTCATTCACTAGAACTGCCGCCCAGTTAATAATACGGGTGAAAACAGGTTAACAACCGGATACAGGTGAATTTCCTGTGCAGTGGTGAAGAAGGCATCCTCCAGCCAGGTCGGGGCGGCCCTACTTTACACCAAGGGTGGTGGGGGTGGGGAACAAGCTGGGATTGCGTGAGGACTCTGCTGCCACATCAGGACAAACTCTTTTTGCTACAGGTTTTGTCCTCTCCGCTATAAATAACACAGTGTGAAGCAGCCACAACAACAACAACAATAATAATAAAGGTGAAACTAACGGTTTCTGTTTTGCTAGGTGCCGCACATTAAAACCAGCGATGGACTGGGATCTTGTCCCAGGACTAGCCGGAATTGTGCCTGGATGTGCAGAGAAACGTCACAGGTGCCCATTGCTTGCTGGGACAGACTCCACCTCCCCAGTAGCCCTGTACTGGGCAAACTGGGAATACAATGTATGGCATAATATTTAAAAAAAAAAATTTTAATTAAATGTATAAAGAATTTACAAACACAACTACAACCAGAGGATCAGAAACAGGTACAAGAGGAAAAAACTCACACACAGGGAAAAAAAAACATTTAACCGCCAGAGGTAATGAAGTCAATGACGTGATCAAATTGTATTTTTTACATATATCATGTTTTCCTTGCTTTATTATGCAGAGGAATCCTACTCCGTTGGGCCCCCTGAGCAAGACCCTTCACCCCAGCTGCTCCAGGGGTGCTGACCCTGCGCTCTGACCCCCCAGCTTCTCTCTCTCCCTGTCTGTGTGTCTCCTGGAGAGCCAGCTGGGGTCTGACGACAAGACCGATTCCTCATGCAAGACATTGTATAGGGTTAGTAAAGTGATGTTGTTGTTATTATGATTATTATTATGATTATGATTATTATTATTATTATTATTATTATTATTATTATTATTATAAATGCACCAAAGATCACGGATCATCCTGCTCATGCTTCAATGCAGAGAGCACTAATCTAACTGGATAAAACCTATGAACAACTGTAAACGATATCTCTCATATAATATTAATAATAATACGAATATTATATTATTAGAAGCCTGGATGTCCGGGAAAGACGTCATGGAGAGTTTGAGGGCGGCGCTATCCATTTTCATCCGATCTGCAGTAAGGGGGTAGGATACTTTCATATTACCCGTGGGTCTCCTTTTCACGTTCCACCTGGTTTTGGGGGGCGGGGGGGCTGTACAAATTGTTTTAGCGCTATAAGTGTGACTTCACACTCGTCCAGGATTTGTTTTTTTTTCCCCTCCGAGGCAGGTTTTGGTAGGTATTTTGAAAGCGCCGCTTAATGTCGCCACTCACGACAACAAGAGCTCCGGTCCCGCCGGTGTTGCAGTCGGACTTGAAAGTTGAGCACACGGGTAGATAGCAAAATAACTCGGTTAAATGTGTAAAAAAGAAAAAGGACACGAAATAGGAGTAGCTCAGATATCCGCCGCCCGGGGCGACGCATTTTTGTGGATTGACGACTGTTTATGACGGAAGTACACGGAAATGTTTCGTCTTTTGTCATTGTACCTCATTTACTTTATGTGTCTGCTGAATTATGTGTATATATATATACGCATAAATACTCCAGTTTCATAACTCATATCTCCCACCCGTCGCTTTACACCTAGAACATGACTTAGCCCTTCAGTCGTTTGATATAATTAAACGTACGATGTCGGATATTGTAGCTTTGGGCTTCGTTGTGTTATCAGATATGAGGAGACTCCCGGGGTTTTCAGTTGTGTCTTTGTATCGTCCTGAACTTCCACGCCTCCAGGTTGGCCGGACGGCAAAAGCCTCATAAAAGCGAACATTTCTTCGCCGTTTCATAAGCGGAACCGAGGACGGAGACGTTAAATGTTTCATGTTCGCCTCAACAGTGTTGAAAAGTGTTGTTGTTTTTTTAAACAAGTAGGAGCACATTAATGACGCGGTCGGAAATGGCAATAAAGTGGGGGAAAAATGCGTTTATTATTTTGTTACACGCAACGGCCTCGCTTGAGCTTGAATATTCGTTCAATTGTCGATATAAACCAAAAAAAAAGGGAAGTATTCTGTCTACGTAGCAGGAATCAACATCCAGGCAGGGCCCTGTCAGATGACCTCGAAATGCGCTTACTTCTCCATTTTTAAAACGGGTTTGAATCCGCCATCTCGCTCGCCGTGTCAGCTGAGGGCCGATGACAAAAGTCAGGGGGCTCCGAGCACAACACAGTCCGAACACAACGGTCCCGGTTCCGTTACAATCCCGTAAATAAACACAAGACACACAAGAAGACGTCCACAAACCAAAACGCAGGCCGTCATTTCCTTTCTCCACACCAAAACAAAACAAAAAAGCAACACTTTTCGCTCCGGACACTCGAACCTGACTCAATCCCGAGAGAAAACACAAAGTCTAACGCAAGCTACCGTGCTGCTCTTGCACTTCCCTGTTTACATATAACAAACATAGATTCCATACAGAAGGGAAAAGGAGAGACTCGGACACAAAAGACAGAGTTTTGGACATGAGAGAGCACAAGCAGTAAACCCACAGGACACAACCTGTGCGAGAGAGTGCAAAGCTCATTCAGGAGGACTTGCCAGGTCTTATACAGGGAAATAGAGGTGGGACATCAAGACCACACCTCCTCTCATTATTATTATTATTATTATTATTATTATTATTATTAAGAGACAGTGCATCTGTCTCTGCTTCTTCCTGCCTGCAGTTGGAACACTGCCTGTCCTCTCTGGACAGCCAGGTCTGCCTGTTTCCAGGCTGTGGGCACTGAGCCTGTCCTCTCTGGACAGCCAGGCCAGTTTCTCTGTCCAGGCTGCGGTCACCGAGTCTGTACTTCATAAGGTTGTAGGCAGCCATGTTGGAAGAGCGTTAAATCCAGTCTTCATAAAGTAAAACACATCTAAAAGGAAGAGGAGGGTTTAGAATACTAAAGCAGACTAGGGCCGTAGCTGTAAAATAGAAATCGGATTAGACATCCAGCTCTAGAATACAACATAGAGTAGGACCTTTGTTGTAGTCTGTAATCCAGGCTAGACTAATGGCTCTAGAATAAAACCCCAGACTAGATTAATGGCTCTAGATTAAAATCCCAGGCTAGATTAATGGCTCTAGAACACAATCCAGATGAGACCCATGGCTCTAGAATAAAATCAGACTAGATCTGTAGCTCTAGAATAAAAATGCAGACTAGACTAATGGCTCTAGATTAAAATCCCAGGCTAGATCCTTTGCTCTAGATTAAAATCCCAGACTAGATCAATGGCTCTAGAACACAATCCAGATGAGACCCAAGGCTCTGGAATAAAACCCCCAGACTAGACTAATGGCTCTAGAACACAATCCAGACGTGACCCATGGCTCTAGAATAAATTCAGACTAGATCCATTGCTCTAGAATAAAATCCCAGACTAGATCAATGGTTCTAGAAATCCCAGACTAGACCCATGGCTCTAGATTAAAATCCCAGACTAGATCAACGGCTCTAGAACACAGTCCAGATGAGACCCACGGCTCTAGATTAAAATCCCAGTCTAGATCCATGTCTTGAGAATACAATCCCAGACTAGATTAAGTTCTCTAGAATAAAAGTCCAGACTAGACCCAAGGCTCTGGAATAAAACCCCAGACAAGACTCATGGCTCTAGATTAAAATCCCAGGATAGATCCTCTGTTCTAGAATAAAATCCCAGACTTGTTTAATGGCTCTAGAATTACAATCCAGACTAGATCCATGGCTCTAGATTAAAATCCCAGGCTAGACCCATGGCTCGAGAATACAATCCCAGACTAGATTAATGTCTCTAGAATAAAAGTCTAGACCAGACCCAAGGCTCTGGAATGGACCATGAATGGACCAATGGAATGGACCAGGTGGTGACTTCAGCTTGGCTGTGAGCAGCAGGACTCTAAAGGCGGCTGGTTTAATCTCCTCCACAGGTGCTCACCGGTCCCCAGCCTGCTCGGCGTCGGTGGGAGATGCTCAGCGGTCATCCTCAATGCCAGTCCACAGCACAGGAAGAGGAAGAGCAAGAGGGAGGTGGGTGTGTTGTGCAGGAGAAGGGTGGTTTTCAGGAAAGAGGCTAGTGTGAGTGTCCAAGCCTGTTTCACACAGGTCGACCAGCGACTGCAGTCGGACAAAGCAGTTCAGACTGTGGGGATCCGAAATTTCATACTGCACCGTCACCGAAGTCATTTGTCAGGCCCGATTCTTAGTGTAGAGCGACACAGCCCAGGGGCCCCGGGTTTCATTCCCATAACATTAGCTGTGTTATGTAACGGTGCTAACAGCTGTCGGGGAAAGTGAGTGAAAGCTGATCCTTCGACTAGTTTGTCTGTCCACCTGTCTGGCGGGCTGTTCTGGAGAATGATTGATCTCCCTCTCATTTTCAGCTCCTCCGCTCTATGGTCGGCCTGGATTCAGCTGCTGCCCCTGCTGACGGAGGGTGAGTCCCCAGATCTCCAGATCTCCAGATCCCCTGATCCCCTGTAGCTGGTGTCTCACCTCTGCCTCTGTCTCTCCTGACTCTACTTTTTCTCTTGACTTCTTGACGTCAAATCTGCCTCCTTTGTGTGCAACCACACAAATCACCTCTTGTTGAGAACATCAACGTCCTGTCTGGGATGTTTTGTTTGTCATTGTGGGGGAGACGGTCCTGGGGGGAGAGAGAGCTGGTGTCCAGCCCCCCTGGTCCTGAGGGAGAGAGAGCTGGTGTCTAACCCCCCCTGGTCCTGAGGGAGAGAGCTGGTGTCCAACCCCTTCTGGTCCTGTGGGAGAGAGAGCTGGTGTCCAACCCCTTCTGGTTCTGGGGGAGAGAGAGCTGGTGTCCAACCTCCCCTGGTCCTGGGGAAGAGAGAGCTGGTGTCCAACCCCTTCTGGTCCTGTGGGAGAGAGAGCTGGTGTCCAACCCCCCCCTGGTCCTGTGGGAGAGAGAGCTGGTGTCCAACCCCCCCCGCCCTGAGGGAGAGAGAGCTGGTGTCCAACCCCCCCTGGTCCTGGGGGAGAGAGAGCTGGTGTCCAACCCCCCCCTGGTCCTGTGGGAGAGAGAGCTGGTGTCCAACCCCCCCTGGTCCTGGGGGAGAGAGAGCTGGTGTCCAACCCCCCCCTGGTCCTGTGGGAGAGAGAGCTGGTGTCCAACCCCCCCTGGTCCTGGGGGAGAGAGAGCCAGTATCCGACCCCCCTGATCTCGGGGTCCCCCTGTGCCTGCTGGTGTTTTTACCAACCGATCCGTCGGGTTGTCCTAATTGGCATCTTTAATTAGGCTGCTGGTGTCAGCTGTTTCCGTGATCTGTCCAGGGTATCCCAAGCTGCTCCCCTTCCAGCAGGCTTTGTGATTTTGCGTTCGGCTGCGGTTTTTTTTCTTGCGGGCTTCGGTCCTAGTTTACCTGAGTCATTCTGGGCCTCTGTCACCCCCCCCCCCCCCGTTTCTTCAGGGCTCCTCCAGGTGTCGGCGAAATTCGGCCAGGCTGTCACCCTGCCCTGTGACGGGACCGCCCACGCGCCCGGGATTCCCGAGGACCGGCTGCACGTGCTGTGGAAGACGCTGGATCAGCACGTCTACGAGTTCGTGGATGGAACCTTCTACCCCAGTCCCGGGTTCGAGCACAGAGCCCAGATGTCCCGAGAGCAGATCGGGCGGGGGGATTTCTCCCTGACCCTCGGCCGCACCACCTTCTCCGATGAGCACGTCTACGAGTGCCTCCTGGAGGCGGATAAGGAGTACCTGCTCGCCAGCATGGAGCTGTCCATTCTGGGTAATAATAATACTACTCCTAATAATTGCTTACACTTCTGTAGCTCTTTTCTGGGCTCTCCACTCAGAGCTCTTCACAGGTCATGGGGATCCCACTACCGCCACCAGTGTGCAGCTCTTCACAGGTCATGGGGATCCCACTACCGCCACCAGTGTGCAGCTCTTTACAGGTCATGGGGATCCCACTACCGCCACCAGTGTGCAGCTCTTCACAGGTCGTGGGGATCCCACTACCGCCACCAGTGTGCAGCTCTTCACAGGTCGTGGGGATCCCACTACCGCCACCAGTGTGCAGCTCTTCACAGGTCGTGGGGATCCCACTACCGCCACCAGTGTGCAGCTCTTTACAGGTCATGGGGATCCCACTACCGCCACCAGTGTGCAGCTCTTCACAGGTCGTGGGGATCCCACTACCGCCACCAGTGTGCAGCTCTTCACAGGTCGTGGGGATCCCACTACCGCCACCAGTGTGCAGCTCTTCACAGGTCGTGGGGATCCCACTACCGCCACCAGTGTGCAGCTCTTCACAGGTCATGGGGATCCCACTACCGCCACCAGTGTGCAGCTCTTCACAGGTCGTGGGGATCCCACTACCGCCACCAGTGTGCAGCTCTTCACAGGTCATGGGGATCCCACTACCGCCACCAGTGTGCAGCTCTTCACAGGTCATGGGGATCCCACTACCGCCACCAGTGTGCAGCTCTTCATAGGTCATGGGGATCCCACTACCGCCACCAGTGTGCAGCTCTTTACAGGTCGTGGGGATCCCACTACCGCCACCAGTGTGCAGCTCTTTACAGGTCATGGGGATCCCACTACCGCCACCAGCGTGGCCATTCTGGGTAATTCCCACCTGTCGCTCTGGGCTGCAGGGAATTGTACAGTTGAGCGCGGCCAAGATACTGGCTCCTTCTTCTTGATGAAGCCAAATAAGCTCTTCCTCCCCCGGGACCCGGGATGCCACCAGAAGTAAGAGTTCAAAAAGCTTCGTTTGAAAAGGAGTTCGCTTTCAATTGGAATTAGTTACTCATTGGCCAACAGTGCCATCTAGTGGATAAATCGCCACAGTACAAGCTCCTCATTAACATTCTAATTGTTCCTAATATAGTGAAACCATATGATCTAAAACAGAAAAGACGTATTCGTGATATAATGGGAGTATTTTTGTCTTGCACGGAGGTCCCTCTTGTTCAAATGTCGAACGACGTGTGACGTTTTCGAAGTTCACGGGTTGACATGAGTCTTCCTTCATGCGTCTCGCGTCCCAAAACCCAGCTGACGTTCTGATGTTCAATCTCTCTGCTTTCAGCTCATGAAGAAAGTGTCACCCATCGGTCCGGAGCCTCTCTCTCTCTCCCTCTCCGCACTGCTGGTCCAGTAGAGGTGCTGTTTGATCCTGGAGGATCTGCCCAGTCTCCCAGGGTCTTACTGAGCAGCGCAGGGCTCCCTGGCCCCGGGTACGAGCAGAGAGTGTCGGTGCAGAACAGCTCTCTGACGCTGCGTTCCCTCACTCCAGCTGATCAGGGGAGCTACACAGTGAGGGACCTTCAGGGAAACACTATCAGCACTGTGACAGTCACTGTGGGAGGTGAGCAGGTCTACAGTAGGGTCACTAGAGGGCTCTACACTCCTGACAGAGGGGGTTCTTACAGTATATCATCCTCTGTCCTGATTGTCTTTCAGCTCACAGAGACACTGTCACCCTGCAGCCTGGAGACTCTCTGTCTGTCCCCCTGCTCACTGGAGAGCCGGTGGAGGTGCTGTTTGACCCTGCAGGAGGTGGAAACCGGACCACAGTGTGTTCTGTCCAGAACAGCACAGCCAGCTGTGTCCCCCAGTACAGAGACAGAGTGTCGGTGGAGAACCAGGAGCTGAGACTGCAGGACCTGAGGAAATCCGATCAGGGGAGCTACACAGCGCTGCTGTCACACAGCAGGAGGGCCGTCAGTATCGTGTCTCTCACTGTGGGAGGCGAGTAACTGCACAGAATGAATGGGGTCGTATTGGAAAGTCTACTGGCCCCGAAACAGAGCCTTCTCCCCAGTGTCTCCTCTGACTGACACTGACCCTTTCATACAGCTCATACCTGTGTGATAATCTCACATTCCCATTGAACTAAATACGTGAGTGCAGCTCTATACATAAACGTATTGCTCACGGTGCCCTCTAGTGGCCGCCTCCTGTCACTGCTGTCCTCTCAGGACACCTCACCTGTGACCTGTTGAATTATCCTAGACCCCCAACATGTTCTGCATTATTCCGAATGTCACTTGATGTACACCTCTAAATCCGCTAGATCCTTTTAAAAAGCCCCTGGGATTTAATCTTCCCACCTCCGTCTGGAAAGCACTCTGTTCAGTTAAGGCTGTTGACCGACCCCCAAACCAGCACTGTGTTTGTGGGCCATCGTGGGGGGGGGGGGATGAGGTGAATTGATGCACTCAGGGGAACTGCTGTCCTTGCTGTCGCCGTGCACCGTGGGAGTTGTAGTTTACAACCGTGCACCGTGGGAGTTGTAGTTTACAACCATGCACCATGGGAGTTGTAGTTTACAACCGTGCACCGTGGGAGTTGTAGTTTCCGTCAAGTGCATGCAGGACGGTCTCCCAGATGCATTTTCCCCCCTGGGGTGTTTTATAGTAATTTATAGCGCTTTAATTGATCAGAATTTTTCCTGTCCACAGGTGGAGACTCCCATTTCTTGTACCTCTGGAGCCTGGTCCCCGTGGCGCTGCTGCTGCTGGTGCTGGGAGCCGGGCTAGTGCTGTACAGGAAGAGGCAGGGGCGCTGCTCGGAATCCGCAGTGAGATACTCTCCGGGGAATAACATGGCGGACGGCTAGATGGCGGAGAAGCCCAGAGCCGGGAGAGAGAGAGAGAGAGAGAGAGAGAGTCCAGGCTGTCGTGAGCGACCCGCCAGCGTCTGGTTTCCGTGTGTATTGGGGTGAGGCTGTACCCCAATGCGCACACACACACACAGACTTCCCAGGCTGTTCACAGATGAGGAGACCCGATCCCGGATCACGGAGCCGCACGGCCCGGCAGAACCGCCCAGGGACTGACACCCTGTTCCGCCAGGCTTGTTTGTAGCAGTCGCTCTGACGCTGGTGACCTGTCCCAGGAGGGTTTGTCTGTCTACACCAGGGGCTGTACTGTGGCACTGGACCCCAGTCCTGTGGGTCTTATAGCTCAGGGGACCCCAGTCCTGTGAGTCTTATAGCTCAGGGGTCCCCAGTCCTGTGAGTCTCATAGCTCAGGGGTCCCCAGTCCAGTGAGTCTCATAGCTCAGGGGACTCCAGTCCTGTGAGTCTTATATCTCAGGGGTCCCCAGTCCTGTGAGTCATAGCTCAGGGGTCCCCAGTCCAGTGAGTCTCATAGCTCAGGGGACTCCAGTCCTGTGAGTCTTATATCTCAGGGGTCCCCAGTCCTGTGAGTCTCATAGCTCAGGGGACCCCAGTCCAGTGAGTCTCAGCTCAGGGGTCCCCAGTCCAGTGAGTCTTATAGCTCAGGGGACCCCCAGTCCAGTGAGTCTTATAGCTCAGGGGACCCCCAGTCCAGTGAGTCTTATAGCTCAGGGGACCCCAGTCCAGTGAGTCTTATAGCTCAGGGGTCCCCAGTCCAGTGAGTCTTATAGCTCAGTGGTCCCCAGTCCAGTGAGTCTTATAGCTCAGTGGTCCCCAGTCCAGTGAGTCTTATAGCTCAGGGGACCCCCAGTCCAGTGAGTCTTATAGCTCAGGGGACCCCAGTCCAGTGAGTCTTATAGCTCAGGGGACCCCAGTCCAGTAAGTCTTACAGCTCAGGGGACCCCAGTCCAGTGAGTCTCATAGCTCAGGGGTCCCCAGTCCAGTGAGTCTTATAGCTCAGGGGACCCCAGTCCAGTAAGTCTTATAGCTCAGGGGACCCCAGTCCTGTGAGTCTTATAGCTCAGGGGTCCCCAGTCCAGTGAGTCCAGCCCCTGGGGTCCCCAGTCCAGCAGGTCTATGATGTACAGTCCTGGCTGCCCGGACAGATTGGGATCTTCTCTAATAGGAGACTCGACTGCTTCCTTGTGTCTCTCATAGCAGAAAACAGCATCAATACTCGCTACTCGAACCCCTAGCGTTCGCTCTCTCTGTGAATCGATATTTATCGGTAAATTCTCTGCTAAAGAAAGTGGCTCTTTGTCGAATAAAAAAGCAGTCACGCAACACCAATAAATATGCTCCTCCTAGTTTCTGTGCGAGAGAATTTGGGTACGGTGTGTTTGTTCACCTCAGGTGAACATGTGCAGTAACCGGGGTGTCCACTGGAGGGCAGCGGTGAGCTGGAGCCTCTCACCACAGACACTGGGCAAACTCCACCCTGTCATCAGCAGATCCCCCCCGCTCCCCCCCCAGAGCCGTAAGGCAGCAGATCACGCCACCCTGCTGCCCTCACGCTGTCCTGGCAAGAGGAGAAACCCCCTCCCCCCCCCCCCCCCCCCCCCCCAGGAGAACTGCAGGCATGCTCCCCACAACCCCCCACAGGAGCTGTGCACAGGAAACCTGGGGGCCAGGATCTCAACACGACGCTGTTTCGATGACCACTTCCTTTTATTGGGCTTAAGCTTTTACACAGAGTCACTCACAGTGGCAGATGTATATCGCCCTGCAGCTGTATCACCCTGCAGCTCCCAGCTGGCAGCCCCCCCCCCCCCAACACTGGAGCCCAGCAGGTGTGAGCCTGGTCAGTACCTGGAGGGGAG
Source organism: Atractosteus spatula (assembly GCF_055471065.1). Taxonomy (NCBI): domain Eukaryota; kingdom Metazoa; phylum Chordata; class Actinopteri; order Semionotiformes; family Lepisosteidae; genus Atractosteus; species Atractosteus spatula. The sequence continues at coordinate 2,109,633 of NW_028296612.1, forward strand.
ACCTCCTGGGAAAAACTAAGGCTGCTGCTGGAAGAGGTGTTAGCGGGGCCAGCAGGGGGCGCTCTCACCCTGCGGTCCGTGTGGGTCCTGATGCCCCAGTATAGTGACGGGGACACTGGACTCTAAACAGGCGCCGTCCTTCAGATGAGACATAAAACCGAGGTCCTGACTCTCTGTGCTCATTAACAATCCCGGGGAGTTTCTGGAGAAGAGTAGGGGTGTCACCCCAGTGTCCTGGCCTGATTCCCCCCCTGGTCTTGACCCATCATGGCCTCCTAATCACCCCCCCCTCTCTGAACTGGCTCCATCCCTCTGCTCTCCTCCCCACTGAGAGCTGCTGTGTGCAAAGTGCTTCGAGTGCAGTGTCTAAAACAGCACTATCTCTATATATATCTAAGGAGTTCTTATTATATACTTATATGCACAGTGATGTATTTTACAGGAATGGGGGCAGAATGCTTCGCTCAAGTGCACAACAGGGGCAGCATCTCAGCCGGGATTCGAACCCTCAACCTCAACCGGAGCTCAAACCACTGCCTCTCGTTCATTAACCCACCCCCCGCCCCCCCCTTCCGAGCGAGAAACAGCGATCCTGCACTGTCCACCGCCCCCCCCCAGGGAAGGGGGGTTTTAAGAAGACGTCTTCCCAGCGGCTGAGGGAGGAAGCGAAGGGGAATCGCGGTGCTGGATCGACAAAGGCACGGTCACGCCCCGCCTAGCGTAGCGGTACGGACACCCAGAGGCGTCTGCACCCCTGCTCGGGGGGCGCGATCTGTCCCGCCGTCCCCAGTCGGGCGCGGGAGTCCTTCCACAACCGACCGGTCGAGAAGGGCCCGCCTCTGGGCGTGACGTGGTTTTATCTGTCCGGATTTCCCTCTGGACTCGGGGGGTGGGGGTTGGCGGACCTCTCCCCCCTGGGGCCGGCCGGCCCCGAGGCTCCCTGGGAATCGGACTTTGCTCCCCGTCAGAAGGTTCGGATCTCGGCGTAGGTCGTCCCCGGCGCGCTGCACCACTCTCCCTTCCGTCTGGAGCTGCCTGTGGGGACTATAGTTGAGTAGTGCAGCCCTTCCTCTTCCTCCTGCTCACAGACACGGGGCAGGTCAGACATTATTAATCGCTCTTCTCCCCACTTTCTCGTCACAGGCATTAGTAATCGCTCTTCCCCCCCCCATTTCCTCGTCACAGGCATTAGTAATCGCTCTTCCCCCCCCACTTCCTCGTCACAGGCATTAGTAATAGCTCTTCCCCCCACTTTTTCGTCACAGGCATTATTAATTGCTCTTCCCCCCCACTTCCTCATCACAGGCATTAATAAACGATCCCCCCCCCCCCCCCAACTTGCTTATGAGAGGCATTATTAATCACTATACCCCCCCACTTCCTCATCACAGCCATTATTTATCACCCTCCCCCCCACACACAAACACACACTTTCTCATCACAGGCATTATTAATCGCTTTTCCCCCACTTCCCCATCACAGGCATTATTAATCACTCAAATTTGTCTCCAGCTCCCTGACTGGGATTTACCATTTCTGTACACTGCACTGTTCTGCGCAGTAGTGCATCACCTATTACCTGGCTGTCTTGACTGGCTCTCTTGACACTCCTCATCTGGCGGCTCCCTTCATCGGAGCTCCCGTCTCTGCGGTCTAGAAATAAATCAGGAGCAGTAAATCAGGGTACCAGGCCCAGCAACAGGGCTGGGCGGCTTGTTCCCCACCCCCACCACCCTCTGTGTACAGTAGAGCCTCCTGTCCTGACTGGAGGAGCTCACCCAGCTGTGTCCTGAGAGAAGCCAGGGTATCGGCTTCAACCACAGGGCCGGGCAGCTTGTTCCCCACCCCCACCCCCCTCTGTGTACAGTAGAGCCTCCTGTCCTGACTGGAGGAGCTCACCCAGCTGTGTCCTGAGAGAAGCCAGGGTATCGGCTTCAACCACAGGGCCGGGCAGCTTGTTCCCCACCCCCACCCCTCTCTGTGTACAGTAGAGCCTCCTGTCCTGACTGCAGGAGCTCACCCAGCTGTGTCCGGAGAGAAGCCAGGGTATCGGCCTCAACAACGTGGCAGGGCGGCCTGTTCCCCACCCCCACCCCCCTCTGCGGACAGACGTGCCTCGTGCTTTCAGATATAAATCCAACGTAGTTTCGACTTGAGTGGCTGCGGGTTCTTCTTTCAGCCGGGGGGGCGTATTTCTGACCTGGTGTGTATTTCTGTTGGCGACTCCACTCGGTTGGCGACGTGCACCGTTTTGTGAAGGGGGTACCAACGTGAGTCATTCGTAGATCAGAGCACCAGCCAGAATATGAGGTAGGAGGGGGAAATGAATGATGATAATAATGGTAACAAGACGGCACCAGACATGGTAGAGTTAAGCTGAGTGTGTGGGCGTATTCAAAGGGCATAGAGAGACGATATGAATGTCACCTGTGTGCGATGCGTACTCTCTGCCTCACAGGATCAAAAGAACGTGATCGACACCTCGTGAGACAACCGAGGTCGTGCGAACTCGGGCCCCCCTGCGTGTGTGAAGACACCTTCCGGGCTGACGCCGCCTGTTGCAACACAAGCTGCACCTCCGCGCGTCTGCTGTCGCGTCTCTGGGTGCGACTCTCCACGGTTTGGCACCTCTCTGTTTTCTGTTAGGCAGAAGCCAGCGACAGCCCAACAGACAACAGGAAGCCATCGACGTGAAACGTTTTGGGGGGGGGGGTTTAAGCTCCTCTCGAGACTGGATGTTGAGAGAGAGCGATTTTTTTTTTTCCCTCCACAGCAACATCTTTACACAAAGAGTGGGGGGTGGCTGGAACAAGCTGCCTGGCCCCAAGCTGGGGGGGACAACTGAGGCACGACGGACTGAAATGTTACCGTCCATTGCGTTCTAAGGAGGAGAAGATGAGAGACTGGGGGAGCAGGGGCAGGTTCGGGGGGGGGGTTTCCTCTGACCTCTACAGTCAAACAGGGCCACCAGCGTACGAGAGGGTTACTGTCTGGTTTATATTTTGTTTTCAGGAGCTTCGGTACAGAAGTGGGGCCGTACACTGGCCCAGGCAGGGGTAAGCGCTGGAGCCCTGGGTTCAATTCTGGACCTGGGGTGCTGTCCGGGTGGAGTTTGCATGTTCTCCCCTTGTTTGGATGGGTTTCCTCCCGCAGCCCAAAGACTGAATTGGATTTCTGGGAAAAACTGGCCCCGGTAGGAGTGTATGTTTATGTCTGTGCGTCTGTCCCTGCGATGTCCAGGGTGCGCCCCATTGCACGCTGGGATAGGCTCCGGCTCCCAGCCCTTGACCACTCATTCTTAACGAGTGACCTTAACGACGCCCTGCGCCTGGGAGAGCCCGCGTGTCGTCCTTCGGTATTCTGAGCGCTTTTTCGGCTCTGCGTTGTTTGCAAAAGTTTACAACAGGATTGGTTTGCTAAAACTGGAGGAAGGAACTGCACCCCCCTAACACCTGAGAAGCGAACAGCGGTGATCTGTGGGCTGCCAAATAAACAGACAGTAGTCACTGAGAGCCTAACACTTGCTTCTGTGCGCATCAGAGCTGTTAGCGCGCACAGCTGGGAGGGCTGCCATCTACAACACCCGAACTGTCATAGTGACGATACGTGCAGATTCACACCTGTCTCCTCTCTCTCTCTGCGCCTCAGAACCGTGAGATCTCAGAGCTGAGGCTGCTATTGGATATATCTTTTGGACCCGAGCTCACAACCGGCACGTGCACGCAGAATCACGCTGGGTTCGTCTCTGGGCTCACCAGAGCTTTTAGACGCACGGGATGTGCACACAGGATCACGCTTGGCTCGTCTCTGGGCTCACCAGAGCTTTTAGACACACTGAATGTGCACACAGGATCACGTTTAGACAAGCATTTAGACAAGCTTTTAGACACACTAAATGTGCACACAGAATCACACTCGGCTCGTCTCGGGGCTCACCAGAGCATTTAGACGCACTGGATGTGCACACAAAATCACGCTGGGCTCGTCTCTGGGCTCACCAGAGCTTTTAGACGCACTGGATGTGCACACAGAATCACGCTTGGCTCGTCTCTGGGCTCACCAGAGCTTTTAGACGCACTGAATGTGCACACAGAATCACGCTTGGCTCGTCTCTGGGGTCACCAGAGCATTTAGACACACTGAATGTGCACACAGAATCACGCTCAGCTCGTCTCTGGGCTCACCAGAGCATTTAGACGCACTGAATGTGCACACAGAATCACGCTTGGCTCGTCTCTGGGGTCACCAGAGCTTTTAGACGCACTGAATGTGCACACAGAATCACGCTGGGCTCGTCTCTGGGCTCACCAGAGCATTTAGACACAATGAATGTGCACACAGAATCACGCTCAGCTCGTCTCTGGGCTCACCAGAGCATTTAGACGCACTGAATGTGCACACAGAATCACGCTGGGCTCGTCTCTGGGCTCACCAGAGCATTTAGACACAATGAATGTGCACACAGAATCAAGTTTGGCTCGTCTCTGGGGTCACCAGAGCATTTAGACACAATGAATGTGCACACAGAATCACGCTCAGCTCGTCTCTGGGCTCACCAGAGCATTTAGACGCACTGAATGTGCACACAGAAACACGCTTGGCTCGTCTCTGGGGTCACCAGAGCTTTTAGACGCACTGAATGTGCACACAGAATCACGCTTGGCTCGTCTCTGGGCTCACCAGAGCTTTTAGACGCACTGGATGTGCACACAGAATCACGCTGGGCTCGTCTCTGGGCTCACCAGAGCATTTAGACACAATGAATGTGCACACAGAATCACGCTCAGCTCGTCTCTGGGCTCACCAGAGCATTTAGACGCACTGAATGTGCACACAGAAACACGCTTGGCTCGTCTCTGGGGTCACCAGAGCTTTTAGACGCACTGAATGTGCACACAGAATCACGCTGGAGTTTATCCCATCAAGCAACAGGCACAAGGCAGTCCATCACAGGACACACACACACACTCACACACCCTGGACAGGACACCAGTCCATCACAGGACACACACACACCCTGGACAGGACACCAGTCCATCACAGGACACACACACACACACACACACACACTGGACAGGACACCAGTCCATCACAGGACACACACGCACGCACGCTCGCACGCACACACACACCAGGGCCAATTTTCCTACCCCACCAGCCTGTCTTTGCACAGTGGGAGGAAACCCACTTGAACCCAGGCAGAACGTGCAGACTCCACACAGACCGCACCCCATGATCTCGCCGACCTCACCTGCTCGGAGGGAGAGGCAGTAGAAGGTGCAGCCGGAGGAGATCAGGGCGGAGAGGAGGACGGCGCCGGCCAGGAGCCCCCAGGCCAGCGGGACGAGTCCGGAGCGGTCACACGCGGTGGGGGTCACTCCTGTCCGGTTGGAGGATCCTCCTTCAGGTGCTGAGCCTTGGAAGAAGAGCCGGGATGATGGCATTAATCTGCTGCCCCGATGCGGGAGATGTCTGAGATCTCTGAGCTCTGTGGTTACCAGACTGTACTCGAGCCTGCACGACCGCTCCGTCTCGACTCGTCCGGCAGCGCCGCTGCTGTCCGGACAGACCCCCCCACCTCAGAGCCCCCCGGGGCCACCGGGGGCATGAAAACAAGAGAACAGTCCAGCCCTGGAGGACGAGACCTGCTCACCTCTAACAGCATGTGAGGACAATATAGCGCCTTCGTGTCCTCAGAGATCTGCTACTGTGATGCACAGACTGGCACACCGATTGGTTAACTGGCAGACTGATTAACTGGCAGACTGGCACACTGATTGATTAACTGGCACACTGATTAACTGGCACACTGATTGATTAACTGGCACACTGATTAACTGGCACACTGACCTACAGACTGGCACACTGATTGATTAACTGGCACACTGACCTACAGACTGGCACACTGATTGATAAACTGACATATCGACATACTGATTGACAGATTGATTGATTAACTGGCACACAGACACACTGATTGATTAACTGGCAGACTGATTAACTGGCACACTGGCACAATGAGTGATTAACTGGCACAGTGATGTACAGACTGGCACACTGACACACTTATTGATTAACTGACACACTACAGACTGGCACACTGATTGATTGACATATTGACATACTGATTGATAGATTGATTGATTAATTGGCACACTGACTGGCACAGTGACACACATTGATTAGCTGGCACACAGATACACTGATTGATTAACTGACACACTGATTGATTAACTGGCACGCTGGCACACTGACTGGCACACTGACACACTGGTTGATGAACTGGCACACCGGCACACTGACTAGCCAGGTCCAGCCTCGCTGAGCCCCTAGAACCCCCAGATCTCTCACCTGGGAAGACGAGTCGGGTTCCGTTTCCGAAGGTGATCTGGCCCTCGACTCTGTCGGCACAGTAGTACAGCGCCAGGTCGTCCTCGGTGACGTTCTCGATCCGCAGGCTGCTGCTGTTCAGAAGGGCGGTGAAGCGAGACTCCAGACCCTCTTTCCTGTACACCATAATATGTTTCCCCTGTTTGGAGCTGGAGCGCCTCCACACCAGCACCAGGACCGGGGTGCGCCAGGCGCGCTGCGCGAACCACATGGTCTCCAGTCGGTGAGTGACGTCACAGCCCAGGATGACCGTGTCGCCCGGACTGACCGCTCTCACCTCGGCTTGTCCGGACAGCGGCGCCGGGCCCAGGACGGCGCCTGCGGACATAAAGCCCTTCACAACCCGAGCTTCTCAAACCCAGTCGGTCCAAACGGCTCCCTACAACCGCCCAGAGCGAGCGGCCACGGGACCTCTTTTTAAACGCAAAATGTCGTTTAAATGTCGTGCCGGCCGGGAAACACCTTGCTAGATAACACGAGTCCCGGGAGCCGACTTCTGAGGTGAAGTCAAAATAATAATAAAACGCCATTTTATGCTCTCCGGCGCCATCGTCAATTGAAAAACGCTTTAAAAACGCGCTCGGAGGGATCAGACCGTTTTGGCTCAAGGGGACGTCGATAAGTGCTGTTTTTTGCTTTTCCAAAAAGGAAGCAGGTCGCAAGTGGTGCTCTAAGATCATAGTTGACGAACAGACGTGTCTTTAATAAGCTTCAGTAATGAGCGTAGCTTTCATGTGTCAATTTTATTTGCTGATTAGTCAATATTACGCGACACGCGGCAGGGGTGATTTGATCATTCGTGTTGCTGCATTACAGGTCTGGGGGTCCCGGGTTTGAATTCCGGACCAGGGGAGGAGGACACTCTGTGAGGAGTCTGCATGCTCTCCCCACCGTTTCTTGACGCTTCTCCGTTCATTCGGACCCACGGACTGCCCGATTCTGTGGGAATTTAAACCTTACACGAAGCACAACGCACAGGGCATTTACGACAATAAAAAACAAAAACAACAACAACAAAACACCAGCATTATAGGAAGCGAATTAGATTTCAGACTGTCTGGAAACGGAGAAGCGGCTCGTTAACATATTGTGCCTCGCACCTTAAACACGCCGGACGTCCCGAGAATGTGACATATTTAATTGATAGACTTTGAGCGTGTGATACCGATTAATACCGTCTGGTAGCGGGTGATACCGGGTGATACCGTGTGATACCGAGAGCGTGTGTGATACCGAGAGCGTTTGATACCGACTAATACCGTGTGATACCGAGTGATACCGTGTGATAGCGTTTGATACCGATTAATACCATGTAATAGCATGTGATACCGAGAGCGATTAATACCGTGTGAAAGCGTGTGATACCGATTGATACCGTGTGACACCGTGCTATACTGGTAGTATTAATTATTATTATTATTATTATTATTATTATGATACCGATTAGTTTCGTGTGATACCGATTGATACCGTGTGATACCGTGCTATACCGGTAGTATTAATTATTATTATTATACCGATTAGTACCGTGTGATAGCGTGTAATACCGTGTGATACCGTGCTATACCGGTAGTATTAATTATTATTATTATTATTATTATTATACCGATTAGTACCGTGTGATACCGGGATACAATGTGATACCGAGAGCGTGTGTGATACTGAGAGCGTTTGATACCGATTAATACCGTGTGATACCGAGTGATACCGTGTGATAGCGTTTGATACCGATTAATACCATGTGATAGCATGTGATACCGAGAGCGATTAATACCGTGTGAAAGCGTGTGATACCGATTGATACCGTGTGATACCGTGCTATACCGGTATTATTATTATTATACCGATTAGTACCGTGTGATAGCGTGTGATACCGATTGATACCGTGTGATACCGTGCTATACCGGTATTATTATTATTATTATTATACCGATTAGTACCATATGATACCGGGATACAATGTGATACCGAGAGCGTGTGTGATACCGAGAGCGTTTGATACCGATTAATACCGTGTGATACCGATTGATACCGATTAATACCGTGTGATAGCGTGTGATACCGATTGATGCCGTGTGATTCCGATCGGTACCGTGTGATAGCGTGTGATACCGATCGGTACCGTGTGATAGCATGTGATACCGAGAGCGTGTTATACCGTTTGATACCGATTAATACCGTGTGATACCGATTGATGCCGTGTGATACCGATCGATACCGTGTGATAGCGTGTGATACCAATCGGTACCGTGTGATAGCGTGTGATACCGAGAGCGTGTGTGATACCGAGAGCGTTTGATACCGATTAATACCGTGTGATACCGATTGATACCGATTAATACCGTGTGATAGCGTGTGATACCGATTGATGCCGTGTGAAACCGTGCTATACCGTGTGATACCGATCGGTACCGTGTGATAGCGTGTGATACCGATCGGTACCGTGTGATACCGATCGGTACCATGTGATAGCGTGTGATACCGAGAGCTGCACCGCGGGGGGGCAGTCTGGCACGCGTGCCCGGGTGTCCACTCCTGACCTGTAAGCGCTGTAATTAGCGGCGCCTCTTAATTATCCCCTGCGGACAGGGGGTTCTGGGAAACGGGGAAACGGACCACCGGACAACGACTGGCCGCGACACGGCGGCCGGATTGGGAAGGGAGCCCCGGTGAGTCCCGCGAGTCCCGTTTTTTTTTCTTTCCCTCAGTCCCGGTTCGACGAAGAGGTTCTTGGCGATGAAGGTGTTCGAGCGCCAATTCCCACGCCTTCTCTCCATTATTTTTATTCCTGCGCGGCGTCTTTGCCGGGTTCGGGGGGCGATGATGACTTGAGCGTCGATCCCGGGCGGAGGAGACGCGTTTTCGCTGGATCTCACCGTCCCCGTTGAGAGCTTTTTCGATGCTCTTTTCACCCCCCGAGCATCCGGAGCCGTTTATACAGCAAGTGTCGTTCCGCGTAAGCAAAAAAAAAATGCAATTTTATGTGAAAGACTACATATCAGTTCACAAATTGACTGGATTCATCAAACATCTGGAAATGGATTTTCTCTGTCGTTAAGCGTCGCCGTTCTACAGCACGTCCTCGGTTCGTTTTGGATCAGTGTTCCTCTTAAAACTGATTTGAGAACGCAGAGCTTAGACGTATGCCCATATTGATCATCCTGTACGTTAATCATCTGTCATGGTGTGATTTCACGTTATTGTCTGGACTACAAATGACTTTTTTGTTTTTAGTCACGGGCGTAGTCGTTTCGGATCGGAAAGGTATGATTGTGGTCGTGTTACTGATCGGTGTTTTCTGATTGATTCCAGTGGTCCGTCGCCGTCAGCGCGACAGTCGGTGACATGATCGGCTTGTAGAGGACAGTGGTCGAGTCGTCTACGATTTAAAAATCGAACTTCGCTTTCAAAGTGGCAGAGTGAGTGAATGAGAGACCCGAGCCGTTTCTTTCTTTAAACGCGAGGGCGGCTGAAGACCTCAAAGATCAAAGTATTATTTATAAAAGCATTACTGTACTTAAAAGACACCCAAGGTCTAACGTTAAATAACCTAACACTTCGTGCCTTTTTTTTTTACAAAAGGTTTCAAACCTCAGTATCATGGAGTCGAGGATATTGTCTATTCCAAATGTGCCCAAATGCGTTTTAGGATATTTCCTTGGACATATCGATAGTTTTACCTGTGGGGCTCGCAGAGTTGTCCTATCTCTCCGACTAGGGACAGGAGAAGGTTGAAAAACGACATTTTAATGGAACACAAATCGATTTTTTAAAAATCGACTCCTCGGGGTGGAAATCGAACAAAAGTCGAGCCAGGCGATACAGTTGGGAGGCGCGATCCTGCACGTGTCCGGTTTTGAAACGCATCGAGATCGATGCGACGGTCCTGACAACCCACCCGGCGTCGAAAACGGTCTCGATGTCGGCAAAGCCGACAAGGTGGTCGGGGATACTGGCCCAAAATCGAAAAGTCGCTTTTACGCGTCTGGCGGTGTTCAATCTGTGCGTAAAAAAAAAACGTTTCTACAACGGGTTTTCAAAGTAACACTTAATCGCTCGATCAGACTGAGAGTTGTACGGGAAAATATTATAGTGGCTTTAAATTCGGAATACAAAATGTACTTAAATCTTGCGATTAATACCATTGCGTTAAAAAAAACAGCGCTTTTCCGACACTCTGTGAAGAGTTCATTTCCCATGCCGATACGGAGCTATTTCCATTTCCATTGTATTTAATTACACGTAAAAACGTGTTCCCAAGCCAAAAATGTACCGTCAACCGTCGTCTCTTAAAGTCACGCTGGAGCACCCCGGTTATTTCAAGTAGCCGGCACTCCTGTGAATAATTTAGCACTATCTCTATTAGAGACCTAATAGGTTCTAAACCAAATGTATACATTTCTACTTTAATCGCTCTGAGTTGTTCAATAGTCGCCGAGGAAGGCGTTTTTTTTTTTCGCTGATGGCGTGTTTCTAACAGCCTCACCTCCGAGATAACCCACCAGACGAGAAGCTGAGCACCGCTTTTCTGATTATTGTTACGAGCCGGCTTTCGGACATTAGGGAAGCCGTAAAAAGACGAGAGAAGTCAGTTTAGGTCCGTCTGAAAAAAATAATAAAATACATAAAACAACTTTGTTTACCGTGTGCTGCGTGTCTGCACGACACCGGACCGTGACATCTTGCCCAGCAGGCCGCCAGTTAGACATTTAGGCACAGAAACAATTCAAGCTCGCGTTTGTACGATCTATTGCACTTGTATACTCACAGATCACAAAGAGCAGCTTCATTTTTTTACTTATTTTTTTTTTCTTCTGCCGGGTTGATCCTCAAAGCGAACTCAGGCGGGTGGCACCTTCCATAGGCAGCTCGGCTCTCGGTGTCTCTGAGCTTTGTCGCCCTGTCTTGCCTCCTTAAACGATGTTAATCAAAGCCCCGCCTTGGGCTAAGCCTTTCTGTGACGAGAGGTTAAGGGCAGCCGATGTGTTCCTTAGAAATGTTGTTGGGAGTCGCGGTTTTGTTCCGTTTTCTGTGGGTTTTCTCTGTGCCACAGGTACAGTTGCAATCGACAAGTTACACTACTGGGCTAAAAATCATTTTAAGGGTGCGAGGAAAAGTCGGAGAACCTTTTTTCTTTACGCAGAGGGTGGCGGGGGTGGGGAACAAGCTGCCCAGTCCGTGGGGTTGGAGCCGCTACCCTGGCTTCTCTCCAGACACAGCTGGGTGAGCTCCTCCAGTCAGGACAGGAGGCTCTTCTGTACACAGAGAGGGGTGGGGGTGGGGAACAAGCTGCCCAGTCCCTGTGGTTGAAGCCGATACCCTGGCTTCTCTCCAGACACAGCTGGGTGAGCTCCTCCAGTCAGGACAGGAGGCTCTTCTGTACACAGAGGGTGGTGGGGGTGGGGAACAAGCTGCCTAGCCGTGTGGTTGAAGCCGATACCCTGGCTTCTCTCACACAGATACAGCTGGGTGAGCTCCTCCAGTCAGGACGGGGGGGGCGCTTCTGTACACAAAGAGTGGCGGGGGTGGGGAACAACCCCCTCCCCAGCCATGATGTTGAGGCCGCTATCCTGACGGGGTGATATCGATTAGCGGTGTAGCTCGAGGTAGCGGCCTCCTCTCTATTATATAAATTTTCTGCGTTGAGAAAAGTCGCCAGAGATATGACCGCGCAGTTACTTCAAGGGAACAAAATCGCAGATCGCGGGGGCCCTTTGAAACTTTAATAGCGCATAAATGTGGGAGGTATCTTTAACTTTCAGAAACCCCGAGCTTCTTCTGATCATCATCTCTAAGTCAAAATGTGTCGAGTTGTCACGGACCGCTCTTTAAGCACGTGACGTTTCTGTGTACAACGGATTGCTTTTCGCTGCTCTGAACGTGCTGCGGCTTTCGAGAAAACACGACGGCCGCCTTCTCTCCTGTGTGTGGCCGATCTCCGCTGCTCGCTGGTGTCTTGGAGTGCTGAATTTACGTCGGGGGCGGCACGGCGTCGTAGTGGCCAGCATGGGTGCCCTCGCATTGACGGGGACCCGGGTTCAATTCTGCACCTGGAGTTTATCTGGTGTTCGTGTGGGTTTCCTGCACACAGTTCAGAGACGTGCTGGTGGGTTGATAAACTTCCGGGAAAACTGGACCTGGTGTGTGTGTGTGTGTGTGTCCTGTGATGGACTGGTGTCCTGTCCAGGGTGCGTGTGTGTCCTGTGATGGACTGGTGTCCTGTCCAGGGTGTGTGTGTGTGTCCTGTGATGGACTGGTGTCCTGTACAGGGTGTGTGAGTGTGTGTGTGTGTCCTGTGATGGACTGGTGTCCTGTCCAGGGTGTGTGAGTGTGTGTGTGTGGCCTGTGATGGACTGCCGTCCTGTCCAGGGTGTGTGAGTGTGTGTGTGTGTCCTGTGAAGGACTGGTGTCCTGTCCAGGGTGTGTGAGTGTGTGTGTGTCCTGTGATGGACTGGTGTCCTGTCCAGGGTGTGTGAGTGTGTGTGTGTGTCCTGTGATGGACTGGTGTCCTGTCCAGGGTGTGTGTGTCCTGTGATGGACTGGTGTGATTTTGTATGTGTGTGTGTGTGGAGGGGGGTTTTCGTCTATATACGGACAAAATGGTGTGAATTTATGCCTCTATCATTTTCAATTCAGTTTTTTTTAATTCCAAGCTTTATTGTCCCCTGGGGGAAATGTTTTTTTGACGGCACGGTCAAACACAACACAATGACAAACACACACCCTCAAAAGGGAAGAGAATACAGGGGTGTTACAGGAGAAACAAGAGACAAGGTTGTTACTTTGCATTGTTTAAGACTGTGATTGCAGTGGGGACGAAAGATCTCCCGAGTCTGAATCAGTGCGTGTCAATACCGATATGTCCGGTAGCCTCTTCCTGCTTTTGTTTTTATATGTATACACGTCGGACGCGGGACTGGTGATTAACTGCGACCGCTACTATTCTCTTGGGTGATATTTCGTTGTTGTTGTTGTTGTTGTTGTTTTGCGATCTGTAGGAGGTTGGCGTGTACAGACCTGCTCGGATCGGAGCGCAAAACCACTGCTGACATCCTGTGACTCCAGACCACAGGAGCCTTTACGCCTACCCTCGTGTAGACCCCCCCCCACCAGACCGCAACTAACGGCCAGCGAGCAGAAGCACTTGTAGGCGTTTCGAGGTGTTAGTAGACCATCGATCTGTTAGCAGTAGCTGCGCGTTTTCAACGTGATGCGACGCCATATCGAGCCCCCCGTTTACGGCTCTGGCGCTGTCGTGGGCTTCCGCCTACGCGACACGCCCACCAGCGCCCGCCCCGCCCACTCCCGTCGGAGTCGCGACATTGATTGGCCGACGGAGCCGACGTAAACACGCCCCCCCCCCCCCTCCTCCTGCCCTGTGGCCCCTCCCATCTCCGTTCAGGAGTTGTCACAAACTGCTCGGGCGTGCGAGACGGAAGCATACAGAAAGCCAAGAGCCTCTATCTGATTAAATACTGCTTATTTCCTTATTGTTCCCGACCCCAATGTGCTCAGACCATCCTGCATCTGCACTGGACCGGACCGGACCGGACCGGACCGGAACGGCACACAAGCGCGGTGCTCACGGACTACAAGACCGGGGCGTGAAAGAACTACATTTCCCGGGAGGCACCGAGCCCACAAAAAGTGGGGACCGCGTTTTGTCTCCTTTAAACTTTTTCCAGCCAAAGCGTAGTGTAAATTAAGATTCATACGCCTTTAGTTTAATTCATGGACAGTCTGTTTTGAAATCCGCCTAGTATTTGGTCTTCTATAGAGCATAAATGTCTGTCCTGTGATGAGGTGCCGCCTTGTGGACAAAGACGGGAAGTACTCCGTAGGTACACTCTTCAGACCGTGTGCTATTAAAGATTATTGAGACCATTTCAGTGTTTTAACAATCATATATAATATCACACGTTTATATGTTGAAAATTTAACGTTTTGCTCATTTACGTCTTCAGTACAAAAGGGCTGCGTTTCTTTCCAGGGAAGAAGCGAGTACTGGAAATAACCTCTCCTCCGTGCTCAGATAGATCTCCGATTTATGCACAGGATTTATCTAGGATCAGGACTGGACAGCCCTGCTTAAAAGACACCTGAAGACTCTGCAGACACACACACACACACTGACCCCTCCAGGACCAGGACTGGACAGCCCTGCTTTAAAGACCCCTGGAGACTCTGCAGACACACACACACACTGACCCCTCCAGGACCAGGACTGGACAGCCCTGCTTTAAAGACCCCTGGAGACTCTGCAGACACACACACACTGACCCCTCCAGGACCAGGACTGGACAGCCCTGCTTTAAAGACCCCTGGAGACTCTGCAGACACACACACACACACACACACACTGACCCCTCCAGGACCAGGACTGGACAGCCCTGCTTTAAAGACCCCTGGAGACTCTGCAGACACACACACACACACACACAAACCCCTCCAGAACCAGGACTGGACAGCCCTGCTTTAAAGACCCCTGGAGACTCTGCAGACACACACACACACTGACCCCTCCAGGACCAGGACTGGACAGCCCTGCTTTAAAGACCCCTGGAGACTCTGCAGACACACACACTGACCCCTCCAGGACCAGGACTGGACAGCCCTGCTTTAAAGACCCCTGGAGACTCTGCAGACACACACACACACACACACACACACACACACTGACCCCTCCAGGACCAGGACTGGACAGCCCTGCGTTAAAGACCCCTGGAGACTCTGCAGCTGTCAGTTCAGCGTGACAGTTCAGAGTTCCTGCCAGTTCACTCTATGAAGTAGAGACACTGGTCAGATCTTCATCAGATATGGACACTGGTGATTACATAGCCTAGTCTTTGTGTTTTTTTCTGCTTTTTAGTGTGAAACTATATTTTTACCCAAACCGAAGTAGCCTGTTTCCATGTTTTTTGTAAAAGAATCACAGAAGGGTTAGACAAGACAGTTAAAGGCTTAATCTAATCTAATCTTATCTACAATATGAGTGTGACACTAATCTGTCACACTCATATTATATAGATTTAATGAGTTCAAAAGTAAAGGTTTGTTAGTTTTTATTTAAACCTGACTGAAATAATCACTGATCACAGTGTGTGTGTGTGTCCTGTGATGGACTGGTGTCCTGAGAGGAGAGGGGACCCCCCAAGTGCCTTTTCAATCAAAATTATGACTATTTTCAGATGCATTCTTTGGAAACTGAACTTGCGTTTTCAATAAAGTTTCTGGACTCTTAATTGCTTAATTGATGAAGTCTCCTGATTGGCCGGGGTGCAATCTCACCCAGGTGGTGTGAGAGAGGTCTGTGGTCCAGACCGGAGGGAAACGTCATTTGTCGGATCAGATCACAGGGGAGAGAGCGGAGGTCCTGTCGTGAACACAGCAGAGCTGACTGGGCTCGGAAGCAGAGGTACCGCGTGTGGGTGATGTACAGTGTTCAGCGCAAACTTCATACTGACCGCTGTGGGTCGGTTATAACGAGCTCTCGGAGAGCACGCTGCTGTCTGGAGAAGAGCTACAGCTCTGAGCTCAATGCTACGAAAAACCGTGCGGAGTCAAGTTGGAGACCAGCTGGACTTGTGATTAATACACAAAGGGCTCAGCATTGCTGTCCTAATTAGCACGAAGTACAAGACGCTCTGAGTCGGAGCATTTCAATTAATTTAAACCGTAAATGAATATGTTGGTCACGTTAAAATAGAACTATTACTTTGTGTCGTGTTTATGTATAACGGGATGTTCCTGTTTTTAATTTAAGAAGGTCATTCATGCTAAATTATACCAGATGAGGGTACGAGATTACTAACGCCATACTGAAGTGCAATTCGTCACGACACAAACGAGAGCAGCAGTTGCGGGTTTGAATTTGATCGCGAATCCTATTGAAGCGGCTTTTATTTGCGCTGATAAATGACGAAGATTCATACGGAGATCCTTCATAGGTAAGCGAACGCTTTTTTTTCTTCGGTTGTATGTACAATATATACATGTGTGTCCGCACATTTAGGGGCGACGTGTTGCAGTTTATCGAAGTTTGTTTTTAATTTGTGTGAAGTTGGAGACCAGCTGAACGTGTGCTCAATACACAAAGGGCTCAGCATTGTTGTCCTAATTAGCACGAACTCCAGGACGCTCTGAATCGCAACATTTCAATTAATTTAAACCGTAAATGAACATGTAGGTCACGTTAATATATTATTACTTTGTGTCGTGTTTATGTATAACGGGAAGTTCTTGTTTTTAAGTTTAAAAGGGCCATTTTTGTATACCAGATGAGACTACAAGCGCGATACTCAAGTGCAATTAGTCACGGGTTTGAGTTTGATCTGAACGCGAATCCAATTATAGCGCCTTTTATTTGCGCTGATGAACGATTTCGATGAAGACGGAGGTCTTTCGTATGGAAGCGACTGGTTTTATTTTTCGCTTGTATGCGTCTGCAAGGACCTGAGGGCGTCTGATCGGGAGAGCTACACAGTGAGGGACCTTCAGGGAAACATTATCGTCACTGTGGGAGGTGAGCGGGTCTACAGTAGGGTCACTAGAGGGGTCTACACTCCTGACGGGGGGTTCTTGTATCATCCTCTGTCCTGATTGTCTTTCAGCTCCACTAGCTCTCCCAGTCTGAGAATTGAGAGGCTCGGAGAGACGGACTGTACTACTGCACCACCAGAGACGGAGGAGAGATCCAACCAGACTGCTTACAGGTGGGGACAAATCACACTCTTTTCTTTATGTGGGGTGTGGCAGGATGTGATCTCAATATTTAGAGATGAAATCTGTCAGAACATGGAAAATATTCATGTAAAAAATGTGCAGATTTTCCTGCAGCTGTGTAGGGTTCAGTTCAGGAAGTTGGTCGGCATGCAAATTGGGAAGAGAGCCAGACTGCTGCCTCAAGGAGGAGAGAACAGTGTTTCTGTGAGACGGCTTGTGCTCTGTGTGGGACGTCCTGACGGTAGGTCAAGGGCAGATCAAGGAGGTGTGTGAAATCAGTCTGTATCCTCTGGAAAAAAATTCAGATGTTGGTTGCATTAAGTCCTTGTGAAAGTGTTTATTCCCAGCAGGTGGGAGAAGTTTTGAGCTTGCTCTTGGGTGGGTCATATCTATGCTTCATTACACAAAGGGTGGTGGGGGTGGGGAACAAGCTGCCCAGCCATGTTGTCGAACCCTGGCTTCTCTCCAGATCCTCCAAACATGTAACTCCTAACTGCCAGAGGGGTAAGATGGGCCAGATGACTCCTCCTTCTCTGTGATCTGTCTTGTTTGTTGTAGGAAAAAAACAGCTCATTGTAGTTCTTCCTCAGTCTCATCCACCCTCACGTTCCTGTTTGCTGAATACAAGCTGGGCAGGAGCATGAAATTAATAATGAGACTGAGGAGGACAACTCGCTGCCTGTGCTGAAGGGTTTCTGATCTTCCTTTTTGTGATTTTAGAGGAAAAGGAAAAAGAGCCCACCCACCTCTTGAACCCAGAGCCCTGCCCACCCTGATGGGAGATCCCAGCATGAGGGAGTCTGATCTTCACCCTGTTCTCTGCTCTCCTTCTGGATGTGTGTCCACTGGCTCAGTCACCGAGCAGGAGAGAGAGGTGAGTGAGACGCACCTGTCCTGTATCTATACAGTCTAGAGAGGCACGGTCCGGAGACGCACCTGTCCTGTATCTATACAGTCTAGAGAGGCACGGTCCGGAGACGCACCTGTCCTGTATCTATACAGTCTAGAGAGGCACGGTCCGGAGACGCCCCTGACCTGTATCTGCACGGTCTAGAGACGCCCCTGACCTGTATCTATACAGTCTAGAGACACACAGTACTGGGACGCACCTGACCTGTATCTATACGGTCTAGGGACGCACGGTCCAGAGACGCACCTGACCTGTATCTATACGGTCTAGGGACGCGTGGTCCAGAGTCACATCTGACCTGTATTTGTACAGGATAGAGACGCGTGGTCCAGAGACGCCCCTGACCTGTATTTGTACAGTCTAGAGATGCACGGTCTAGAGACGCCCCTGACCTGTATCTGCACGGTCTAGAGACGCCCCTGACCTGTATCTATACAGTCTAGAGACACACAGTACTGGGACGCACCTGTCCTGTATCTATACGGTCTAGGGACGCATGGTCCAGAGACGCACCTGACCTGTATCTATACGGTCTAGGGACGCACGGTCCAGAGTCACATCTGACCTGTATTTGTACAGGATAGAGACGCGTGGTCCAGAGACGCCCCTGACCTGTATTTGTACAGTCTAGAGATGCACGGTCTAGAGACGCCCCTGACCTGTATCTGCACGGTCTAGAGACGCCCCTGACCTGTATCTATACAGTCTAGAGACACACAGTACTGGGACGCACCTGTCCTGTATCTATACGGTCTAGGGACGCGTGGTCCAGAGACGCCCCTGACCTGTATTTGTACAGGATAGAGACGTGCGGTGCAGAGCAGAGACGGCTACTTCACTGTCGGGTTTAGTGTGGTTTCTAGACCTGAGTATCACCAGCTATTTTGAGCCGATGTTAAAATTATTCATACTTGGTCAGATATTATGTCAATAGTTCATCATTGTTCGTCTCCAATTCTCCTCGCAAGCCCACATGACTCCCTGGAAAACACAGACGGACGTTTGGAACAGTTCAGCAGAAGTCTGCAGGTGTCCCTTAATGAAGGCTGGTTTTGTACCAAAACAACTGAAAACCTGACAGAATTAACGAGGACTCCTTTTCTGGGATATTCTCTGTACGCGTTAATCACTAAACCAGACCATCTCTTCAGTCTGCTTCCTGAATAATTAGTTTATTGGCCTGTTTACTATGCTGGGGGTTCACTGGAATGGTAGGTCACTAAACTCTCTTGCATCTGCACTGTCCTGGTTTTTCTCTCTAATGGTTAGTCTCTAATCCAGGCAGTCTTTTTCCTGAATATTTTGTTGGATATTCAGTTTACTGGATAGTAATTGTAATGGTTAGTCACAACAGTCTTTGTCCTGAATATTCACTCTTATTCACTGTAGTGGCCAGTCACTATTACTGGTATGTGTTGTAATAGATGATTACATATGATTATTCACTTGAACTGATAGTTACTGTGTATTCACTGTAACAGATAAGCCCTGTCATGATTATTCTCTGAGACTGATAGTCCTGTACTGGAGATTCACTGTCATTAGATAATTTTCTGTATTGGAAATTCACAGTAATGCTTTACAAGATATTCACTGAAATGGTAGGTCACTACACTCGTTGGTGTCTTTGCTTATTATTTTATTAAATATTCGCTGTACAGAATGTTCACTGTAATGGTTGGACACTAAACCAGTCACTCTACTATGAATAATTATTGGGTCTTCACTACGCTGGGTGTTCAGCAATGGCTTTACAAAAACCATCAGTTTATTTCATGAATAATTATTGTACTACATAGTTACTGTGCTGGGTATTCACTGGAATGGTTGGTCACTGAACCAGTGGGTCTCTGTGTTCACTGTAAAGGTGAGAGGAGTGGGGTACCAGCCAGGTGGGAGCTGGAGGAGTGGGGTACCAGCCAGGTGAGAGCTGGAGGAGTGGGGTACCAGACACTTGAAGCCAAGGAACATTCCTGTGTGACAGTGAACTTGCTCAACTGAGATCTCTGTGGAATCCTGAAGGAGGAAAAGTCAAGAGGGAGGACAGACACCCCGACATCGGAGCTCTCTCCCAGTCGGACACCAGGAGCCCCGACGCCCACATCCTCCCCCATCGGCTCCATCTCGCCGGTCGTGTCGTCTGGACGTCGGACTCCAGGATCTCGGGGAAGGTTCCCTCCTCCCAGCCCGGCTCAGGCCTGAGGAGTCTGGAAGATCTGGGAGAAGCCAACAGGAAGAAACTCCTCCTGGACCTCGACTCTGGGAGGAGCCCCAGTGCCCGGAACCCCGAAGACTCAGGCTGACCAGGAGGAGGAGGAGCCCCAGCGCCTGGACCCCCCCTGAAGACTCAGGCTGACCAGGAGGAGCCCAGGGATATCAGAATAAGGAGGAGTAGTCCAGGGGTGTCAGAACCCCCCAAACAAGGTGGGGAAGGGGTAAGAGAGTCTGTAGACAACATGTCTGTGCCTGGACCCCCCAAAGACTCAGGCTGACCAGGAGGAGGAGCCCCAGCGCCTGGACCCCCCCCGGACTCAGGCTGGCCAGGAAGAGGAGCCCAGTGCCTGGACCCCCCGAAGACTCAGGCTGACCAGGAGGAGCACAGGGGTATCAGAATAAGGAGGAGGAGCCCAGTGGTGCCACAACAATGAAGGGGAGCCCAGGGGTGTCAGAACCCCCCAAACAAGGTGAGGAAGGGGGAGAGAGAGCCTGTGGACAACACGCTTGTGTTTCTCCAGGACGGGTCACCAGAACAGCCGCTCTGGACCGGAGCAGTCAGGACTTGGTGGGGCACAGGCTGCCTTCAGGCATGTTTATTCCCAACAGGAGCCAGGTCAGACCCTGTACCACGCAGGAGAGGGCGCCCCCAGACCTGCAGTTAGAAGTCAAGAGGCTGTGCTTGACTGGTCAGCACAGGAGGGGACAGGGTACCCCATCAGCACTGAAGGGCACGAGGCGCCAGGCAGGTGAGTGCAGACCAGGTGAGTCTCTCCTTCACTGGCTGTCCCTCGCAGGCGACGCTGGTCTTACATGATTGGGGCTGATCGGACCAATCTGGGATCCACAGACTCCGAGGGGACAGAGTAGGAGTTGTCTCGGGGAGACATCCAGGGTGTCCCGATCTCCTGCCTGCTGGAGCCTGTGAGGATGACCATGATGATGACGAAGAGCTGCAGGTGACCCTGATTCAGGCTGCTCCTTGGAGACGAGCTCCAGGTGGAGAGCCAGTGGACTCCTCCTATCGGGGCTCCAGGGGGTGACCCTCAGGGCTGTGTCCTGACCTCCTGCTGTCTCGCCCCCGCAAGAACCTGGTCAGTGTGCTGTTGACACTACACTCTCGTACCCGAGTCCAACACCAGCCTCCAGCACGAGCACAGGGTCAGGTTGGTCCTGTCACTCCTGTGTCACACTCAGGGCATGAACACGCAACCCTACTAGTGAGAGAGAACTGTTATAAGGTTACTAGCATTGATATTAAAGCCTGGTGAAGTATTGTTATTGTATAATTAACAGTAATACTGTAACTAGTAATACAAGTGAACACTGGGCTACATACAGATGATGATGGCACAGAGAGACTGCAGAGCCAGACTGCTGCCCTCAGACACACGAACCAGCTGTCACAGCTGTGCAGCCCACAGCAGCGTGTCCTGGAATTGAGGTGGGATGCTCTCTCCTGTCTCTCTTTCCCCTTTTCCAATAAGTCCGGCGGCTGACACTGGGATGACATGTACGTATGAAGATTGAACCCTCTCCTGTACTCTTGTTCCCTAACTTTCCAGGATGTTCTGAGGAAGACAGTGGGAAGACCAGTATAGATGGGATGATGGATTGGGGGTTGGATGCTGTCTTCTGTGTTTCTTTTCCCTCATTTTCCAGGATGTCCAGAATAGTCAGTGGGAACACCACACCAGTGTGGATGAAGTGTTGGGATGGAGGTTGACACTCTGTCCTGTGGTCATTTCTGTAGTTTTCCAGAATGTCCTGAGGCTGCCAGTGGGAAGATGGTATGGATGAGGAGTTGGGATAGAGGTTAACTGCTCTCTCCCTGTTTTTTTTTTCCTTCTTTTCCAGGAAAAGTGCAGAGGCTGACATTGTGGAAGACATGTACGTATGAAGATTGAACCCTGGCCCGAGTTCTTTTCCCTAATTTTCCAGGATATCCACAAGCAGACAGTCGAGAGGCAGGTGTGGTGTTGGGATTGATGCTGAACTCTCTCTACTGTATAATTTTCCAGGCTGACCAGAGGCGGCCAGTGGCAAGACGGGTGTTGTTGGGATAGAGGTTAGATGTTCACTCCTTTAATCTTTTCTTTCATTTTCTAGTCTGTCCAGAAAATTAAAACCCTCTCCCGTCTCTATTTTCCGGGTTGACCAGAGACTACCAGTGGGAAGACGGGTATGGCTGGGAGTTGGGATGGAGGTGAGGAGCTCTTTCCTGCCTTTTTCTTCCTCCTTGTGTCGGTCTCTGTGACGTCTCTCTGCCTGTCTCCTGAGCTGTGTCTTTCTCTCAGTCCAGCTGCTTGTGCTCTGTGAAACACTACACTTCTGCAGTATTAAACAGGGCTTTTGACTGTGGATTGCAGGTTCGATTCCAGAGGGGGCACAGTCTTGTACCCCAGAGTAAGGTACTTTGCTCAGATAGACCATTCTGAGATCATGGTTATCAGTGGCTGTACTGTAGGGAGTGGTGTCCTCAATTCTCAAGAGTGTTGTACCTTAATACACTGACACGTCTGTGTGTTTTCACCTGTACTGAGCTTTGTTACTCAATGATATACCAGTGTGCTGAAGTCTTTCCTATATAATACTTTAACACCCAAACCTGTGTACTGTATTCCTGTGTACTGTACTCCACTGAGTGTTAATACTGGTAATCCTCACAGTGTATACAAAACTTTCCTGTACTGAGCTTTAATACTCAATGACAGACCTGTGTGCTGAACTTTATCCTGTGGACTGTACTGTAATACTTAAACCAGCGTGCTGAACTTGTACTGAATTTAATTCTCACACTGACACATAAGTGCTGAACTCTCATCTTTACTGTGCTTTCATGCTCAAAAGTGTACTGACCCCTCATGTGGACTGGACTATCATACTTAAACCAGTGTAACCAGTGTGCTGAACTCTAACTTGTAAGTGGGCTTTAATACTCGAACTCTGTGCTCAGCTCTCATCTAGACTGCACTAAAATACTTAAACCACTGTGCTGATCCCTAACTTGAAATAGAGCTTTAATATTCAGTGACACACCAGTATGCTGAACTTGAACCTGCAGTGTTCTTTAAATCTCAAATCTGTGAGCTACACTCTTACCTTGACTGAGTTTTAATACTCGATGACACACTTGTGAGCTTTACTCTCACTTGTTTTAAATTTTTAAATTCTTGGATCTGTGTGGTCAGCTCTGGAATAAAAAACTTAAAGCAGTGCTTTTTCCTGTGATTCAATACTGAAACCCGTGTGCTCATCTCTCACCTGGAGTGTACTCAACATAGAAAAAAGTACCCGTTGTGTTTTTAATACTAAAGCCTGTGCTCTGAACTCTCAGCTCCACTGAGCTGTAATGTGTGGTAATACTTTAACCTGTAAACTTAACTCTTACTGTGCTTCAATACTTCAATCTGTGTCGTCGGGTCTCACCTGGACTGTACTGAAATACTTAAACCAGGGAGGTGAGCTTGTACTGAGCTTTAATATTCAGTGACGTGTATGCTGAGCCTTCATCTGTAGTATACTTCAATACTCAAATCTGTGTGCTACACTCTTGCCTCTTCTGAGTTTCAGTACTCAATGACACCCCTGTGTACTTTACTCTCACCTTTGCTGTACTATAAAAGTTAACCCAGTGTACTGATCCCTAACTTGTAAGTGAGCTTTAATACTCAGTGATGCGCATGCTAAACCTTCACGAGCAGTGTATTTTAATACACAAATCTGTGTGCAGGACTGTCATCTGTACTATTAGAATACTCAGCCCTGTGGGATGAACTGTAACCTGTTTTGTATTGTAATACTCAGATCTGTGAACTCGCATGTCTGACTGACTGGTACTATTTTGCAATGCTCAGACTTGTTCTGAACTTTCACCAGTACTGAGCTTTAATACTTAAACCAGTGTGCTGAACTCACTTGTATGCATCTGTAATATTCAGTGACATGCATGCTAAACCTTCATCTATAGTGGACTTTAATACTTGAATCTGTGTGCTACACTCTTACCTTGACTGAGTTTCTTTACTCAATGACACACCTGTGTCCTTTACTCTCACCTCCTTAATAAAAAAAAAACTCAGATCTGTGTTCAGCTCTCACTTGGACTGTATTAAACTACTTAAACTTGTGCTGAGCTCTCACCTTTACTCTGCTTTCATACTCAAACCTGTGTGCTCAACTCTCACCTGGCCTGTACCAACCTAATTCAACCAGTGTTTGGTCTCTTGTTCAGACTGAACTTTAATACACAGTGACACAACTGTTTCTTAAATCTTCACCTGTACTGTATTTTAATACTCAAAGCTCTGTGCTGAAATCTCAACTGTCTTATTATAATACTCCACCCTGTGTACTGTGCTGTTATAATACATGGCCTGGTGTACTGAATTGTCACTTGTACAATGTTGTAACATTTCCTTTTCATATTAAGTGTTACACTGAAATTGACTTCTGCCCAAAAGTTCAAGCTGTACTTGATTGTAATACGCAGACCTCTGTAGTGTATGGTGATGTGAACTGTCCCTTGTATTGTGTTGTAATACCCAGCCCTGTCTGTTGTACGACAGTGTAATAAACACAGCAGTGTGCCAAACTGTCACCTGTCATCTATTGTAATACTCAGCCCTGTGTACTGTACTGTGATGTGAACTGTCCTCTGTATTGTGCTGTAATTTCCAGCCATGTGTCCTGTACTACAGTGTCATAACACAACCACTGTATCATACTGTCACCTGTACTCTATTATAATAATTGTTGTAATACTCAGCCCTCTGTCCTGTGTTGTAATAGTTGTAGTGTTGTACTAAACTGTCACTTGTACAATGTTATAACACTCAACCCTCTGTTCTGTATTTCAGTGTAAGACTCAGCCTTGTCCTACTTTGCCACCTGTACTCTATTGTAATATCCAGATGTGGGTACTGTGTTGTGAACTGTCAGCTGGATTGTGTTGTCTTACTCAGAGCTGTGGCCTGTGTTCTGAACTGTTCCCAGGCTCGTGTTGTAATAATGAGAACTGTGTACCATACTGTGTTGTAATTGGACTGCTGTTCTGAACTGTCCCTTGTACACTGTTGTAATAGTCACTCTCTGTACTGTATTGCAGTGTAACACGTGTATTTCTGTCCTAAAATGTCACCTGTACTTGATTGTAATACTCAGCCCTGTGTACTGTTCTCTACCTGTTATCTTTATTGTGTTGTAATATTTAGACGTGTGTA
Source organism: Atractosteus spatula (assembly GCF_055471065.1). Classification (NCBI taxonomy): domain Eukaryota; kingdom Metazoa; phylum Chordata; class Actinopteri; order Semionotiformes; family Lepisosteidae; genus Atractosteus; species Atractosteus spatula. The sequence continues at coordinate 2,135,091 of NW_028296612.1, forward strand.
TTGTACTAAACTGGCACGGTGTTGTTTTTCAGGATCATGGATGGTTTGTGGACAATCTGAAAATCTCATCGGTACTTGCTTGTAATACTTAACCCTGTGTACTGTACTGCACTGTGCTCTGTTACCAATTTTGTTGTAATACAGGCCTGTGCCAGAGTGTAATACTCCCTTTTTGTCTAAAACGGATACCTTTACCATAATATTTAGATTTGTGTACTGTAATGTGAACTTCTGCTTTAATACAGCTGCGCGTCCTGTGCTGCAGCCTAAGCAGAGTTCTGTACTATAGTGTCAATTGTACACGCGTGTAGTAGTCAAACGTGTAATGTAGTGTGCTCATTAGTAGTGTTGTAATACCCTTAGCTGTGTACAGGAGTGTGAAATATCACCTGGATTCTGTTGTAATATGTAGACGTGTCCTCAACTGTCACTAGTACGATATTGTAACAGTCAGGGTTGTGTACTTGTAGGTCTGACCTGTTCTGTTGTGTAAGGGGGCAGACCTCTGTACTAACCTCTGCTCAGTATTATCATCGTCAACCCTGCCCTTTGGACAAACTGGCCTACTGCACTTTCACCTCTTTCTAGGGGTTGACCGGTTTCGTGTGTTCTACGTGATCTCTCTGAGACTTCAGCTGGAGTCTTCACCCCCCCCCCTTGCTTGGTGTTTCCCTTCTCAATGGGAATGTGATCATGCACCTCCAGGGCCCTGCTTCTGTTCTGTGGTCATCAGGAGGTTAACTTGTCTTAAGGGGGAAGGCTGATCTCTGGGGTGTTCTTTGGTGTTGAGACTGTGGAGGGGGGACCCTAGGTATGTTTTTAAGGTTGTAACGCTCCCTGGTTTAACTGCTCTAAGCTGCGATAAGGTTACTGGAGATGCGTGTGCCTCTTGGCTGGAGTTGTGCCCCAGGACAGAGCTCTGTGGGGTGGCTGTGGGCCGCTAGAAGGAATATGTCTCCCGGTGGAAATGTAGCCTCTGTGTAAACACCACCCCTCTGGCTGAAAGGCGAGAGAGCTGACTGAGCTGAGTGAATATTAATCCACCTGCTGCCTCTGGGCACGAGTGATCGAGGTTGAGCAGGAGCTCTTAACTGGTCAAGAGGGAGAGAGCGGGTTCCTATTCCACAGGGACAACCAGTCTGCTTTCTCTTCAATATAATGCACCTCCTTGCTCTTGGCTCCCTGGTGCTGTCATCCACTCCAGGCTGGACTCCTCTTACACTGAGAGATACAGGTGGGGCAGTGTTAGCGGGTGTAAGATGGGCCAAGGGAGGGGTACAGTCTCCACCCTCTGTTACTCTCCCACTGGGCCTATCCTGCTGCAGGACTTCATGAACTACATCTCCCAGCAGGTCATGAGGACGATGGTGGCCAACAGGCTCCCTCCCCTGGGTTGAGAAGGGGTGCGTGCTGTCAATCCAAACCTGCAGCCAGTCTGATTTCCTGCAGAGGACGGGAGCCTGGAGGTACAAGTTCATACATTCTGTGTGGGTTTGTCGGTGGGAAGGAAATGTTTTAAGTGCAGCAAAGCTGCAGGAGGGTCCGAGAAAGGAATATTTATATTTATCAACAAGCTGGGTTATTTTTAATAAAACTGGAAGCTATTCTAAGAACCTGATTTTTTTTTTCCCCTAGCCTATAACTTTCATTCCTAACTCACTCTCCCCAACTGCTGTCAGTATTTTGCTTCTCTTACACTCTAGCTCACAGCTGGGCTGGCGGATAGTCCTTGTCACAGCTGCCTTACCCAGAGTGCAGTGGAGCTTTTGGTCAGCTGACCAGCTGGAGAAACACGATTGGTCAGGGGAGGTTTAAAAAGCAGGAAGTGGAGGCTCCCAGTGTTGCTGCAGCCAGAGCAGTGAGTGGAGGAAGGAGCTGCTGGAGAAGAAAGACCAGGTCACAGCTCTGTCTGTGTCCTTCACAGCACAACCCCCTGCTCTCCTACTGTCAGGGCAAGAGTTTAATCTCTCTCACTTTAACAGAGCTCAGCAGGACTGGTTTGCTTAGCTTTGGACATCTTCCACATAAGACTTTGGATATTTTGTATCTACTCAACTCCATATTTCTCCTGTTCTCCATTGACCTGGAGTGGAAGTTGGCTGGTGACCCTGTGGCACCTCACAGAGTCTCCCCTCATGAGGATCAACTTTTCCTTACCAGGCCAGCAGCAGCCCAGGCTGACCTGAAGCTAAACCCAGTTGTTTTTCAGCTCAGAGGAGACAAGAGACTTGTCCTATCCCAGTGTCCAGTTAACAGCCCCAATCCTCCACCTCCTCCAGCACGAGACACAGGTGGACAGCTCTCAGAACAAACACTTTCATAGCCATGAGGTAAGGAAACAGTGCTCTTTATTCACAGTTTGGGAGAAAGCAGTCCAGAAACCACAAGACAAAACTCAGTTCTTCTCTGAGCTCGAGGTAGACTTGCAGTCGTCTTCAAAGCAGGACTTTGTGAAGACAGCCAGACTCACAGCTCCCAGGCTCAGCAGTCAGACCTCCTCCTCCCCCTGACACAGCTCAGCTCTGCAACTCTTCCCTCCTGCTCTGCTCAGCACAACTGACCTCTGTCCCCAGGCAGCACCAGACTGAAGGCCTCCCCTCCTGCCTTTTAACTGTCTCCCCACCAATCGTCGTCCACCAATTAGGCAGGTAATTAGAGGCAGCAGGTTGCTCTCCTCGGCCTCGTTGGGGATGAAGGTCAGCCAAGCGCCACTGTCTTGCCTGAACCTGCTGCACTCTTACTCTGTTGGGGCTCAGTTGTTTCTGAAATCAATAAAAATATAATTCAACTAGAAAAACTGTGTGATAAGTTTTCCAGGATGAGTAAAAGCATAAATGTTAAAATATGCAGAAAATTAAATGAAAACAAACAAATTGTTTTCCAGAGGTTTTGATCCCAGAGCCTCTGTGTTAGAAACCCAGAGCTCTTCCACTGAGCCACAGTGTCTCTGTGAGTCTGGGGCTCCTGTGTGCTCTTGGTCTTCCCAGCTCAGGGTTCGAAACTGAGGGATAAAAGACAGACCGAATGAGCTCTCCTTCAGGTCAGGAGCCAGTGGAGGAGTGGAGATGGTGCTGAGCTCATGACCAGGAGGTTGTGGGTTCAAGTCCTGGCTAAGAGCTGAGGTGGGTTTGCAGTGTGATCCTCCCCAGCAGTGACAGGGTGAGAAGTAAAAGCCCACAGCCCTCGTGTCTTTATTTATCAGTGTGTTACTGTCCACAAGAATTAAATTAACAAAAGTTCCTGATCCTTCCAGGATTTGAACCCACAACCTCCAGACAGCAGTCCAGAGCTCTTCCCCTGAGCCACAGCATGTCTTTGTAGGGCTGGGGCTCCTGTGGGCTCTTGGTCTTCTTCCCAGGTCAGGGCTGAAACGGAGGGATAAGAGCCGGACCGAATCCCTCTCCCCTTGGGCCAGGAGCAGGTGGAGGAGTGGAGATGGTGCTGGGCTCCCAACCAGGAGGTTGGGGGTTCAAGTCCTGGCTGATCCCTGGTAAGTAAACTGAGGTGAGTATGTGGGCAGGATGATGGAGAGGGGCTATTACTGGGGGGTAGTGGGGGTGGGCTAGGAAGGGTAGAGCAGGGCAGTTGCTGGGTTAGACAGAGGGGTAGTGGTGTGGTGGGGTGGGGTAGAGTAGAGGGAGGGCTAGGTTAGTGAGGGGGACAAGTGGGTTAGGCAGAGGTGTAGGGTAGGGCTAGGCTAGATAGGGGTAGTTTGGGGGTGGGTAGAGCAGCAGGGGTAGAGTAGAGGGGGGCTGGGGGGGGTGAGGCAGTGTAGGGGCAGGGCCAGGTGTGGGTGGAGAGGTGATGGAGGAGGAGGAGTGGGAGGTGGCCTGGGCCTGAGGGGCAGGAGGAGGAGATGAGAGGGGGGCCCAGGCCAAGGGGGAGGTGGTGGTGGTGAGGCAGGCAGGACTAGGGTAGACAGGGTGAGAGGCAGGGAGGCAAGGAGGGGCAGGTGGCCTGGGCCTGAGGGGCAGGAGGAGAGGAGGGGAGGGGAGGTAGTGGGGGGTGGTGGTGAGGCAGGCAGGCAGGGCTAGGGTAGACAGGGTGAGGGGCAGAGGAGGCAAGAGAGGCCTGGGGAGGGGGGGAGGGAGGGGGGCCCAGTGCTGAGGGTGAGGAGGAGACAAGTGACAAGTTTTTTTTGCCTTCCCCCCTTCCCCACCTGGGGTGTGGGGCTGGCAGGGTGGGCACATAAGCGAGGAAAAAAACTTGTCACCACCCACCCCAGCACTAGGTCCCCCTCCCTCCCCAGGCCTCTCTTGCCTCCTCCGCCTCCTCCTGCCCCTCACCCTGTCTACCTCTAGCCCTGCCTGCCTCACCACCACCCCCCACCCCCACCTTGGCCTGGGCCCCCTCCCATCTCCTCCTCCTGCCCCTCAGGCCCAGGCCACCTGCCCCTCCATCACCTCTCCACCCACACCTGGCCCTGTTCCTACACGGCCTCACCCCCCCAGCCCACCTCTACTCTACCCTACCACTGCCCCCACCCCTGCTGCTGCTCTACCCACCCCACTACCCTGCCCTACACCTCCCCTTGTTTAGCCTTCACCCTTCCCTGCCTAGCCCACCTCACCCCTACCCCTGTCTAGCCTAGCCCTGCCCTGCTCTACCCACCATCTAACCTACCCCTCCTCCTAGCCCTGCACCTCTGCCTAACCCACTCCTCCCCCTCTGTCTAGCCCACCCCCACTACCTGCCCCTTGCCCTCACCCTGCCTCCTCCACCCCCCCACTACCCCCCAGTAATAGCCCCTCCCCATCATCCTGCCCACATACTCACCTCGGTTTACTTACCAGGGATCAGCCAGGACTTGAACCCACAACCTCCTGGTCGGGAGCGCAGCACCATCTCTACTCCTCCACCTGCTCCAGGCCCAAGGGGAGAGGGATTCGGTCCGGCTCTTATCCCTCCGTTTCAGCCCTGACCTGGGAAGAAGACCAAGAGCCCACAGGAGCCCCAGCCCAACAGAGACACGGTGGCTCTGTGGAAGAGCTCTGCCTCTGTACTGGAGAGGTTGTGGGTTCAAATCCAGGGAGGAACTAGCTGCTTGTTTTATTCAATTTAATTCTTGAAAACAGAGACATGTTGATAAATAGAGACACTGCGATCATGTACTTTTCTTACCAACCTCAGGTCCCACCTGGGATTCGAACCCAAAACCTCCCAGTTGTGAGCACAACACCGTCTCCACTGCTCCACCTGCTCCCGCCCTGAGAGGAGACGCCATCGCTCTGCCTTTTACTGCTCAGTCTGGAACCCTGAGCCGGGAAGAGCAAGAGCCCACAGGAGCCCCAGCCTGCAGAGAGACACGGTGGCTCTGTGGAAGAGCTCTCGCCTGCTCCCCTCCAGCCTGCAGGTTCAAATCCTCCACAGGCCAAGTGTTTTACATTGAATTCTCACAAACATTAACAATGATTATTTTATTCACCCAAGAAGACCACTTGCTCTTTTTTATTTGAATTGGGTTTATTTCCCTCGCCGACGGGCTCAGCTACGTCAGGAACAGCTTCTGTGCCGCTCGCTCTGGACGCCGTGAGGGGCAGCAAGATGTCGACTCCATTTCCCAGCAGGCCATGCCGAAGCACAATTACCTGGCTGACTGGTGGAAGCCCATTGGTCGGGAGACATTTAAAAAGCAGGCAGCGGAGCCCTTCAGTCCGGCCTTGGCTGGGGAAGAGAGTGGTTGTGCTGAGCGGAGCAGGAGAGAGGAGCTTCAGAGCTGTGCTGCTGCTGTGTTGGGCTGCTGAGCCTGGGAACTGGGAGTGCTGGCTTTCTTGACGCAGGCCTGGTTTGAAGCTGGTGGCGGCTCCAGGTAAGAGCGAGGCTCTGTCTTGTGGTTTCTGGCCTGCTGTGTCCCTCGCTGTGAATAAAGAGCACTGCGATCCCTTACCTTGTGGCTGTGAGTGTTTGTGCCGAGAGCTGCCCCACTGGGCCTCCTGCACTGGAGGACTGGGCCCAGCTGAGCCCCTCGACCCCTCCCAGCTAAAAAAGATGGGGAGAACAACCAGTGATGAGTCTCTGGCTGATCCTTGTTGCCGAGGGTCTGACTACAGTGGGTGGGTGTCCAATGACTGGGGGGTCACCAGCACACGTCCACACCAGGTCCCTGAGAAACAAGCCCAGGAAGAAATAAGGGCCCCTGCCCAGTCTAATTCTAGAGGTTCATGAGGGCTCCTGCTGAGCCTCCTCTGAGAAGAAAGAGAACCCCTGGCCCTGCCTGCACCCCACTGCCCTTCAAACAGCAGGAACAGGGATCCTGCTCCCAGGCGAGCGGCCTGATGAAGGAAGAGATTAATAAAATCTGAACCCAGCCCCCAGGACAGCTCCTAATTCCTTGAGAACCACCCCGCTTGTCCCTCCATCTCTTCCTTTCTTAAAACCGCTGCCAGTTTCTCTTTAGCTCAGATGTTTTCTTCCCACCAACAAGTCCAACTAACTGAACAAACTCCTGCCTCCACCTTCCACCCCCTCTGCAGGAGCTGAGCTCCCATTCCCTCCTTGTATACACCAGCTGAGCCTCATTAACCCAGGGGAGGTAGCCTATTGGCCACCATCATCCTTATGGCCTGCTGGGAAATGTAGTTTATGAAGTCCTGCAGCAGGACGGTCCCACTAAGAGAGTAACAGAGGGTTGAGACAATACCCCGCCCCCCTCGGCCCATCTTACACCCACTCCGACACTGCCCCCTGCCGTATCTCCCGGTGTAAGACGAGTCCAGCCTCAAGCGGATGACTGCACCAGGCCGCCAAGAGTAAGGAGGTGCGTTATATTGTAGAGAAAGCAGACTGGTTATCCCTGTGGTGTAGTGACCCGCTCTCTCCCTCTTGACCAGTTAAGAGCTCCTGCTCAATCTCGATCACTCGTGCCCAGAGGCAGCAGGTGGATTAATATTCACTCGCAGCTCAGTCAGCTCTCTCGCCTTTCAGCCAGAGGGGTGGTGTGTTTGCACAGAGGCTACATTTCCACCGGGAGACATATTCCTTCTACCAGCCCACAGCCACCCCACAGAGCTCTGTCCTGGGGCACAACTCCAGCCAGGAGCCACACACCTCTCCCATAACCTTATCGCAGCTTAGAGCAGTTAAACCAGGAACCATTAAAGTCTTAAAAACATCTAGGGTCCCCCCCTCCACAGTCTCACCACCAAAGAACACCCCAGAGATCAGCCTTCCCCCTTGAAACAAGTTAACCTCCTGATGACCACAGCACAGAACCAGGGCCCTGGAGGTGCATGTTCATATTCCCAGGGGCAAAGGAAAGACCAGGTAAAAAATAAAAACAACCCCAAACCAGCTGGGCGAGAAAAAAAGTGTGTCTCAACACTTAGGCCATACTTAAAAAAAAAAAGTCTTCTCCCTCCTACCCCATCTCCACCCCCCTAATCAGAAAACCATGCACGCGTCTTTCCCACCTCTCTGAAACACACCCCTCACCTGACTTCATTCCCCCATCCCCCCCCCTCAGGGGGTAGCCCCCTGTGCCCCTATTTGAACACCTCGATCACATTTGCTTTATTAACTAGCAGCAAGCAGGGGGTAAAAAAAAAAAAACACAAGACTGCAGGTGAGGTCTCACAGAGTGCGAGAGTGTAAAACACAGCTCAGCCCAGGCACAGGTCGACACCTCAAAGCTTAGAAAAACAGTCCATTACAGCACCATAGTGGCAAGTGGACACTTGCGCATTGACATAGTAAGAGGAGTGTAGGACAGACAACTGGCCCATTGACAATAGAAAAGCTGCCTCTTACAATACAGTAGAGGTGACAGTTCACAATACAGTAGGCAGGTGTAGGGTATTATAACCCACCTCTGCCAAGCACAGTACAATATTACATTACACACCTTTACCACAATCAAGTACAGGTGACAGTTTGGGACACAAGCCTGAGTAATACACTACAATACAGTAAACACGCTACAGGGGACAGTTCATACATTGGCATAGAACGCTTGAATACAGGTGACAGATTTAGGCATAAGTCAGTATTACACTGCTGCCCAGTACACAGGTTAGAGTATTACAATACCGTACAGGCAACAGAGCACTAACCTACAGCAGGCTATACATTACAATCCAGTACAGGTGACATGTTCAGCTAGAAATCCATGCTAGAGTCACAAGGGTGACTGTTCCACCACTCTGAATGTGACAGTTCAGTACCCAAGCACGAGAATGACAGAACAGCACCGGTGACAGTTGTAAACATAAGTATTACAACACAACAGAGTTAACAGTTCACATAACGGTACAATACACAGTTTGGAGTATTACAATCAAGTACTGGTGACATTTTCCGCTAATCCACAATCCATCTGTTACACAGAAATACAGTACAGAAACTGGAGTGTTACAACATTGCACAATGGACAGTTCACTAGAGCAGTCCTTGTATTACAACATAGTACACAGCTCTGAGCATTAATAAACAGTACAAGTGACAATTCAACACACCACTCCTCAATTTCACAACAGTACAGTATACAGGACTGAGTGTTACAACAGTTCGAGGAGGGAGCTACATCTGCTTGTAGAGGCAGTAAAGGAACAAGGCCAGGTTTCTCCCCTGCTGAAAAGAGAAGAAAGGAAACATTTCAGCTGTGGAGCTTTCTACACAACTGTTACAAGTGACAGTTCAGTATTATAATAGGAGTACAGGTGACAGTATGGTACAGTGGTTGTGTTATTACAGTGTAGTATAGTACACATGGCTGGGTAGTACAGCACAATACAGGTGACAGTTCACACCACAGAATAGCAGACAGGTCAGGGTACTACAACACAATACAAGTGACAGTTCACATCACCATACACTACACAGGTCTGGGTATTCTAATAGCACAGGACACAGGGCTGAGTCTGACAATAGGACAGTTAATTTCAACACTGAGACCTGAGTATTAAAACACACTGCGAGCGAAGGTTTAAGAAATGGTTGTAGCACTGAGTATTAAAGTCTGAACAAGAGATCAGCACACTAGATTAAGTATTTTAGTACAGTCCAAGTGAGAGCTGAACACAGATCTGAGAATTATTTTTTTTTTTAAAAAGGTGAGAGTAAAACACACAGGTGTGTCATTGAGTATTGAATCTCAGTCAAGGGTGAGTGTAGCACACACAGATTCGAGTATTAAAGTACACTATAGATAAAGGTTGAGCATAGACGTTACCGAATAGTACAGATCCGGACAAGTGAGAGTTCAGCACAGTGGTTTAAGTATTAAAGCTCAGTACAGGTGTGAGTTCAGAACAAGTCTGAGCATTGCAAAATAATATCAATTCACATATCGGAGTATAACACAATACAGGTGACAGTTCATCACACAGGGCTGAGTATTCTAATAGTACAGCTGACAGTCCAGCACACAGATTTGAGTATTAAAATACACTGCTTGTGAAGGTTCAGCATGCATGTGACTGAGTATTAAAGCTCACTTACAAGTTAGGGATCAGTACACTGGGTTAACTTTTATAGTACAGCAAAGGTGAGAGTAAAGTACACAGGTGTGTCATTGAGTACTGAAACTCAGTAGAGGTAAGAGTGTAGCACACAGATTTGAGTATTGAAATACACTACAGATGAAGGCTCAGCATGCACGTCACTGAATATTAAAGCTCAGTACAAGCTCACCTCCCTGGTTTAAGTATTTCAGTACAGTCCAGGTGAGACCTGACGACACAGATTGAAGTATTAAAGCACAGTCAATGCAAGAGTTAAGTTTACAGGTTAAAGTATTACCACGCATTACAGCTCAGTGGAGCCGAGAGTTCAGAGCACAGGCTTCAGTATTAAAAACTGAACGGGTACTTTTTTCTATGTTGAGTACACTCCAGGTAAGAGATGAGCACATAGGTTTCAGTCTTAAAGCACAGGAAAAAGCACTGGTTTAAGTTTTTTAGTCCAGAGCTGACCACACTGATCTGAGAAATTTTAAAACACGTGAGAGTAAAGCACACAGGTGTGTCATCGAGTATTAAAACTCAATCAAGGTAAGACTGTAGGCACACAGATTCAAGTAGTAAAGTACACTACAGATGAAATTTCAGCATACAACCATGTGACTGAATTTTAAAGCTCACTTACAAGTTAGAGATCAGCACAACACTGGTTTAAGTATTTTAGTGCAGTCCAGGTGAGAGCTGAGCACACAGGTTTGAGTACTAAAGCACAGTAAAGGTGAGAGTTTAGCACTGGTTTAAGTATGATACTACAGTCCACACTTTTGAGTATGAAAGCACAGTATAGTTCAGCACTCGTGTGTCAGTGTGAGAATTAAATTAAGTACAAGTTCAGCACACTGATTTAAGTATTACAGTACAGTCCACAGGATAGCTCGGCACACAGGTCTGTCATTGAGGATTAAAGCTCAGTACAGGAGAGAGTTTCATATACAACTGTGAGGATTACCAGTATTAACACTCAGTGGAGATGGGAGTACAGTACAGTACACAGGTGTGGGTATTCAAGTATGATATAAGAGACTTCAGCACACTGGTGTATATCATTGAGTAACAAAGCTCAGTACAGGTGAAAGTTCAACATGCAGATGTGTCAGTGTATTAAGGTACTCATTTCTCAAGAGAATCGTACACCATTGTCAACACTCCACTCCCTACAGTACAGCCACTGATAACCATTATCAGAACAGTGTATCTGAGCAAAGTACCTCACTCTGGGGTACAAGACTGTGCCCCCCTCTGGAATCGAACCTGCAATCCACAGTCAAAAAAGCCCTGTTTAATACTGCAGAAGTGAAGTGTTTCACAGAGCACAAGCAGCTGGACTGAGAGAAAGACACACAGCTCAGGAGACGTCACAGAGACCGACACAAGGAGGAAGAAAAAGACAGGAAAGAGCTTCTCACCTCCATCCCAACTCCTCCTCCATACCCGTCTTCCCACTATCTGCCCCTGGCCAGCCTGGAAAACACAGTAGAGAGAGTTCAGCATCAGTCCCAACACCACACCTGCCTCTCGACTGTCTGCTTGTGGACATCCTGGAAAATTAGGGAAAAGAATTTAGGACAGGGTTCAATCGTCATACGCACATGTCTTCCACAATGTCAGCCTCTGCCCTTTTCCTGGAAAATAAAGAAAATAAACAGGGAGGGAGCAGCTAACCTCTATCCCAACTCCTCATCCATACCATCTTCCCACTGGCAGCCTCAGGACATCCTGGAAAACTACAGAAATAACACAGGACAGAGCATCAACCTCCATCCCAACGCTTCATCCACACTGGTGTGGTGTTCCCACTGACTTTTCTGGACATCCTGGAAAATTAGGGAAAAGAAACAGTAGATAGCACCCAACCCCCAATCTATACCAGTCTTCCCACAGTATTCCTCAGAGCATCCTGGAAAATTAGGGAAAAGAAACACAGTAGATAGCATCCAACCCCCAATCTATACCACTCTTCCCATGGTCTTCCTCAGAGCATCCTGGAAAATTAGGGAACAAGAGTACAGGAGAGGGTTCAATCTTCATACATACCCGTCTTCCCACTATCAGCCTCTGGCCAGCCTGGAAATTTAAGGAAAATACAGTCCAATGTCAATCCCAACACCTTTCATACCGGTCTTCCCACTGTCTGCCTCTGGACTGAGGCAGGAGACAGGAGTGAGCATCCAAGCTCCATTCCAACTCCTCATCCATACCTGTCTTCCCACTGTCTGCCACTGGATATTCTGGAAAACTACAGAAATGAACACAGGACAGAGCCTCAACCTCCATCCACACTGGTCTTCCCACTGTACATCCTAGACAGCATCCAAACTCCAATCCATCTTCCCATCTATATCCATCTTCCCACTGTCAATTCTTTTGGACATCCTGGAAAATTAGGGAAAACTTACAGGAGAGGGTAACCAACCTCTATCCCAACTCCCAGCCATACCCGTCTTCCCACTGGCAGCCTCTGGCCAGCCTGGAAAATGGAAAAGGGAAATGCAAGACTGGAGAGAGCATCCCACCTCTATCCCAACTCCTCATCCACACTGGTCTTCCCACCGCCAGCCACTGGATAACCCATCTTCTGTCTGCCTCTGGACATTCTGGAAAACTACAGAAATGAACACAGGACAGAGCGTCAACCTCCATCCACACTGGTCTTCCCACTGGCTGCCCCTGCTGGAGACAGGAGAGACCATCAATCCATACCTGTCTCCCCAGTGTCAGCCTCTGGACATCCTGGAAAATTAGGGAAAAAGAGACAGGAGAGAGCATCAACCTCCATTCCAACTCCTCCTCCATACCTGTCTTCCCACTGTCTGCCTCTGGACATTCTGGAAAACTACAGAAATGAACACAGGACAGAGCGTCAACCTCCATCCACACTGGTCTTCCCCACTGGCTGCCCCTGCACTGGAGTCCATCTTGACCTCTGACCCCTGACATTTTGGTGTTAGAGCTCAGAGAGCAGGAGACGCTGCTGGAGGCAGGAGAGACCATCAATCCCCATTCCATCTTCCTATCCACACCTGTCTCCCCAGTGTCAGCCTCTGGACATCCTGGAAAATTAGGGAAAAAGAGAGACATGAGAGAGCATCAACCTCCATTCCAACTCCTCCTCCACACCCGTCTTCAAACTGTCAATTTTATGGACATCCCAAAAAAATCAGGGAAAAGATTATAGGAGAGAACATCCAACCTCTATCCCAGCCATACTTGTCTCTCCACTGTCTGCCCCTGGACATCCTGGAAAATTAGGGAAAAGGAAACAGGAGAGGGTTCAATCTTCATACGTACATGTCTTCCCAGTGTCAGCTGCCAGACTTATTGGAAAAGGGGAAAGAGACAGGAGAGAGCATCCCACCTCCATTCCAGGAGACGCTGCTGTAGGCTGCACAGCTGTGACAGCTGGTCTGTGTGTCTGAGGGCAGCAGTCTGGCTCTGCGGTCTCTCTGTGCCTCGTCATCTGTGTTCAGCCCAGCGCTCACTCAAGATTGTGTTAATTCAACAATAACAATACTTCCCCAGGCTCTAATATCAATGCTAGTAACCCTATAACAGTTCTCCTCTCTCACTAGTAGGGCTGTGTGTTGATGCCCAGGGTGTGACACAGGAGTGACAGGACTAACCTGACCCTGTGCTCGTGCTGGAGGCTGGTGTTGGACTCGGGTATGAGAGTGTAGTGTCAACAACACACTGACCAGGTCCTTGGGGGCGAGAGACAGCAGGAGGTCAGGACACAAGCCTGAGGGTTACCCCCTGGAGCCCCGATAGGAGGAGTCCACTGGCTCTCCACCTGGAGCTAATCTCCAAGGAGCAGCCTAAATCAGAATCACCTGCAGCTCTTCGTCATCATGGTCATCCTCACAGGCTCCAGCAGGCAGGAGATCAGGACACCCTGGATGTCTCTCCGAGACGACTCCTACTCTGTCCCCTCGGAGTCTGTGGATCCCAGATTGGTCCGATCAGCCCCGATCCTGTAAGACCAGCGTCACCTGCGAGGGACAGCCAGTGAAGGAGAGACCCACCTGGTCTGCACTCACCTGCCTGGCGCCTCGTGCCCTTCAGTGCTGATGGGGTACCCTGTCCCCTCCTGTGCTGACCAGTCAAGCACAGCCTCTTGACTTCTAACTGCAGGTCTGGGGGCGCCCTCTCCTGCGTGGTACAGGGTCTGACCTGGCTCCTGTTGGGAATAAACATGCCTGAAGGCAGCCTGTGCTCCACCGAGTCCCGACTGCTCCGGTCCAGAGCTGCTGTTCTGGTGACCCGTCCTGGAAAAACACAGGCGTGTTGTCCACAGGCTCTCTCCCCCTTCCTCACCTTGTTTGGGGGTTCCGACACCCCTGGGCTCCCCTTCATTGTTGTGGCACCACTGGGCTCCTCCTCCTCCTTATTCTGATACCTCTGTGCTCCTCCTGGTCAGCCTGAGTCTTTGGGGGGTCCAGGCGCTGGGCTCCTCCTCCTGGCCAGCCTGAGTCTTCAGGGGGTGTTCAAGTGCTGGGGCTCCTCCTCCTGGCCAGCCTGAGTCTTCAGGGGGTCCAGGCGCTGGGCTCCTCCTCCTGGCCAGCCTGAGTCTTCGGGGGGTGTTCAAGTGCTGGGGTCCTCCTCCTGGTCAGCCCGAGTCTTCAGGGGGTGTCCAAGTGCTGGGGCTCCTCCTCCTGGTCAGCCTGAGTCTTTGGGGGGGGGGGGGGGGGGGGGGGGGGGGGTCCAGGCGCTGGGGCTCCTCCCAGAGTCGAGGTCCAGGAGGAGTTTCTTCCTGTTGGCTTCTCCCAGATCTTCCAGACTCCTCAGGCCTGAGCCGGGCTGGGAGGAGGGAACCTTCCCCGAGATCCTGGAGTCCGACGTCCAGACGACACGACCGGCGAGATGGAGCCGATGGGGGAGGATGTGGGCGTCGGGGCTCCTGGTGTCCGACTAGGAGGGAGCTCGGATGTTGGGGCGTCTGTCCTTCCTCTCGACTTGAAATTTTCCCACAAATAATTCGGTAGCCTGATACCCCCACTCTCGCTCTCACCCAGCAGATACCCCAACACCCGCTGCTCTCATCAAGACAATGATCAGCTCACCTCACCTGACCCTCCTCTCTAACTACATTCCCTCTTCTGGGTTCGGCAGTCTTCTCAGGAGCCCACCTATTGCCAAAACACAGGGATTGATCTGTACAGTGAGTAACAGACAGCACACTGAATACACCGAGCAGTGGTGATTACAGTGAACACCCAGTGCAGTGATGATCAATACCCAGTACAGTGATGATTACAGTGAACATTACTGTGAACACCCAGTACAGTGAATATTAATACCCAGTACAGTGATGATTACAGTGAACACCCAGTGCAGTGATTATCAATACCCAGTACAGTGAGGATTACAGTGAACACCCAGTACAGTGATTATCAATATCCAGTACAGTGAGGATTACAGTGAACACCCAGTACAGTGAGTATTAACACCCAGTACAGTGATTATTACAGCGAACACCCAGTGCAGTGATTATTAATACCCAGTACAGTGATTATTACAGCAAACACCCAGTGCAGTGATTATTAACACCCAATACAGTGATATTACAGTGAACACCCAGTACAGTGATTATTAACACCCAATACAGTGATTATTACAGCGAACACCCAGTACAGTGATTATCAATACCCAGTACAGTGATGATTACAGTGAACACCCAGTACAGTGAATATTTACACCCAGTACAGTGATGATTACAGTGAACACCCAGTACGGTGAATATTTACACCCAGTACAGTGATTATTAACAACCAGTACAGTGATTACAGCGAACACCCAGTGCAGTGATTAATACCCAGTACAGTGATTATTACAGCAAACACCCAGTACAGTGATTATTAACAGCCAGTACAGTGATTATTACAGTGAACACCCAGTACAGTCATTATTAACAGCCAGTACAGTGATTATTACAGTGAACACCCACTACAGTGATTATTAACACCCAGTACAGTGATTACAGTGAACACTCAGTGCAGTGATTATTATAGTGAATATCCAGTTGAGCAACTTTTAGTGAATACCTAGTGCAGCGATTCCAACAGTGAACACCCAGTATAGTATAGTGACTGTCATAGTGAATATGGAGTTCAGTTATTATACTGAATACACAGCGCAGAGATTATTACAGTGAATACCCAGTACAGTGATTATACAGCATACCCAGTAAATTGACTATACCGAAAACCCAGTACAGCACTTGTCCCTCAATGAAAACAGTTCAGTGATTAGTATATTGAATACCCAGTACAGTGGATATACTGAACACCCAGTACAGCGATTGTCCCTCAATGAAAACAGTTCAGTGATTAGTATATTGAATACCCAGTACAGCGGATATACTGAACACCCAGTATGGTGATTATTCCAGTGAACACACAGTACAGTCATTGTCCCTCATAATGAAAACAGAGTTAAGTGATTATTATATTCAATACCCAGGGCGGAGATTATACTGAATACCCAGTACAGTGTCTGTCCATCACACAGAATAAGCAGCACAGTGAACAGCCAGTAATCTCCTATTACAGTGAACACTGGGTCAGTCTGAGCTGTGCTGCCCCCTGCACAAGACATGTCCTGAGGTCAGAGTAGACGGTGGTCTCGCCCTCCCTGGGGACACCCTGTTCTCTCTGGGGTCCTGCTGCCGCCTCTGGGAAACTCAAAATAACCAACATTCATGCAAAACAGAACCTGGTGTCTAAAAAACACTGGTTCTGACTGAAGCAATTTTATTAGCAAATACAATCTAATGTATTTTAAATGACAAAATTCCCCCAATAAACAAATTAACAGTACCCTGTCCCCCACCTGTGCTGACCAGTCAAGCACACCCTCTTGACTTCTAACTGCAGGTCTGGGGGCGCCCTCTCCTGCGTGGTACAGGGTCTGACCTGGCTCCTGTTGGGAATAAACATGCCTGAAGGCAGCCTGTGCTCCACCGAGTCCCGACTGCTCCGGTCCAGAGCTGCTGTTCTGGTGACCCGTCCTGGAAAAACACAGGCGTGTTGTCTACAGGCTCTCTCTCCCCCTTCCTCACCTTGTTTGGGGGTTCTGACACCCCTGGGCTCCCCTTCATTGTTGTGGCACCACTGGGCTCCTCCTCCTCCTTATTCTGATACCTCTGTGCTCCTCCTGGTCAGCCTGAGTCTTTGGGGGGTCCAGGCGCTGGGCTCCTCCACCTCGTCTGCCCGAGTCTATAAGATCAGCCTGTAAAACAAACCTGGCAGGACTCAGCTTTCAGGAAAAAGCTGTGGAGTGAAAATGACTCAAGACAGAGAAACAGAACTGAGAACAGTCCCTCTGTCCCAGCTACACTCTCTCTGACTCTCGCTCATGTTAGTGCATCAGCAAAATCTGTTGTTGTTTTGAGAGGGTGTCATGTAGCTGCCTCTGTAGAAATGTTTTTCTTTTTTAACAATGAAAGGATCTACAAATACTACACAAAATAAAGTCTATTGCTTTCATCTTTCGGTTGTTTTTATATAAACGAACTATTTACATTATGCCAGCACAGATAACACAAACACCATCTTTCAAAGAAATAATGTCAGAGACCTGTTTTATTGATTACTTTTAGAGCAGCTGTGTGCATCTTTTGCTATTTAATGCGGTAAACAAACATAATTCTCTATTATAAAGTCATTGGGTATTTCTTGTGGGTCAGTATTATTATATCCAGAGTTGAAAATGTCATTTGACAACACAAAATACTTTCTTTCTAGCATTTAATGAGCTTTGAAAGCTCATATTAAAGCACCGGTTTATCACAAATATATAAACTGAACCAAAACATGGATTTTGTGTATAAAACTAACAAGCTGAAATACCAAAACCTGCACATCCCTATTAAGACTTCAACACAATATCAAGAAGTACAGACACACACTGCTGGGTCTTTAACATTGAACAGCCCATAATAGACATATCAGACTACACGTGTGTAATTGCTTACGACGCGACACGTCTCAGGTCCCCACACATTTTGAAATCGTTTCTCAAAATAACACAAATGCCTCTAAACACGAACATAAATTGCTTTGAAAACAAGCTATTTTGTATTAAACAAGTTAACAGCGCATCAAAACAACACCACGGACTATATATCCCAAAGCACAAGACAGCCTAAGCGTTTCAGAACCGTGTTTTGTAACCAGATACATCAACATGAAGCAAACGAACCTCTTTTTCATATCAATATTCACCTCGCGTTTCAGTTTAAAATACGCCAAAGCATATCGCTAACTCATCAGCTTTCCAGCAAAAGCAAATGTTTGCTAAAGTGCAGAAAAACTCTTTCCCTTACCTTGAAAAACACGTTGGTTCTTGCAGTAAAAGCAAAGCACCTGTTCGGCCCTAACACACATCACAGCCAAAATGACGACTAAACCCCCTCCCACTGGTTCAAATAGCCCGGCTGTGGAAACAGCTCCTCTAACAGGTGGAAACCTCCGTCACTCAGCGACTTCTGGCCAATCAGAGACTGGTCTCCATTGCGCGCCCGCCCGCTTGGTTTTTCCAACCTGTTTCTCATCAAGAACTCAGCTCAGTCCACGGTCATCTGCACAAGCGCACTGAAAGGCTTCTGTGGCTCTGGAGAGTAGAGGCTCGGGCTCTGGGCTGTAAGGGTCTCGGCAGGGCTGTGCGGTTCAGTAGGGATAATAATAATAATAATAATTGCTGACACTTATATAGCGCTTTTCTGGACACTCCACTCAGAGCTCTGTACAGGTCATGGGGAATCCCACTACCGCCACCAGTGTGCAGCCCCCCCACCTGGATGATGCGACGGCAGCCATAGTGCGCCAGAACGCTCCCCCGACACACCAGCTCTCAGTGGGGAGGAAAGCAGAGGGATGAAGCCAGTTCAGAGAGGGGGGTGATTAGGAGGCCATGATGGGTCAAGACCAGGGGGGGAATCAGGCCAGGACACTGGGGTAACACCCCTACTCTTCTCCAGAGACACCCCGGGATTGTTAATGAGCACAGAGAGCCAGGACCTCGGTTTGACGTCTCATCCGAAGGACGGCGCCTGTTTACAGTCCAGTGTCCCCCGTCACTATACTGGGGCATCAGGACCCACACGGACCGCAGGGTGAGAGCGCCCCCTGCTGGCCCCACTCACCCCTCTCCCAGCAGCAGCCTTGGTTTTTCCCAGGAGGTCTCCCCATCCAGGTACTGACCAGACTCACACCTGCTGAGTCTCCAGTGGGGGGGGCTGCCAGCTGGGAGTTGCAGGGTGATCTGGCTGCTGGCCATAACAGGGATAGTGAAAACTACTCGGGCACCTAATACTGGTATTTCATGCGGCGAAAAGCCACCTCAGGGGACGTCTTCACAATTTCTGCTCAATACTAGTATGTATGAATACTAGGGACCACCCTTCCCATGGGAGCTGAAACGTCCCCTGTGAAAGGTTACAGCATGCCATTTTTTTTATATATATGCGATGTACTGAATTATTAATGTGATGGCTGCTTATTTCTGTCAACAGACTGGACCCCCCTCCCCCTCTCCAAATCCGGTCAAACCCCCCCCCATGAATCATTCCAGACGAAAGAGAACCAGCCTCCTCCCTCCTCCTGTGTTTCACAAGCAGCTGGGGGTGAAGACTCATGTTCATGCCCTGAGCATCGGGATGGCAGGGTGTCTAATTAGCGGACAGAGGTCTGAATTAAAGCCGATCGGAAGAATTAACTTCATGGTTTCTACCACTACTGTGCAGGCAGGACAACACTGTGAGATTGTAGAGAAATGTAGAAAAAGACTAAGGCCAGTTTTCCTATAGGCCAGTGAACCCACCAGCAATGTCTCTGGACTGTGGGGGGGGGGGGTTAAACCCACATGGACACAGGGAGAACGTGCAAACTCCACACAGACAGAGCACTCCAGGAGTCAAACTCGGGGCCGCAGTGCTGTAGGGCACCGTGCTGCGCTATATGACTGAGGTACAGCCAGCGGGAAGACAGCTGACCCGGAGTCCTCAGCTTCCTGGCTTGTGGCAGTCACCTGACCAATGGTCTGCCTCCAAATAGGTCAGGTGACGGAGGATGGCGCAGGTCATCCCCCCCCCCCCCCAATGCCTTCTGGGAAATGTAGTTCCCGACGCGAGCCGCCATCTTTGCCAGAGCCCCGCGCCACACGACCGAGACGGCAGGGGACCTGCTGACGGGCGGGGGATTGAAAGCAGGGGCCCCCTGGTACGGATAATCACTGCGGGGAAAAAAGCCACTACACAAGAGGTGCCGATAGACCTTTTATTGCGTGTGAACAGCATCGCCGGAGCCCCACGAGCCCCTTCAGAGCGGTCGATATCCCAGCAGCCCCCCCTACTTCGGCCCCTCGACCGCCTTCCCGGCCTCCTGGTCCGGCAGCTCCCGGGGGGCGGGGGGGTTCAGCTTGCCCAGCTGGGCCACCACGCTGTCGTACTCCTGCTGCCACTGCTCCTTGCTCAGGGCCGAGGGGCTGACCTCCAGGAACCTGTAGGCCTCCTTGGACTGCAGGATGAACATCCCGCGGACGTGCATGCAGACGTTGCAGAAGCTCTTCCAGATCTGCGGGGCGGGGAAGGGGGGAGGAGGAGAAGCGCAGACGTGAGGCGGGAAACGAGAGGAAACGTTCCTGCTGCTGGCGATCCTGCTGGCTGAGCCGCGCGACCCCATGTCCCCAGATAGACCCGCGCGGCTCGGGACAAATAATTGCTGACACTTGTATAGCGCTTTTCTGGACACTCCACTCAAAGCGCTGTACAGGTCAGGGGGAATCCCACTACCGCCACCAGTGTGCAGCCCCCACCTGGATGATGCGACGGCAGCCATAGTGCGCCAGAACGCTCCCCACACACCAGCTCTCAGTGGGGAGGAGAGCAGAGGGATGAAGCCAGTTCAGAGAGGGGGGTTATTAGGAGGCCATGACTGGTAAGGGCCAATGGGAAATTTGGCCAGGACACCGGGGTTACACCCCTACTCTTTTCAAGAGACGCCCTGGGATTGTTAATGACCAGAGAGAGTCAGGACCTCGGTTTTACGTCTCATCCGAAGGACGGCGCCTGTTTACAGTCCAGTGTCCCTGTCACTATACTGGGGCATTAGGACCCACACAGACCGCAGGGTGAGCGCCCCCTGCTGGCCCCACTCACCCCTCTCCCAGCAGCAGCCTTAGTTTTTCCCCAGGAGGTCTCCCCTCCAGGTACTGACCAGGCTCACACCTGCTGGACTCCAGCAGGGGGGGGGCTGCCAGTTGCCATCTTGGGCGCGAGAGGGGGGTTTGAGTCCAGTTCAGCGAAGAGCGGTTGAGAGCAACAGGATTTATCCCTGCCGCGCCGAGGCCTGGAGAATAACACAGGCCAATAGGAATCAAAACGCACCCATCGGCCCGCCAGGAATCATCTGCTCGCTCGGGGGGGGGGGGGGGGGGGGACCTCTATCCCAGAAGGCATTGGGGGGGGCACTCCGCGTGTCTCGCAAACCCCTGCAGCGCCGAACCACCCACAGGATCATCCCTGACCCGTGAAAGGGTCTGACCGAATTCTATCCCAGAAGGCACCGGGGGCCGACTGGATGTTTAGCACATAAACTCCCGATCGCCTGCGTCCCCTGTGAAACCTCCCACCTTGCTCTTCAATCTCGTAGCTATCGCTGTAGGCTACACTTTTCACTCTCGTTTCTCTTATCTCCACCTGACAGGGCGACAGAACAGACACCAGCCGCGCCCATACAGGACAAGCGCCGCACCGGTCAGGAGCCACAGTAACATCAGCGCCTCAGCAGCTCAGGGGCTGCCTGTAGGATTGTTGGTGCTGCAGTACAATTTCTGGACAAGTCGGAGTGCCTGGGGGTGTCCAGGACAAAGATCCGGTGCCAGCAGGTACCAGATCAGACAAGTTCAACCCGACCGAGAGAGACGCCGAGCAGGACAGCTCTGTCCACCCCTGAGATCGATCTACCAGAATCGAGCAGAAAAACCAACTGACCGGCTCGGCCTTATCCAGGCTGGACAGGAAGTCCATCTCGCAGTCCTCCAGGAAGTCCAGCATGTCCTCTCCGGCGAAGGTCCTCTGCTTGAGGTTGTCCAGCGCCACGCCGGTCGTCTCCCAGAACTTCTTCATCTGCAGCAGGATCTCCTGGATCTTGGTCAGGCACTTCTGGACCTCTGCCAGCATCTTGGGGTCGCCAATGGATCCTGGCAGGCAGGGGAGGAAAACGGGAATTGCTGGAGAGGCTCGATCAAGAGGCAGATGTCATTTTTAGATGGGAAACGACGGCGGATTTTCGAGAATGAAGCTGTTTAACTCTGGTGACACTTCAGGTCTGTTATAAGCAACCTATTAACATGTTATCACACTGTTAATTACACATCATTACAAACATTAGTGCATTTCTCCAAGTCTCTGGTTAGCTATGGACAAGACTAGTGCTGAAGCTTTTTAAGCTTACTGCAGAGAAAGTTACATTTAATTAGCCTTTGCAGCGTTTCTGTTCATCTTTATTTGTTGCTACCTGGGGGATACAACCATCCCTTGAAAAGTGAAGAACTCTGCAGGGGTGCAGATAAAACCCAAGAGGCTCTTCTGTACACAGAGGGTGGTGGGGGTGGGGAACAAGCTGCCCAGCCCTGTGGTTGAAGCCGATACCCTGGCTCCTCTCCAGACACAGCTGGGTGAGCTCCTTCAGTTAGGACAGGAGGCTCTTCTGTACACAAAGGGTGGGGGGAGTGGGGAACACCCTGCCCAGCCATGTGGCTGAAGCCGACACCCAGAATTGGGTCAAGACGCAGCTGGACAGGAGGCTCTTCTGTACACAAAGGGTGGGGGGAGTGGGGAACAGCCTGCCCAGCCATGTGGCTGAAGCCGACACCCAGAATTGGGTCAAGACACAGCTGGACAGGAGGCTCTTCTGTACACAAAGGGTGGGGGGAGTGGGGAACACCCTGCCCAGCCATGTGGCTGAAGCCGACACCCAGAATTGGGTCAAGACGCAGCTGGACAGGAGGCTCTTCTGTACACAAAGGGTGGGAGGAGTGGGGAACACCCTGCCCAGCCATGTGGCTGAAGCCGACACCCAGAATTGGGTCAAGACGCAGCTGGCTGAGATCTGCTTCTCAGTCAGTTACCGATCTGCCAGCCGAGCCTGGAGGTTACAAACAGGACGTTTTCCTGCACCGAGTTGTTGGACCGGGACAGGCCTGTCCTGAGCTGCCGGTGGGAATCTGGGTCGCCGAGGCCGTGACCTCACCCCGGCAGACAAGCCTCGTCACAGCGGCCCCCCACGGTCCGGCAACACGCCCGCCTACCGGTTTCAACTCTGGCGACAGCTCAGGTCTGTTACAAGCAAACAATCACGTAAAAAATCAAAACACATTTCCCTAAATCCTGACTTCGCTATGGGCTTGAAGCCGAGAGCGGGACTTCAGTCAGGGCAGGAGCGGCTCCTTCACACAAAAGGTGGTAGGGGTGTGGAGCAAGCCGTCCAGCCACGTTGTTGAGGCCAACACCCCACACAAAACACGTCCCAGCGGCCCCCCACGATCCGGCAACCCGCCCGCCTACCCATGTCGATCTGGACCTTGGCGTAGTCCAGCTGCAGCCGGATCAGCTCCTTCTCCTTCTGCCACATCTCCGACACCTTGGCGTCCTTGCGGCTGCGCAGCTCCTCCAGCTGGACCTTGAGGGTCTCCACGGCCGCCTTGTCCTTGGGGTCGTTGGCGGCCTTCTGGATGGCGTTGATCAGGGCGCCCAGGATGGGCACCACGGCCGCCACGATGCCAAACTTGCGGTCGCGCTCCCCGATGCTGTTGATGAGGCCCTGCAGCTCATCGTTCTTCTCCTGGATGTCCTTCTCCAGCTGGTTCCTCTCCCCCTGCAGCTGTTTGACCGAGGCGTCCAGCTTGCTGCACTGTCCCTCCAGGGCCTGGGCCTCCGCCGTCTTCTCTTTCTTCTGCTGCTCCTTGTCCGCCTTGGTCTTGACCACGTCGCTGCAGGTGTCGCCCACGCCTTTGCTCAGATTCTCGTACCTGCAGGAGGAGACCGGGTGGGGAGCTGTGACCCCTCTTTTGTGTGGAAGCCTGCAGCCCCCCCCCTCCCCTCACCGAGACCGTATGGGACAGGAGAATCCGAGCCAGCGAGCCGAGAGACGGGGGGGTGGGGGGGTGGGGGGAAGACGTTCACCTGCTGAAAAACTAAGGAGAGGTGTTAGCGGGGCCAGCAGGGGGCGCTCTCACCCTGCGGTCTGTGTGGGTCCTGATGCCCCAGTATAGTGACGGGGGACACTGGACTGTAAACAGGCGCCGTCCTTCGGATGAGACGTAAAACCGAGGTCCTGACTCTCTGTGCTCATTAACAATTCCGGGGTGTCTCTGGAGAAAAGTAGGGGTGTAACCCCGGTGTCCTGGCCAAATTTCCCCCCTGGTCTTTACCCATCATGGCCTCCTAATAACCCCCCATCTCTGAACTGGCTTCATCACTCTGCTCTCCTCCCCACTGAGAGCTGCTGTGTGCGGAGCGGACTGGAGCATCATCCAGGTGGGGGCTGCACACTGGTGGCGGTAGTGGGATTCCCCATGACCTGTAAAGCGCTTTGAGTGGAGTGTCCAGAAAAGCGCTATATAAGCATAAACAATTATTATAATTATTATTATTATTACTATTATTATTATTATTATTATTGCTGCTTGAAAGCAGCCTGGGACCCATTGGAAGGAGCCTCCCCCTGTTCGCCAGCAGAGGGCAGCAGTGGGAATGATTCACCGCTACAGCTGCTGAACTCGTGCACAGTGCACAGTGCACATCTACTGTCCCAGCACTGCCCGTTCTTGGTGTTGGGTTGTGCATGATGGTGGGCTGTTGTGACGCGCTATTTACCGGTTTGTGACGTGCCGTGCACACTGTGGGGCGTCGTCTTTTTGTACTGTGGGCCCCCTGAGAGAACGGGGCCGCTACGAACGCCTATGTACTGTATGTGTGCATACTGTAGGGCAATCGTACTCCTCTGGGGCCCCTGAGCGAGGCCCTGAACCCCAGCTGCTCCAGGTGGCGCCGTATAAATGGCCGACCCTGTGCTCTGACCCCCAGCTTCTCTCTCTCCCCGTCTGTGTGTCTCCTGGAGAGCCAGCTGGGGTCTGCGACAAGACCAATTCCTCCTGCAAGAAACTGTATTGGGCCCATAAAGTGATCTTATAAACTACTCTGCCTCTCATTGGCTCCCTGGCCCACTTCGGCTTTGTGATCTTGAAGTTACTGGGTGACCGATGAAGAGTTTTGACCGACGCCAACAGCAGAAGAGGATCTCGCAGTACTTTCTCCTAGTTGGTCAAATAAGGTCTTCAGTGGTGTCAGGACAACGATAACGGGCACCCTGGGCTGAACGTCTAACTAATATGAAGAAACGGCAGACAGTATGGGAGCGGATAATTCGAGCCTAACAGGAAGTGCTTTACACAAAGGGTGGTGGGAGGGTGGAACAAGCTGTTCGGTCGGAATGCATCCCGATATCCCTGGGTCTCTGGCTGCTTGCGGTGACTGGGGGGACGGGGGGTCTTACTTCTCCACCGAGCGGTCCACCTGGTGGCAGATGTCCTCGATCCAGCCCTTCGACTTGTCCAGGAACTTCTTGGCCAGCGCCACGTTCCTCTTCTTCACCGCCGTCCGGATCATCGGCAGCATGGTGTTGATGATGTTGTTGCCCGTACTGGCGCACTGCGAGCGAGATCAAGCCCCAGCACTGTTATCTCTGTTTCGCAATGCTGATCCCCACTGTCTCAGAGTCTCCAGCGCTGTTATTCCAACAGGGAAGACACCCCGGATCTAGATTTTAGGATGTATTTATCCATCCATCCCCACAGCTCCATCACAGGACACTCACACACCCTGGACAGGACACCAGTCCATCACAGGACACACACACACACTCACACACACCCTGGACAGGACACCAGTCCATCACAGGACACACACACACACTCTCACACACCCTGGACAGGACACCAGTCCATCACAGGACACACACACACTCTCACACACCCTGGACAGGACACCAGTCCATCACAGGACACACACACACACTCACACACCCTGGACAGGACACCAGTCCATCACAGGACACACACACACCCTGGAGAGGACACCAGTCCATCACAGGACACACACACACACTTACACACCCTGGACAGGACACCAGTCCATCACAGGACACACACACACTTAAACATCCTGGACAGGACACCTGTCCATCACAGGACACATACACACTTACACACCCTGGACAGGACACCAGTCCATCACAAGACACCTGGACACACTCACATGCAGTAGCAGGTACACAGACTCACCTGGAGCAGCAGTTACACACACACACACACACACACACACACACACACACACAACTGAGACACACACCGACTCACCTGGAGCTGCAAGTCCACAGACTCACCTGGAGCAGCAGGCACACAGACCCACCTGGAGCAGCAGGCACACAGACCCACCTGGAGCAGCAGGACCTCGGAGGAGGCGAACAGCTGCTGGCTCTCGGTGGCCTTGAGCCTCAGCTTCCTCTCCAGCTCGGGGTGGGTGGCCAGACACAGGTAGGACAGGTGGAAGAGCAGAGCCGTCTTCTCTGCGGCCGGGACCATATCCCGGAACATCTCCATGTCGTTCATCAGCTGCTGATCCGCAGGCACTAGGTCTGAGAGAGAGAGAGAGACATTCAGCAAAAAAAAACAAACAGGCTTTTTAAATATTTTCTTCACCCCCACGTCCCCCATGTCAAAACCTTTCCAACCCAGAGTGTCCACCATGAAGACCTTGAGCCCCTGAGTCCGTGTGAAACTTCCTGCACGTCCGCCCTGAGCAAACGCCTTCAATAACTGAAATCAAGCCGGCACACTGTGGCTCAGCTCGTCCTAAAGCCTCACCACACCTCCGCAAGACAGCAAGGGGTCAAAACCCACAGCTGCAGGCCTAGCACCACGATATCCGATTGGGGTTGACGGATCAGAACACGCTTACCGCGACACTGAGACATCCTGAAGCAGGTTCGAGGGCGGCCTTCGGCACTGAAGCGTCTCTCCTGCAAAGAGAAAGAGGCTGTTTTGTTGTGTTTTTTTTTTTAAGGCAAATACCACGGATATAAAGTTGTTTCCCCCCTCCTGTTCCTCTGCCAGAACACCCGCTCGTGGCCGATGGGCTTGAGATGAACTACAGCTCAAGCTGAGAGACCAACACCCTGCTTGAGATACCCTACTGGGGAGGTACCCAGTGGAGACAGCACACGCCAGATTTCAAGTCTACACAAGTCTCACCGCTCACTGGAATGCTGTGCAAATCGTCGGAAACCGAGTCCTCTTAACGACTGATCAGTTTCTGTGACCGGGCGGACAGCACAGACACCCCTCCCCCACATTAAGGCCAGGAGAGACAAGGAGGACTGCAAGACTGTCCGGTTCAAATCGAAAGCGCAGGGCGAAGGCAGCAGACGGGACAACAGAGCCAAAAAATGGCTTCAGGTCAAATTCGGTGTGGACTTTTAAAATCCTCCTGCTCACCTATAGGGCTCTGCGTGGCTGGGCGCCTCAGTACCTGTCTGAGCTATCATCGCCCTACTCCCCAGTCCACCAGTCCATCAGAGGACACACACACACACACACACACACACACACACACCCTGGACAGGACACCAGTCCATCACAGGACACACACCCTGGACAGGACACCAGTCCATCACAGGACACACACAGACACACACACACCCTGGACAGTACACCAGTCCATCACAGGACACACACACACACTCACACACCCTGGACAGGACACCAGTCCATCACAGGACACACACACACACTCACACACCCTGGACAGGAGACAAGTCCATCACAGGACACACATAAGGAAATATAAGCGCTGCTGAACTTTGGAGCAAACAGTCTTCACGTGAGTAGACCAGCACAGGTTTACGGTCTATAAGTACTTATATGAATCAACCTGAGTGATAAGGTTGCATGAAAGCTGCAGTCTGTCCAAAATTCAGCAGCCAGAACCCTGACCAGGTCTAGTGCAAGTGTTCACATCACTCCTATCCTGGAGTCCCTGCACTGGCTTCCGGTCAAATTCCGCGTAGACTTTAAAATCCTGTTGTGCCCCCAAGCTCTGGAACTCTCTGCCCAAGGATGTCAGAGAGTCCCCTTCTCTAAACTCCTGCCAATCCAGACTCCAAACCCTCTTCTTCAGAAGAGCCTTTACTGAACTGGATCCATTCTTCACCCCCTCTGCTTCTCTTAGTACCACCATCCACGCTCTCCTCTGTGTGTTATAACTGTGTTTTATCTGGTGTATTCTTCTTATTTATTGTTGTTGTCATCCTGTAAAGCGCTTTGAGAGGCCACCTTTAGAGGCGCTATATAAAATAAAGTTTATCATTATTATTATAAACAGATATAGTAAGGCATCCCGGAGCATGTTAATAAAAAAAAAAAGTCTTCAGACTCACGGTTGTACGAAGCTCTCTCAGCTCTTCCTGGAGGACTGTGACAGTGTGCCCTTGCCCGAGCCTGTCTTATAGCGCTCCGAACAGGTAAGGAACGCCATATAAGGCTCGCAGGGCTGCAGAAACCTGCCCCTACTCAGACTGCTCCAGGGCTGGGGTGGGGGGCGTCTGAAATTCGGAGAGGGAGGAGGTGAAGCGGAGCAGCTGTGACTGCCCCAGAGGAATTTCCCAACCTGGCCCCCTGACTGATCGTGATCGAACATACCGACGGGCCGTCTGGCAGGGTTTCACGTTCACCTCGCGATTATTATTAGAATAATATTATTCGATAATTATTATTATAATCTGCAGCTACTTCGACGGTAGTGAGGTTCTGAATTGTTAATAATAATAATAGCAAGTGGAGCTGTATGTCCTGAGGTATAATAATAATAATTAATAATTGCTTACACTTATATAGCGCCCTTCTGGACTCTCCCCTCAGAGCTCTTCCCGGGTCAGGGGGATCCCCTCCAGCCCCCCCCCAGTGTGCAGCCCCCACCTGGATGATGCTCCAGTCCGCTCAGCACACAGCAGCTCTCAGTGGGACAGGAGGCTCTTCTGTACACAGAGGGTGGTGGGGGTGGGGAACAAGCCGCCCAGCCAAGTGGTTGAAGCCAATACCCTGGCCGATACCCTCAATAATCATCATCATCAGCATCTTTACACTCTCTATAGCGCCTTGCTGGACCCTCCCCTCAGAGCTCTTCCCAGGTCAGGGGGATCCCCTCCAGCCCCCCCCAGTGTGCAGCCCCCACCTGGATGACGCTCCAGTCCGCTCAGCACACAGCAGCTCTCAGTGGGGAGGAGAGCAGAGGGATGGAGCCAGTTCAGAGAGGGGGGTGATTAGGAGGCCATGATGGGTAAAGACCAGGGGGGGAATTAGGCCAGGACACTGGGGTGACACCCCTACTCTTCTCCAGAGACACCCCGGGATTGTTAATGAGCACAGAGGGTCAGGACCTCGGTTTGACGTCTCATCCGAAGGACGGCGCCTGTTTACAGTCCAGTGTCCCCCGTCACTATACTGGGGCATCAGGACCCCCACAGACCGCAGGGTGAGAGCGCCCCCTGCTGGCCCCGCTCACCCCTCTCCCAGCAGCAGCCTCAGCTTTCCCAGGAGTCCCCCCCTCCAGGTTAAGAAAACAGCAGGCACAGACTCCGATAACTACGGGTCTCGCTATAGAACGACTGTTAAGTATAAAGGATAAACTCCTGCAAGGCAGTGGCCCACCTGAGCCCTAGAGATCGGAATTATGCTGCAGAGGGACAGGTAACGGGTTTCTTCCCTGCCGCAAAGGAAAGGCAGGCAACGTTCCTGCTCTTTTCGGGACCTGTCCTTACCTGTGACCTGGAGCAAACCTACTTCATCATGATGTTGACACCCAGGAACGCAGACACCGTGGAATTAGGCACGTCAGACAGCCCGACGTAGTGACTGTGAATTCGGCTCTGCCTCCACACCTCCTCTACCAGGAGGTGTTCTGACACAAGCAGCCCCCTGTGCTCCTCCCACTAATGTACACACAGCTGTGTGGACAGGGGCTGACGTGAGACCCTTCTCTGTGTCAGGGAAATCACCGGAGTCACGTGTGTCCACAGCAATGTACAGCGATTTCAGCAACCAGACACGGTACACGTCAGGGTCTGAGGGAGGGGTCCCACACCGCCAGGCTGGAGGGACTGAGTCTCTTTAGTCTGAAGGGGGTGTCCCCCACTGCCAGGCTGGAGGAACTGAGTCTCTTTAGTCTGAAGGGAGGGTCCCACACCGCCAGGCTGGAGGAACTGAGTCTCCTTAGTCTGAAGGGAGGGTCCCACACCGCCAGGCTGGAGGGACTGAGTCTCTTTAGTCCGACTTTCAATGTCAGGATTTCCAGCCTTAGTGTCAACATCGCAATGATACCACCTATTCAGAAAATAAGCGCTTTGCTCAGGAGTGGCTGCAACAATAAAAAAATAAATAAAACACAAAACTCGCTTATGAGAATCGGGACCAATAAATAATCCGGTTTAGTTTTTTGTACGACATGAAAACATAGTTCAAAGTCATAGAGCCATGTCAAAATGGAGGACAATTAAATACATAACCTGTTTTGATGGAGCCAATATTGGAATACAGGTCCTGACCGGTTGAAATTAATGACAGAAGCCACTGGAGTTCACACACTTACAGAGCACCAGAGACTTGTGCAGACCTGAGCTTCGACTGTGCCGGGAAATGATGTACAGCTGTCGAAGAGGCCTGACAGGGCATGTTCTCGTCCCCTCCATCACTGGCCTCTGTTATCGGCACGCTTTCAAAATGTCTTTACTCCCGGCCCGGGGACGAAGTCAACCCAGCGGACGTCTGAAAAAGAGCAGGGAGACAGGAGCTCCTCGAAAGAGCACTTGGAAGCCGAGACACCACACTTTACACAAAGGGCGGTGGGGGTGGGGAACAAGCCGCCCAGCCCTGTAGTTGAAGCCGATACCCTGGCTCCCCTCCAGACACAGCTGGGTGAGCTCCTCCAGTCAGGACAGGAGGCTCTTCTGTACACAAAGGGTGGTGGGGGTGGGGAACAAGCTGCCCAGCCCTGTGGTTGAAGGCGATACCCTGGCATCTCTCCAGACACAGCTGGGTGAGCTCCTCCAGTCAGGACAGGAGGCTCTACTGTACACAAAGTGTGGTGGGGGTGGGGAACAAGCTGCCCAGCCCTGTGGTTGAAGGCGATACCCTGGCATCTCTCCAGACACAGCTGGGTGAGCTTCTCCAGTCAGGACAGGAGGCTCTACTGTACACAAAGGGTGGTGGGGGTGGGGAACAAGCTGCCCAGCCCTGTGGTTGAAGGCGATACCCTGGCATCTCTCCAGACACAGCTGGGTGAGCTCCTCCAGTCAGGACAGGAGGCTCTACTGTACACAAAGTGTGGTGGGGGTGGGGAACAAGCTGCCCAGCCCTGTGGTTGAAGGCGATACCCTGGCATCTCTCCAGACACAGCTGGGTGAGCTTCTCCAGTCAGGACAGGAGGCTCTACTGTACACAAAGGGTGGTGGGGGTGGGGAACAAGCTGCCCAGCCCTGTGGTTGAAGGCCATACCCTGGCATCTCTCCAGACACAGCTGGGTGAGCTTCTCCAGTCAGGACAGGAGGCTCTACTGTACACAGAGGGTGGTGGGGGTGGGGAACAGGCTGCCCAGCCCTGTGGTTGAAGGCGATACCCTGGCTTCTCTCCAGACACAGCTGGGTGAGCTCCTCGGATCAATGAACTCCTAAATACTGAAAAGGCCAGATCTTCTAAGCTTTATTGGGATCATATTGTTGTGTTTAACACAGTGCAGATATGAAAATACGCACCATCAACGATGTTCAAAGTCCTAGCCACTGTTATACTTGACGATATTCCAGCACATCAGCTGGCATTGTAGAAACCAAGAGATTCGAGCCTGAAGTGTGCATTCATCCAGCCAAGCTTTACAGTAGGCACACAAGGAACCGCAGTAAGGACCATAGTAGTTCTAGTAGCTCAGAGGGGACATGGCTCTACACAGCTGATATATACACGTTTCTCTCCACCCTCCCCCTCCTGTCTTTGAGGTAGCTTTCTCAAGAAATTCCACTTAAAACGTTCCTTTCTTATCAGTATACAGTATTACTGTATTACTACATCTGTCCTGTACTGTCTTGCCTGGCTGCTGTAGGACCTGAATTGTACCGGATTAATAAAGTACCTATCTCTCGCTCTCCTGGAGAGAGGGTGGACAGTGGGGAAGGAGCCGCCTCTCCCTCAGACTCCGATAGCGGCGTCCTGGGAGAGGGGCTCAGCTGGTCCAGCTCTTGCAGGGCCCGGTTGTGTGTGGAGGGGGTGTCCCACACTGACAGGCTGAAGGAACTGGGTCTCTTTAGTCTGAAGGGAGGGTGCCACACTGACAGGCTGGAGGAACTGAGCCTCTTCAGTCTGAAGGGGGTGTCCCGCACTGACAGGCTGGAGGAACTGGGTCTCTTTAGTCTGAAGGGAGGGTGCCACACTGCCAGGCTGGAGGGACTGAGTCTCTTTAGTCTGAAGGGAGTGTCCCGCACTGACAGGCTGGAGGAACTGAGTCTCTTTAGTCTGAAGGGAGTGTCCCACACTGACAGGCTGGAGGAACTGAGCCTCTTCAGTCTGAAGGGAGCATCCCCCACTGACAGGCTGGAGGAACTGAGTCTCTTTAGTCAGGAGGGAGTGTCCCACACTGCCAGGCTGGAGGGACTGAGTCTCTTTAGTCTGAAGGGAGGGTCCCACACCGCCAGGCTGGAGGGACTGAGTCTCTTTAGTCTGGAGGGAGTGTCCCACACCGCCAGGCTGGAGGAACTGAACCTCTTGAGTCTGAAGGGAGTGTCCCACCCTGACAGGCTGGAGGAACTGAGTCTCTTTAGTCTGAAGGGAGTGTCCCACACTGCCAGGCTGGAGGAACTGAGTCTCTTTAGTCTGAAGGGAGCGTCCCACACTGACAGGCTGGAGGGACTGAGTCTCTTTAGTCCGACTTTTAATGTCAGGATTTCCGGCCTTAGTGTCAACACCGCAATGATTCTCGCTGTCTGAAGCTTCTTTCGACTGTAAGATGAGAAACTGTTGCCTACAGAAAATAAGCGCTTTGCTCAGGAGTGGCTGCAACACTAAAAAAAATAAATAAAACACAAAACTCGCTTATGAGAATCGGGACCAATAAATAATCCGGTTTAGTTTTTTGTACAACATGAAAACATAGTTCAAAGTCATAGAGCCATGTCAAAATGGAGGACAATTAAATACATAACCTGTTTTGATGGAGCCAATATTGGAATACAGGTCCTGACCGGTTGAAATTAATGACAGAAGCCACTGGAGTTCACTCACTTACAGAGCGCCAGAGACTTGTGCAGACCTGAGCTTCGACTGTGCCAGGAAATGATTTGCAGCTGTCGAAGAGGCCTGACAGGGCATGTTCTCGTACACTCCATCACTGGCCTCTGTTATCGGCACGCTTTCAAAATGTCTTTACTCCCGGCCCGGGGACGAAGTCAACCCAGCGGACGTCTGAAAAAGAGCAGGGAGACAGGAGCTCCTCGAAAGAGCACTTGGAAGCCGAGACACCACACTTTACACAAAGGGCGGTGGGGGTGGGGAACAAGCCGCCCAGCCCTGTGGTTGAAGCCGCTACCCTGGCTTCTCTCCAGACACAGCTGGGTGAGCTCCTCCAGTCAGGACAGGAGGCTCTTCTGTACACAGAGGGTGGTGGGGGTGGGGAACAGGCTGCCCAGTCCGTGTGGTTGAAGCCGATACCCTGGCTTCTCTCCAGACACAGCTGGGTGAGCTTCTCCAGTCAGGACAGGAGGCTCTACTGTACACAGAGGGTGGTGGGGGTGGGGAACAGGCTGCCCAGCCCTATGGTTGAAGGCGATACCCTGGCTTCTCTCCAGACACAGCTGGGTGAGCTCCTCGGATCAATGAACTCCTAAATACTGAAAAGGCCAGATCTTCTAAGCTTTATTGGGATCATATTGTTGTGTTTAACACAGTGCAGATATGAAAATACGCACAATCAACGATGTTCAAAGTCCTAGCCACTGTTATACTTGACGATATTCCAGCACATCAGCTGGCATTGTAGAAACCAAGAGATTCGAGCCTGAAGTGTCCATTCATCCAGCCAAGCTTTATAGCAGGCACACAAGGAACCGCAGTAAGGACCATAGTAGTTCTAGTAGCTCAGAGGGGACATGGCTCTGCACAGCTGATATATACACGTTTCTCTCCACCCTCCCCCTCCTGTCTTTGAGGTAGCTTTCTCAAGAAATTCCACTTAAAACGTTCCTTTCTTATCAGTATACAGTATTACTGTATTACTACATCTGTCCTGTACTGTCTTGCCTGGCTGCTGTAGGACCTGAATTGTACCGGATTAATAAAGTACCTATCTCTCGCTCTCCTGGAGAGAGGGTGAACAGTGGGGAAGGAGCCGCCTCTCCCTCAGACTCCGATAGCGGCGTCCTGGGAGAGGGGCTCAGCTGGTCCAGCTCTTGAAGGGCCCGGTTGTGTGTGGAGGGGGTGTCCCACACTGACAGGCTGAAGGAACTGGGTCTCTTTAGTCTGAAGGGAGGGTGCCACACTGACAGGCTGGAGGAACTGAGCCTCTTCAGTCTGAAGGGGGTGTCCCGCACTGACAGGCTGGAGGAACTGGGTCTCTTTAGTCTGAAGGGAGGGTGCCACACTGCCAGGCTGGAGGGACTGAGTCTCTTTAGTCTGAAGGGAGTGTCCCACACTGACAGGCTGAAGGAACTGGGTCTCTTTAGTCTGAAGGGAGGGTGCCACACTGACAGGCTGGAGGAACTGAGCCTCTTCAGTCTGAAGGGGGTGTCCCGCACTGACAGGCTGGAGGAACTGGGTCTCTTTAGTCTGAAGGGAGGGTGCCACACTGCCAGGCTGGAGGGACTGAGTCTCTTTAGTCTGAAGGGAGTGTCCCACACTGACAGGCTGGAGGAACTGAGTCTCTTCAGTCTGAAGGGAGCATCCCCCACTGACAGGCTGGAGGGACTGAGTCTCTTTAGTCTGGAGGGAGTGTCCCACACCGCCAGGCTGGAGGAACTGAGTCTCTTTAGTCTGAAGGGAGCGTCCCACACTGACAGGCTGGAGGGACTGAGTCTCTTTAGTCCGACTTTTAATGTCAGGATTTCCGGCCTTAGTGTCAACTCCGCAATGATTCTCGCTGTCTGAAGCTTCTTTCGACTGTAAGATGAGAAACTGTTGCCTACAGAAAATAAGCGCTTTGCTCAGGAGTGGCTGCAACAATAAAAAAATAAATAAAACACAAAACTCGCTTATGAGAATCGGGACCAATAAATAATCCGGTTTAGTTTTTTGTACGACATGAAAACATAGTTCAAAGTCATAGAGCCATGTCAAAATGGAGGACAATTAAATACATAACCTGTTTTGATGGAGCCAATATTTGAATACAGGTCCTGACCAGTTGAAATTAATGACAGAAGCCACTGGAGTTCACTCACTTACAGAGCGCCAGAGACTTGTGCAGACCTGAGCTTCGACTGTGCCGGGAAATGATGTACAGCTGTCGAAGAGGCCTGACAGGGCATGTTCTCGTCCCCTCCATCACTGGCCTCTGTTATCGGCACGCTTTCAAAATGTCTTTACTCCCGGCCCGGGGACGAAGTCAACCCAGCGGACGTCTGAAAAAGAGCAGGGAGACAGGAGCTCCTCGAAAGAGCACTTGGAAGCCGAGACACCACATTTTACACAAAGGGCGGTGGGGGTGGGGAACAAGCCGCCCAGCCCTGTGGTTGAAGCCGATACCCTGGCTTCTCTCCAGACACAGCTGGGTGAGCTCCTGCAGTCAGGACAGGAGGCTCTTCTGTACACAGAGGGTGGTGGGGGTGGGGAACAGGCTGCCCAGTCCGTGTGGTTGAAGCCGATACCCTGGCTTCTCTCCAGACACAGCTGGGTGAGCTCCTCCAGTCAGGACAGGAGGCTCTTCTGTACACAGAGGGTGGTGGGGGTGGGGAACAGGCTGCCCAGTCCGTGTGGTTGAAGCCGATACCCTGGCTTCTCTCCAGACACAGCTGGGTGAGCTTCTCCAGTCAGGACAGGAGGCTCTACTGTACACAAAGTGTGGTGGGGGTGGGGAACAAGCTGCCCAGCCCTGTGGTTGAAGCCGATACCCTGGCTCCCCTCCAGACACAGCTGGGTGAGCTCCTCCAGTCAGGACAGGAGGCTCTTCTGTACACAAAGGGTGGTGGGGGTGGGGAACAAGCTGCCCAGCCCTGTGGTTGAAGGCGATACCCTGGCTTCTCTTCAGACACAGCTGGGTGAGCTCCTCGGATCAATGAACTCCTAAATACTGAAAAGGCCAGATCTTCTAAGCTTTATTGGGATCATATTGTTGTGTTTAACAAAGTCCAGCCAAGCTTTATAGCAGGCACACAAGGAACCGCAGTAAGGACCATAGTAGTTCTAGTAGCTCAGAGGGGACATGGCTCTACACAGCTGATATATACACGTTTCTCTCCACCCTCCCCCTCCTGTCTTTGAGGTAGCTTTCTCAAGAAATTCCACTTAAAACGTTCCTTTCTTATCAGTATACAGTATTACTGTATTACTACATCTGTCCTGTACTGTCTTGCCTGGCTGCTGTAGGACCTGAATTGTACCGGATTAATAAAGTACCTATCTCTTGCTCTCCTGGAGAGAGGGTGGACAGTGGGGAAGGAGCCGCCTCTCCCTCAGACTCCGATAGCGGCGTCCTGGGAGAGGGGCTCAGCTGGTCCAGCTCTTGCAGGGCCCGGTTGTGTGTGGAGGGGGTGTCCCACACTGACAGGCTGAAGGAACTGGGTCTCTTTAGTCTGAAGGGAGGGTGCCACACTGACAGGCTGGAGGAACTGAGCCTCTTTAGTCTGAAGGGAGGGTCCCACACCGCCAGGTTGGAGGAACTGAGTCTCTTTAGTCTGAAGGGAGCATCCCACACTGACAGGCTGGAGGAACTGAGCCTCTTTAGTCTGAAGGGAGTGTCCCACACTGACAGGCTGGAGGAACTGAGTCTCTTTAGTCTGAAGGGAGCGCCCTGCACTGACAGTAAAATGTTTTGTTTCATGTTCTGTCAGTGACAGAGTACTCAGTACTCAAAAGCGAGGTACCCATTTCCATCGACTACATTCATGATTTCTGGAGTTTGGGATTTCAAGTCCTACAGAAAATACGCACGTTCACCTTATTGAGGAGTGGGCTCAATAATAAAAATGAAATAAATCATCAAAAACTCTTCTTTACAAGAATCTGGAACTCAATAAAAATCCAGTTCGTTTTTTTGGCATAATTTTAAATGAACAGAAACGTGGCAAAATACCAAACTGGAGGAGAGTAAAACAACAAAAACCTGTTCTCGTATCGTGTGAAAGAGAGCCAGCGTTCAATACAGAGGCAGCTGGGCTCACACACCCACAGAGCGCCAGAGGACATGAGCAGGAGGGGTGTGTCCACCTCTGGAGCCACAGGAAGATGATCTGAAGTGATCTGAAGCTATTGAGGGGCACGACAGAGCACGCCTCTGGCCTCCGACACTCTCGCCCCCCCCCCAGCAGTGGCCTCTGTTAGCAAGATGCCTTTCCTCGAGGCCCCCCGGGTAGACGTCAACCCAGTGGATGTCTGAAAAACCACAAACAGGAGCTCCAGGAAAGGGCAGATGGAACTGAGAAACAGGGACCCCGCTTTACGCCGAGGGGGGGGGGCGGGGGTGGGGAGCAAGCCGCCCAGCTTTGCTGTTGGGAGCCGGTGACCCCGGCTTCTCTCCAGACACGGCTGGGCGAGACCCTCCAGGCAGGACAGGAGGCGCTTCTGTACACAGAGGGTGGCAGGGGTGGGGAACGAGCTGCCCAGCACTGTGGTTGAAGCCGATACCCCAGCTTCTCTCCAGACACAGCTGGGTGAGCTCCTCCAGTCAGGACAGCAGGCTCTTCTGTACACAGAGGGTGGCGGGGGTGGGGAACGAGCTGCCCAGCCCTGTGGTTGAAGCCGATACCCTGGCTTCTCTCCAGACACAGCTGGGTGAGCTCCTCCAGTCAGGACAGCAGGCTCTTCTGTACACAGAGGGTGGCGGGGGTGGGGAACAAGCTGCCCAGCACTGTTGTTGAAGCCAATACCGTTCGCCCAGGCAAGCTTTATAGTAGGCACACAAGGAACCACAGTAAGGACTATAGTAGGTTTAGTAGCTCAGAGGTGACATGGCTCTACACAGCTGATATATACACGTTTCTCTACACCCTCCCCCTCCTGTCTTTGAGGTAGCTTTCTCAAGAAATTCCAGGAATCGGGAAAGCACTTAAAACATTCCTTTCTCATCAGGAGTTTAGTGTCAACATTCCCCTTTTGGGAATTTAGGACAGGATGGGAGAAGCATCTGCGCCCAAGCCAGGGTGAAGGTCAGAGCTTAGCATGTGAAGGCAGCAGGAGTTCACCACTCCAACCACTATCGGGGCACAGGGTAACACACGGATTCTGCTCGCCGGCTCCATCAGCATGTATGGCGTTGCATCCCGGAAAAGTGCAGGTCTGATTGAATTTTGAATTGCAGGCTCGTTTCCGTTGAGGTGGGCGGTTCATTGTGAAATCTCAACAACATGTCACCCAGATAGCCTCAGGCCCTCGGGGACCTTCTTAAAATCACGTCTGTGCACGTTACCAGTCAGCATTCGAGAATGCAGAAGTCGCTTCAAAAAAATAAGGCTTCAGTCTGTCTGAAGTTCTCCCCCAGTATCGTACTGCTGGTGGCGGAGCACCACCCGGAGCTGGGGTCCGAGCTCAAACTGCGCAAAAGCGGGTTGAAAACTGAACAGCAGGTGCTTCTTTACACAAAGGGTGGTGGGGGGGGGCAGCAGCCATCTCACCTTGCAGCTCCCAGCTGGCAGCCCCCCCATTGGAGACTCAGCAGGTGTGAGCCTGGTCAGTACCTGGAGGGGAGACCTCCTGGGGAAAACTAAGGTTGCTGCTGGGAGAGGTGTTAGTGGGGCCAGCAGGGGGCGCTCACCCTGCGGTCTGTGTGGGTCCTGATGCCCCAGTATAGTGACGGGGGACACTGGACTGTAAACAGGCGCCGTCCTTCAGATGAGACGTCAAACCGAGGTCCTGACTCTCTGTGCTCATTAACAATCTCGGGGTGTCTCTGGAGAAGAGTAGGGGTGTTACCCCAGTGTCCTGGCCTGATTCCCCCCCTGGTCTTGACCCATCATGGCCTCCTAATCACCCCCCTCTCTGAACTGGCTCCATCCCTCTGCTCTCCTCCCCACTGAGAGCTGCTGTGTGCTGAGCGGACTGGAGCATCACCCAGGTGGGGGCTGCACACTGGGGGGGGCTGGAGGGGATCCCCCTGACCTGGGAAGAGCTCTGAGGGGAGGGTCCAGCAAGGCGCTATATAGAGAGTGTAAAGATGCTGATGATGATGATTATTATTGAGGGTATCGGCTTCAACCACATGGCTGGGCGGCTTGTTCCCCACCCCCACCACCCTCTGTGTACAGAAGAGCCACCTGTCCCACTAAGAGCTGCTGTGTGCTGAGCGGACTGGAGCACCATCCAGGTGGGGGCTGCACACTGGGGGGACTGGAGGGGACCCCCCTGACCTGGGAAGAGATCTGAGGGGAGAGCCCAGGAAAGAGCTATAGAGAGTGTGAGGGATTTTTAATGATTATTAACAGGCTGCCCAGCCTGTCGTTGAAGCCGCTCTCGGGACACAGCTGGCTGAATGAATTCCTCACCAGCAGACAGGGGGCGGGAGCAGGTGCGTCCACACGCAGGCGAGAGGCGGGAACCGACCCGAGAGACACAGCCGGGTTGGACAGCGGAAAGCCGACGCCTGTTCTTCTCTCGATATTCCTGGAAAAACTCCCACCTCTTCAGGAATCACCCGTTTCAGCAGCAGGAAAGGCTGCGTGTAGCGCGGGGTGAGCGGTCTGGGGTGAGGGGGGGTGGGCGGGGCCGAGCGCACACAGGGCTGTATCACCGACCCGACCCGCCCCTCCTCCTCCTCCTCCTCCTCCTCCTCCTTCCACGCCGCGGAGATCAGACCATCTTCGGAAGCGCAGCCGGCGCCGCGCGTTCCCAGCAGCTCCTCGGTGCGTATTTGAGCTCGGTGCTCTTCCGCTGCCCCCGAGCGATCAGCTTGTCGGTCTCCCAGGCGCTGGATCGGGCTGGCCCGCGTTTTGTGCGGGTTTTTGCTGTGCATTGTGTGTCGGGGTGCGGACGCCGGTATTAATCCCCGATCCTGGGTCACAGGGACGCGCCGATCCTACGCGAGCACTGTGTGCGTGTGTCCTGTGATGGACTGGTGTCCTGTCCAGGGTGGGTGAGTGTGTGTCCTGTGATGGACTGGTGTCCTGTCCAGGGTGGGTGAGTGTGTGTGTGTGTCCTGTGACGGACTGGTGTCCTGTCCAGAGTGTGAGTGTGTGTGTGTGTCCTGTGATGGACTGGTGTCCTGTCCAGGGTGTGTGTCCGTTTCTGCTTTTCTGCGTGGAACGATCCTGGGTCACAGGGACGCGCCGATCCTACGCGAGCACTGTGTGTGTGTGTCCTGTGATGGACTGGTGTCCTGTCCAGGGTGGGTGAGTGTGTGTGTGTGTGTCCTGTGACGGACTGGTGTCCTGTCCAGGGTGGGTGAGTGTGTGTGTGTGTCCTGTGACGGACTGGTGTCCTGTCCAGAGTGTGAGTGTGTGTGTGTGTCCTGTGATGGACTGGTGTCCTGTCCAGGGTGTGTGTCCGTTTCTACTTTTCTGCGTGGAACGATCCTGGGTCACAGGGACGCGCCGATCCTACGCGAGCACTGTGTGCGTGTGTCCTGTGATGGACTGGTGTCCTGTCCAGGGTGGGTGAGTGTGTGTGTGTGTGTCCTGTGATGGACTGGTGTCCTGTCCAGGGTGGGTGAGTGTGTGTGTGTGTCCTGTGACGGACTGGTGTCCTGTCCAGAGTGTGAGTGTGTGTGTGTGTCCTGTGATGGACCGGTGTCCTGTCCAGGGTGTGTGTGTGTGTGTGTGTGTGTGTCCTGTGATGGACTGGTGTCCTGTCCAGGGTGGGTGAGTGTGTGTGTGTGTCCTGTGACGGACTGGTGTCCTGTCCAGAGTGTGAGTGTGTGTGTGTGTCCTGTGATGGACTGGTGTCCTGTCCAGAGTGTGTGTGAGTGTGTGTGTGTCCTGTGATGGACTGGTGTCCTGTCCAGGGTGGGTGAGTGTGTGTGTCCTGTGACGGACTGGTGTCCTGTCCAGAGTGTGAGTGTGTGTGTGTGTCCTGTGATGGACTGGTGTCCTGTCCAGGGTGGGTGAGTGTGTGTGTGTGTCCTGTGACGGACTGGTGTCCTGTCCAGAGTGTGAGTGTGTATGTGTGTCCTGTGATGGACTGGTGTCCTGTCCAGAGTGTGTGTGAGTGTCCTGTGATGGACCGGTGTCCTGTCCAGGGTGTGTGTGTGTGTGAGTGTCCTGTGATGGACTGGTGTCCTGTCCAGGGTGTGTGTGAGTGTGTGTGTGTGTCCTGTGATGGACCGGTGTCCTGTCCAGGGTGTGTGAGTGTGTGTGTGTGTCCTGTGATGGACCGGTGTCCTGTCCAGGGTGGGTGTCCGTTTCTGCTTTTCTGCGTGGAACGAACCCCGCGCCGCGCTCTTCCACGGAGCAGGGCTGTGGGTTTGTCGGGGTTCCTCTTCCACTCCAAGAAAGTTCAGATCTGCGTCTGTGGGTTGTTTTTTTTTAACGACCGCTGCGTGACGCAATAAGGATAAAAAGAGGCACGCGCGTGGCTTTCTTGCGGCTTCCCCCGTCTCGCGTGAAGAGCACGAAAAATGTCACTCGGTAAGAATTTGGACCTTCACTCCCACGATCCCCAGCAAACGCGGCAGAGGCAGCAGCTCTAAGATCAGATCAGATCACTCATGAGGAACCGGTCTTGTCGCAGACCCCAGCTGGCTCTCCAGGAGACACACAGACAGGGAGAGAGAGAAGCTGGGGGGGTCAGAGCGCAGGGTCGTCCATTTATACAGCACCCCTGGAGCAGCTGGGGTTCAGGGCCTCGCTCAGGGGGGGCCCCCCCAACGGAGTAGGATTCCTCTGCCGGCTCGCGGGATTCGAACCGGCAAACCCTCCCGGCCCCAGGCGCAGAGCCACCGCTCCGCTTGGGTAAAAAAAAGAGAAAAAAGTTTCCTCTTTCTTACCCCAAAGGCGGGGGTGCAGCTCATATTATTCACCCCCCCGCCGTACACCTATATAGCGTCTTTTCCGGACTCTCCAGCTCTCTCCGGGTCACGGGGATCCCCTCCACCCCAGCCCCGCCTGGATGACGTTTAGGGTGTTGTTTTAAAAAAAAAAACAACAACAACAACAACATTTTGACCCCCGTCTCTCTCTTTTCCAGCAGGAGAGAAGATCAGCAGCCGAAAATGGCGGAGAGCACAGGTAGGCGTGGCAGAAGCTCCGCGGTCGAGAGGCACACGCACAAGGCGGATTCAAGATCAGCCGCCGTTCGAGGAAGGAGCTTCTCATCCCGTTATATTACAGGGACGGAAGGCTGAGAAAATCGAGGATATTCTTGAGCAGCGTTAAGTGAGATCTAAGTTATAAACTTGAAACTGAATGCCCCCCCCCAAAACAGTCGCGGGTGGCTATATTATCCTCGAGAATCTCTTCCTTCTGTCCAAACGGCTTCAGCTGTGGGAACGCGTAGACCTGGTGGAAGTCTGATAGGACTTGGGCGCCCCCTGGCGGAAAAGAGCCGCAT
Source organism: Atractosteus spatula (assembly GCF_055471065.1). Taxonomy (NCBI): domain Eukaryota; kingdom Metazoa; phylum Chordata; class Actinopteri; order Semionotiformes; family Lepisosteidae; genus Atractosteus; species Atractosteus spatula. Next base: position 2,177,327 of record NW_028296612.1, read on the forward strand.
TAGCAGCCGCCCTCTTCAGCCGTGAGGCGTCCTCAAACAACTAGTGAAAACCGACCGCTGAAGAGTTACTGCTCAAAGACCCGCCTATTAGAGCTCGGCTACCACCGTGTCCTCTTCGGTGTTAATCTAGGGAATTCATTTTTTATTTTGGGATTGAAGTGAAAACGGCGCCGGGGTTCCCCCCCCCCCCCTTCGCGAACCCCGCAGACTCCCGGCTCGCTCCTCCCGGTGGCCGGGACGAGCTTTTCCCACAGCGGTCGAAGCAGCTGTATTTGAACACTCTCTCTCTCCCTCTTCCGCTCCTCTCTCCTCTCTCCTCTCCCCCTCCTCTCTCTCCTCCCTCTCCTCCCTCCTCTCCCCCCCTCTCTCTCTCCTCTCCTCCCCCACCTCTCTCTCTCTCTCCTCTCTCTCCCCCCCACCCCCTCTCTCTCTCTCCTCTCTCCCCTCCCCCTCCCTCTCTCTCTCTCCTCTCCCCCTCCTCTCCCCTCTCTCCCCCCCTCTCTCCTCTCCCCCACCTCTCTCTCTCCTCTCCCCCCCTCTCTCTCCTCTCCCCCCCTCTCTCTCTCCTCTCTCTCCCCCTCCTCTCTCTCCTCTCCCTCTCCTCCCCCCCTCTCTCTCTCCCCACCCTCCCCCCTTCTCTCTCCCCCCCTTCTCTCTCTCTCTTCTCCCCCCCCCCTCTCTCTCTCCTCTCCCCCCCTCTCTCTCTCTCTCTCTCTTCTCCCCCCCCTCTCTCTCTCTCTCTTCTCCCCCTCCTCTCTCTCCTCTCTCCTCTCTCCTCTCCCCCTCCCTCCTCTCTCCTCTCTCCCCCACCCCTCTCCCTCCTCTCTCTGTCCGCCTGCGTCCTCTGCTCGCAGTCCAGCCTGGCTTCCACGCCGTGCAGTCGGTGATCCAGCTCCAGGAGCTGGTCTCCGTGGTGCAGAAGGCGGCCGTGCTGTTCAAGGTGTCCTACTTCAGCCTCTGCCAGTACCCGGATCTGGAGACCAAAGTCCACCAGCGGGGCACGGAGACGCGCGAGCTGTGCATCTCCACGGCGGCCACGTTTCTACAGGTAGGCGACGCGCCCGGAAACGCCAGACGCGCCCTTTAAATATCATTATTACTGGCCCGGCAGCACTAATAGTGATGCTCACGTAGTGGACCACTGCCTGGAAGTGTATTTAAAACTGAAAGGGGGGGGGCAGCACGTCTGTACACAAAGCGTGGTGGGGGTGTGGAACAAGCTGCCCAGCCCTGTTTTTGAAGCCGATTACCCCGGCTTCTCTCCAGACACAGCGGGGTGAGCTCCTCCAGTCAGGACAGGAGGCTCTTCTGTACACAGAGGGGGGTGGGGGTGTGGAACAAGCTGCCCAGCCCTGTGGTTGAAGCCGATACCCTTGACTTCTCTCCAGACACAGCTGGGTGAGCTCCTCCAGTCAGGACAGGAGGCTCTACTGTACACAGAGAGTGGTGGGGGTGGGGAACAAGCTGCCCAGCCTGTGTGGTTGAAGCCGATACCCTGGCTTCTCTCCAGACACAGCGGGGTGAGCTCCTCCAGTCAGGACAGGAGGCTCTTCTGTACACAGAGGGTGGTGGGGGTGGGGAACAAGCTGCCCAGCCCTGTGGTTGAAGCCGATACCCTGGCTCCTCTCCAGACACAGCTGGGTGAGCTCCTCCAGTCAGGTTAGGGGGGGGGCTCTTCTGTACACAGAGGGGGGTGGGGGTGGGGAACAAGCATCTTTGCCTTTCTCTCTCTCTCTCATTTCCGGTTCATCCCCAACCCCCCCCCGAAGTGCGCCAACGTGGGGACCGACGTCATGAGACGCGTGTTCCCGGCGATCCGGCAGGCGGTGCGGGACCAGCAGACCCAGTCGGCCCGGGTCAGCCTGGAGCTGTCCAAGACCCTGATCCAGAAGATGTGCTCCGACGTGCAGCACGTCGTGGAGAAGTACGCATCCCGACTTCCTCGGGGGGGATCTCCAGCTCGCGGCTGCTGGGTCTGCCGATGCTCGCTTGGGGAGAGGGGGGGGGGGGGGTTAAAGATCATTCTGATCGTTTTAATCGGGGTTCAGTCGGCCTCAAGTGGAACAGCTGTGCAAAATGGATAAACCATACGTCGGGTCTCGTGGTTTAATGGTGGAATGGAGCCGAGGCTGCACCGAGGAGCTGGGCGGTCGTGTTCCACGCCCCCGCCGCCCTCTGTGCAAGGAGGTGTTTGCTGTTTCTCCGCTTTCAGACAGTTTTAAACTCCCTTCAGACTGAAGAGACTCAGTTCCTGCAGCCTGACGGTGTGGGACCCTCCCTGCAGACTAAAGAGGCTCAGTTCCTGCAGCCTGACGGTGTGGGACCCTCCCTTCAGACTAAAGAGGCTCAGTTCCTCCAGCCTGTCAGTGCGGGACCCTCCCTTCAGACTAAAGAGGCTCAGTTCCTGCAGCCTGTCAGTGTGGGACCCTCCCTTCAGACTAAAGAGACTCGGTTCCTCTAGCCTGTCAGTGCGGGACGCTCCCTTCAGACTAAAGAGACTCAGTTCCTCCAGCCTGTCAGTGTGGGACCCTCCCCTCAGACTAAAGAGACTCAGTTCCTCCAGCCTGTCAGTGTGGGACACTCCCTTCAGACTAAAGAGGCTCAGTTCCTCCAGCCTGTCAGTGCGGGACGCTCCCTTCAGACTAAAGAGACTCGGTTCCTCCAGCCTGTCAGTGCGGGACGCTCCCTTCAGACTAAAGAGGCTCAGTTCCTGCAGCCTGTCAGTGTGGGACCCTCCCTTCAGACTAAAGAGACTCGGTTCCTCCAGCCTGTCAGTGCGGGACGCTCCCTTCAGACTAAAGAGGCTCAGTTCCTCCAGCCTGTCAGTGTGGGACCCTCCCTTCAGACTAAAGAGACTCAGTTCCTCCAGCCTGTCAGTGCGGGACGCTCCCTTCAGACTAAAGAGGCTCAGTTCCTCCAGCCTGTCAGTGTGGGACCCTCCCTTCAGACTAAAGAGACTCAGTTCCTCCAGCCTGTCAGTGCGGGACGCTCCCTTCAGACTAAAGAGGCTCAGTTCCTCCAGCCTGTCGGTGTGGGACCCTCCCTTCAGACTAAAGAGGCTCAGTTCCTCCAGCCTGTCAGTGCGGGACGCTCCCTTTAGACTAAAGAGACTCAGTTCCTGCAGCCTGTCAGTGCGGGACGCTCCCTTTAGACTAAAGAGACTCAGTTCCTGCAGCCTGTCAGTGTGGGACCCTCCCTTCAGACTAAAGAGACTCGGTTCCTCCAGCCTGTCAGTGCAGGGCGCTCCCTTCAGACTAAAGAGACTCAGTTCCTCCAGCCTGTCAGTGTGGGACCCTCCCTTCAGACTAAAGAGACTCGGTTCCTCCAGCCTGTCAGTGCGGGACGCTCCCTTCAGACTAAAGAGACTCAGTTCCTCCAGCCTGTCAGTGTGGGACCCTCCCCTCAGACTAAAGAGACTCAGTTCCTCCAGCCTGTCAGTGCGGGACGCTCCCTTCAGACTAAAGAGACTCAGTTCCTGCAGCCTGTCAGTGCGGGACGCTCCCTTCAGACTAAAGAGACTCAGTTCCTGCAGCCTGTCAGTGTGGGACCCTCCCTTCAGACTAAAGAGACTCGGTTCCTCCAGCCTGTCAGTGCGGGACCCTCCCTTCAGACTAAAGAGGCTCAGTTCCTCCAGCCTGTCAGTGCGGGACGCTCCCTTCAGACTAAAGAGACTCAGTTCCTCCAGCCTGTCAGTGCAGGGCGCTCCCTTCAGACTAAAGAGACTCAGTTCCTGCAGCCTGTCAGTGCGGGGCCCTCCCTTCAGACTAAAGAGGCTCAGTTCCTCCAGCCTGTCAGTGTGGGACCCTCCCTTCAGACTAAAGAGACTCGGTTCCTCCAGCCTGTCAGTGTGGGACCCTCCCTTCAGACTAAAGAGACTCAGTTCCTGCAGCCTGTTCCCTCTCTCCTGGCCGCAGGTACGAGAGCCTGAACGGCAGCGTGGCCAGCACCTGCAGCGACGTGAAGGCGGTCCGGGAGAGCGAGCAGCAGGAGAGGGAGAAGAAGACGCAGGAGGCGGAGGCGCTGCGGACGCAGGCCCACGCCCTGAAGGACCGGCTGGCCCGCCTGAGCGAGGAGAAGGCCCGGGTGGGCCAGCAGATCCAGGACAAGCTGGCGGAGAAGAGGCAGCGCCAGGGCGGCTGCTGGGCCTACAGCGACAAGAGCAACAGCGCCCGGCTGGGCGCCCTGGAGGACGAGCTGCGCCACCTCTACGGGGAGGACAACCGGCTCACCCGGGAGATCTGGGACAACGCGGCCGAGCTCAACCGCATGCAGGCCGTCTACTCCCAGGTGCTGGTGGAGTTAGGTAGGAGTGCCGAATGAGGGGGGGGTGTCCACTCCTGGTCCTGGACTGGTGTCCTGTCCAGGGTGTGTGTGTGTGTGTGTGTGTGTGTGTCCTGTGATGGACTGGTGTCCTGTCCAGGGTGTGTGAGTGTGTGTGTGTCCTGTGATGGACTGGTGTCCTGTCCAGGGTGTGTGTGTGTGTTTGTGTGTGTGTGTGTGTGTGTGTCCTGTGATGGACTGGTGTCCTGTCCAGGGTGTGTGAGTGTGTGTGTGTCCTGTGACGGACTGGTGTCCTGTCCAGGGTGTGTGAGTGTGTGTGTGTCCTGTGATGGATTGGTGTCCTATCCAGGGTGTGTGAGTGTGTGTGTGTGTCCTGTGATAGACTGCTGTCCTGTCCAGGGTGTGTGTGTGTGTGTGTGTGTGTGTGTCCTGTGATGGACTGGTGTCCTGTCCAGGGTGTGTGAGTGTGTGTGTGTGTGTCCTGTGATGGACTGGTGTCCTGTCCAGGGTGTGTGAGTGTGTGTGTGTGTCCTGTGATGGACTGGTGTCCTGTCCAGGGTGTGTGTGTGTGTCCTGTGATGGACTGGTGTCCTGTCCAGGGTGTGTGAGTGTGTGTGTGTCCTGTGATGGACTGGTGTCCTGTCCAGGGTGTGTGTGTGTGTCCTGTGATGGACTGCTGTCCTGTCCAGGGTGTGTGAGTGTGTGTGTGTCCTGTGATGGACTGCTGTCCTGTCCAGGGTGTGTGAGTGTGTGTCCTGTGATGGACTGCTGTCCTGTTCAGGGTGAACCCTGCCTTAACCTGTTGCTTGCTGGGATAGACTCCCGCTCCCCCCACCCCGCGTCCCTGTACTGGGGCGGGTGGCTGGACTGTCAACGTCGGTAACGTCTCTGCCCGCCCCTCTCCCCCTCTCCCCCTCTCCCTCTCCCCCTCAGGGAAGCTCGGGAAGCCCAAGCAGCTGCAGGAGGTGCAGCGCTGCCTGTCCCGCGTCCAGCAGATCCTGCTGAGGCTGCACAACTTCTGCGACACGGCCCGGGTGGCCATCGGCAGCCTGGGGCAGAAGACCGAGGCGGGGGAGAGCTTCCTGGATTACATCCAGGACTTCAAGGAGGAGTACCTGAGGAGCCTGGATGAGGCAGAGCAGGTGGGCGGAGGGGCACAGGGGCAGAGGGGCAGACCGCTGGTGTGATTTCAGTGGGAGCCTCCGTCAGCCGGACGGGTAGCTCTCTACGGTAGCTGGAAACTACGATACTGTAGGACTGCCATTCGTTTTCCAGTTACTAACGGCCATTTTTCTCCACACATGCACACTACACTCATTCTGACTACACACAACTGATCTGACACAACCGCACTCTACACCCGACTATACTGTGTACACACTACGCACGCACACACATTCATACTGTATACATCATCACAACGCATACACACACTGTCCACACAACTGATCTGTATACACAATACACACAACCGCACTCTACACCCGACTATACTGTGTACACACTACACACGTACACACATTCATACTGTATACATCATCACAACGCATACACACACTGTCCACACAACTGATCTGAAACAATCACACACTGCACATGTACACACATTCGTACAATATCCATCAACACAACCCATACACACCCCACTGTACTGTGTACACACTACACACGCACACACATTCATACTGTATGCATCATCACAACGCATACACACACTGTCCACACAACTGATCTGAAACAATCACACACTGCACATGTACACACATTCGTACAATATCCATCAACACAACCCATACACACCCCACTGTACTGTGTACAAACTACACACGCACACACATTCATACTGTATGCATCATCACAACGCATACACACACTGTCCACACAACTGATCTGAAACAATCACACACTGCACATGTACACACATTCGTACAATATCCATCAACACAACGCATACACACCCCACTGTACTGTATACACACTACACACGCACACATTCATACTGTATGCATCATCACAACGCATACACACACTGTCCACACAACTGATCTGTATACACAATACACACAACCGCACTCTACACCCAACTATACTGTATACACCCTACACATGTACACACATTCATACTGTATGCATCATCACAACGCATACACACACTGTCCACACAACTGATCTGACACAACCGCACTCTACACCCGACTATACTGTGTACACACTACGCACGCACACACATTCATACTGTATACATCATCACAACACATACACACACTGTCCACACAACTGATCTGTATACACAATACACACAACCGCACTCTACACCCAACTATACTGTGTACACACTACACATGTACACACATTCATACTGTATACATCATCACAACACATACACACACTGTCCACACAACTGATCTGAAACAATCACACACTGCACATGTACACACATTCGTACTATATCCATCAACACAACGCATACACACTGTACACACAATTGCACTCTACACCCCACTGTACTGTACACACTACACATGTACACACATTCGCACTATATCCATCAACACAACGCGTACACACAATCGCACTCTACACCCCACTGTACTGTGTACACACTACACATGTACACACATTCGCACTATATCCATCAACACAATGCATACACACTGTACACACCACTGATCTGTATACTCAATACACACAAAACATGCACACACATTCATACTACATACATCAATGCACACACTGTCCACACAACTGATCTGTATACACAATACACACAATCGCACTCTACACCCCACTGTACTGCATGCACACATATTCGTACTGTATACATCCTCGCAACGAATACACACACTACACGTGCACACACATTCGTACTACATACATCAACGCACTCTTTACACACCACTGATCTGTATACACAATACACGCAACCCCACTCTACACCCAACTATACTGTATACACACTACACATTTGTACTGTGAACATCAATGCAATGCACCACACACACACACACACACACACACACACACACACTGCAGTCCTTCCAGGTGCTGTGTGCCTGCTGCTCCACTGTGGGGGAGAAGTTCTCTCACTGCGAAGACGCCTACAGCTTCCTGGCCCTGCGCCCCTCCAGTCTGTCTGCAGAGCAGCTGCAGGGGGAGTACGACCGGGCCCTGCAAGAGCTGGACCAGCTGAGCCTCTCCCAGGACATGGCCATCGGAGTCTGAGGCAGGAGGACGAGGACCGGGAAGAGCTCTCTCACGGTCCCTGCTGGGCTATCTGTCAAGTTTCCTGATGATGTCATGTGGTGATTTATGATGTCATGGAGGATGGGAATCACTTTTCCTGCTCCTGGGGTTCTGGTTAGGATCAAGGTTAGGGTGTTGCTGATCTACATCAAGGGGTTTGGTTATGTCCATGTTTCTAGCGTGACTGCAGAAAATTTCAAATGCACCTTCTTGACCGTGTTCATTCAGGGCATTTGGAGAGCTTAAGTCAGGGGGTGACTATCACGTAGCTCCAAAATGTCATACTTGGGATCTCCCACACGCAGTGTAATTCATGTGCCTGATCCACATCTGTACAGCGTGTGTGAAATAATGGAACTGCACAATAAAATGGTCTCGATGGGAGCAGTCTGATTCCTTTGCCATCTGTGATAGAAGCCGCCCAGCCCTGTGGTTGAAGCCGATACCCTGGCTCCTCTCCAGACACAGCTGGGTGAGCTCCTCCAGTCAGGACAGGAGGCTGTTCTGTACACAGAGAGGGGCGGGGGTGGGGAACAAGCCGCCCAGCCCTGTGGTGGAAGCCGATACCCCAGTTAAACGTGCCTCTCCTTCATTTCAGAATCGCTCTGCTCCCCCCGATCTCTGAAAACCCACTCTGGCACCCCACGATTCTTCTCTGTTACATTTCTATTTAAGAGATTATTTTAATATTTCTTTTGTATTGCTGTACGCATTTTAATTTTTCGTCTTTTCTGGTGTCTGTTTTTTTTTTTGGCTTGTCCTGGACTGGACTGCTGCAACACCTCAGTTTTCCTTCGGGATCAATAAAGTCTTCTCCGTCTCTGTTTTGTACATCACAGGACACACACACACACACACACACCCTGGACAGGACACCAGTCCATCACAGGACACACTCACACACCCTGGACAGGACACCATTCCATCACAGGACACACACACACACTCACACCCTGGACAGGACACCAGTCCATCACAGGACACACACACACTCTCACACACCCTGGACAGGACACCAGTCCATCACAGGACACACTCACACACCCTGGACAGGACACCATTCCATCACAGGACACACACACACACTCACACCCTGGACAGGACACCAGTCCATCACAGGACACACACACACTCTCACACACCCTGGACAGGACACCAGTCCATCACAGGACACACACACACACACCCTGGACAGGACACCAGTCCATCATAGGACACACATAGACACACACTCACACACCCTGGACAGGACACCAGTCCATCACAGGACACACACACTCACACATCCTGGACAGGACACCAGTCCATCACAGGACACACACACACTCACACACCCTGGACAGGACACCAGTCCATCACAGGACACACACACACACACACACACACACACACACACACACACCCTGGACAGGACACCAGTCCATCACAGGACACACACACACACACACACACACCCTGGACAGGACACCAGTCCATCACAGGACACACTCACACACCCTGGACAGGACACCATTCCATCACAGGACACACACACACACTCACACCCTGGACAGGACACCAGTCCATCACAGGACACACACACACTCTCACACACCCTGGACAGGACACCAGTCCATCACAGGACACACTCACACACCCTGGACAGGACACCATTCCATCACAGGACACACACACACACTCACACCCTGGACAGGACACCAGTCCATCACAGGACACACACACACTCTCACACACCCTGGACAGGACACCAGTCCATCACAGGACACACACACACACACCCTGGACAGGACACCAGTCCATCATAGGACACACATAGACACACACTCACACACCCTGGACAGGACACCAGTCCATCACAGGACACACACACTCACACATCCTGGACAGGACACCAGTCCATCACAGGACACACACACACTCACACACCCTGGACAGGACACCAGTCCATCACAGGACACACACACACACACACACACACACACACACACACACACCCTGGACAGGACACCAGTCCATCACAGGACACACACACACACACCCTGGACAGGACACCAGTCCATCACAGGACACACACACACACACACTCACACACCCTGGACAGGACACCAGTCCATCACAGGACACACACACCCTGGACAGGACACCAGTCCATCACAGGACACACACTCACACACCCTGGACAGGACACCAGTCCATCACAGGACACACACACACACACCCTGGACAGGACACCAGTCCATCACAGGACACACACACCCTGGACAGGACACCAGTCCATCACAGGACACACACAGACACACACAGACACACACACACCCTGGACAGGACACCAGTCCATCACAGGACACACACACACACACTCACACACCCTGGACAGGACACCAGTCCATCACAGGACACACACACACACACACACACTCACACACCCTGGACAGGACACCAGTCCATCACAGGACACACACACACACCCTGGACAGGGTTGTTATTATTATTATTATTATTATTATAATAAGTTCATTGTGGATTACTACCTGTGTGTGATCACCAACTGTTCTGGGATCGAACACTGTTTCTTTTGGGGTTATTTTTTAGCATTCATGCTCTCGATGACAGCTCCGGGGACGGACAAAGTGGGTGACGGCGGCCACTGTCTGCGACACGGCGTGGTGTGAACGATACAGGGTGTCAAGACCCTTTCCAGACGAGCTGCGATCAAACACAAAGGAGACGAAACTGGGAATCAGACCATCTAACGACCCAGCAAACACGACTGAACGGATAAGAAAACCCGTAACTTAATGAACCAATATCAGGTAACGATAGGAGGAATCATGGGAGAAAATATGGCAAATAATTTTAAAAAACAGGAATATAACAGTGGAGCTGATGTACGATCTGCAACCGGACAAAAGGAAAAACATCACTGTCAATGGAAAGAAAAAACATTCTAAGCAAGAAATTCTTTTACAGACTTCATGCTGTCAACACTGAAGGTAATTCAAGTTAAACGGGGGGCTAATTTCAGCGGCCATGTTTGTTGCAACTGGTCTGAAGGCTGAACTCATAGTTTGGGGGCGCTGCTTTCAGTACACAGTGACCAGTCAGCCCTGCGCTGATCTCCACAAACATGGCGCCCATGCAGGACTTGCACAACGTTCCCGAATTTAATAATAATTATTATGACAATTGCCTACACTTATAGAGCGCTTTTCTGGACACTCCACTCAAAGCGCTTTACAGGTCATGGGGACTCCCACTACCGCCACCAGTGTGCAGCCCCCACCTGGATGATGCTCCAGTCCGCTCCCCACACAGCAGCTCTCAGTGGGGAGGAGAGCAGAGTGATGAAGCCAGTTCAGAGAGGGGGGTTATTAGGAGGCCATGATTGGTAAGGGCCAATGGGAAATTTGGCCAGGACACTGGGGTAACACCCCTACTCTTTTCCAGAAACGCCCTGGGATTGTTAATGACCACAGAGAGTCAGGACCTCGGTTTGACGTCTCATCTGAAGGACGGCGCCTGTTTACAGTCCAGTGTCCCCGTCACTATACTGGGGCATCAGGACCCACACAGACCGCAGGGTGAGAGCGCCCCCTGCTGGCCCCACTAACACCTCTCCCAGCAGCAGCCTTAGTTTTTCCCAGGAGTCTCCCCTCTAGGTACCGGCCAGGCTCACACCTGCTGAGCTCCAGTGGGCTGCCAGCTGTGAACTGCAGGGTGATACGGCTGCTGGAATTTGTGAAGATCTCGGAATGTCTCACATTGTGCAGTACCCTCAATAATTTCTTCTGAGACGGAGACACTGGGCCAGCAGTCCCTGTTTTAATGCTACAAAGCGTATATTACCACAAACACAATACGTGTTCCTAAAAAACTATAAACTATAAAGTTTATTTTTACAGCCATGAATCTATTTGGCAATAAACAAACAAACCAATAGCATAATACCGAGGACAACATCTCGGGCAGAAACCGCATAACAGGTGCAAAAACAAGGCGAAAATAAATACAAATATTTTCACCGGCGAAATCAAAACAACACCGCGGACTATATGTCATAAAACAACTTACATTTAATTTGCCAACACTATTTTTCTCAACCAGATACAACAGCAGAAACCAAAATACTCACACCTGTAGAAGGCTCCACGGCCGAAACGCTGCGTTTTCTTTCTTCTCTTTGCAGCAGGGAATAAACCTGTTACTTGGTTTTTTTTTTAAACCAAAATACTGCTTTTCCATAGGAATATTTATCTAGCGTCGCAGTTTTTAAACGTCCCAAAAGCACATCGATAAGTTCATTAATTCTCCAGCAAAACACAATCGCAGATGCTCAGATGCGCCCAAACGCATAAAAAGCGTTGTCCCCCTACCTTGGAAAAAAAAACAAAAATGTGACTTTCCAGAGAAATTTATCCCGGGGCGCTAAGGAAACAAAATCAAAACGCAGCCGAAAAGGTCGATCATTTTTCCAGATCGACTGGTTTAAGAAAGGGGGCTGATCTGATTGGTAGAAGCAGCTGTCATTCAGCGCCTCTTGTCCAATCAGGGATTTAGGAAGGCTCTTCCTGGGGCGGTCCTTCCGGTTGCAGTTTATTTTCCCCATCAGTGAAGTGAACGTTGACAGCCTCTGGTCCAGCGCTTATAAATACACACCAGAGGTACGCAATCAAGCGCTAAAACTACTGTGCCACCCCTCCAGAAACATCACAAGAAGGCTCTTGAACACCATCAGAACTCAATATGAGAGGGGGGAAAACAGTTCATTTTCCAGGGGGACTTTTTGGGTTACCATGCACATTTGAGGAAGCTGAAACATTTAGCAAAACAAAGGGAAGTTTCCCTCCCCCCCCCCCCCCCAATAAGAACAGCATGAACAATTTCATGAACTGCATGACTGAACTTTGACCCCCCCCCCCCACCACCACCACCATGACTGAAAGGGAATCCAGAAACCAAGAGCAGAGGCAAGACCAAGAACTGCACTGTCAATTAAGTGTGAGGGAAGGAACCAATGGGCTCCTTCCAAACTAGTCAGCTGACTGAAGATGGTGGGTCACTCTGCAAAGCCTTCTGGGGAATGTAGTTCCAGAGAAGGGCCGCCACCGCCATCTCGTCAGATCTTATTTCCCCCCTTCCAATACAATCCAGAAAGCTGAGGACCCACTGCTGGGGAGGGGAATTCAAGGCACGTGAGCCAGCCTGTCTATAAGTGAAGTTGCATCATTTCCCCTCCCAAAAAACTCACTTGTTGCTGCAAAAAAAAAGTGCCAAAACACAAGGGTACTGCTCAAATGTTTTTATTGCAGTTAACACTGCACAGCGCCAGAGGCCCACGAACCCCAGGTTCGAGTCGGGCGGTTGCCCCCACTTCTCTCGCCCCCATCGCGCTACTTCGGCCCCTCGACCTGCGGCGCCTGGGGGGCGGGGGGGTTCAGCTTGTCCAGCTGCGCCACCACACTGTCGTACTCCTGCTGCCACTGCTCCTTGCTCAGGGCCGAGGGGCTGACCTCCAGGAACCTGTAGGCCTCCTTGGACTGCAGGATGAACATCCCGCGGATGTGCATGCAGACGTTGCAGAAGCTCTTCCAGATCTGCGGGGAAGGGGGAGGAGAAGCACCGACATGAGACTCAGCGACCAGGGTAATATCCCAGAAGCCACTGGGAAGTGCCCCCCCCCCCCCAACCACCCACAATATCTAGGATGACAGCCAAGGGCAGAAGCCAAACTTCCAGGAAACTCATCCGCTCAACGACGTAGATCACGCCATTCGGGTCTCGGCTTCCCAGGGGAAGGCTCTTCCTTCCCGAGAACACCGTTGCCTTTTGTGGAGAAAGGTCTCCCCCTACCTATGCTAACCAGTGCATCAGCAGCTCAGGGGCTGCCTGTAGGATTGTTTGTGCTGTGGCACAATTTCTGGACAAGTCAGAGTGTCTGGGGGTGTCCAGGACAGAGATCTGAGCCAGCAGGTACCAGATCAGAGAAGTTCAACCCGACATAGAGAGACCCCGAGCAGGACAGTTCTGTCCACCCCCCCCTCAGAGATCGATCTACCAGAAACACACAGAAAAACAAGCTGACCGGCTCGGCCTTATCCAAGCTGGACAGGAAGTCGGCCTCGCAGTCCTCCAGGAAGTCCAGCATGTCCTCTCCAGCGAAGGTCCTCTGCTTGAGGTTGTCCAGCGCCACACCGGTCGTCTCCCAGAACTTCTTCATCTGCAGCAGGATCTCCTGGATCCTGGTCAGGCACTTCTGGACCTCCGCCAGCGTGCTGGGATCCCCAATGGATCCTGGGAGGCAGAGGAAGAGGAAAGCAGGAATCATCTCCCGAGCTCAGCTGGCAGATTTAACTCTTGGATGGTAAAAAGATTAGAGAAAGAAGTGGTTTCCAACTCTAGCGACAGCTCAGGTCTGTTACAAGCAAACAATCACGTAAAAAATCAAAACACATTTCCCTAAATCCTGACTTCGCTATGGGCTTGAAGCCGAGAGCGGGACTTCGGTCAGGACAGGAGCAGCTTCTTCACAAAGAGTGGTAGGGGTGTGGAACAAGCCAATACCCCGCACAAAACACGTCCCAGCGGCCCCCATGATCTGGCAACCCGCCCGCCTACCGATGTCGATCTGGACCTTGGCGTAGTCCAGCTGCAGCCGGATCAGCTCCTTCTCCTTCTGCCACAGCTCCGACACCTTGGCGTCCTTGCTCTTGTGCAGCTCCTCCAGCTGGAGCTTGAGGGTCTCCACGGCCGCCTTGTCCTTGGGGTCGTTGGCGGCCTTCTGGATGGCGTTGATCATGGCGCCCAGGATGGGCACCACGGCCGCCACGATGCCAAACTTGCGGTCGCGCTCCCCGATGCTGATGATGAGGCCCTGCAGCTCCTTGTTCTTGTCCTGGATGTCCTTCTCCAGCTGGTCCCTCTCCCCCTGCAGCTGTTTGACCGAGGTGTCCAGCTTGCTGCACTGTCCCTCCAGGGCCTGGGCCTCCGCGCTCTTGTCCTTTTTCTGCTGCTCCTTGTCCGCCTTGGTCTTGACCACGTCGCTGCAGGTGTCGCCCACGCCCCTGCCCAGAGCCTCATACCTGGAAGAGACGGGAGCGGTAAGCCTCTTGTGAAGAGGAGAGGTCGCAGGTTATGGGACAGGAGAATCCCAGCAAGCGAGCCAGGCAGGGGTGTGTGCTGTACACCAAGAGTGGTGGGAGGGGGGGGAACAAGCCGCTCAGTTAGAACAGGATATCCCCTTCCATGTTCTTACAAGCAGCCAGAGTCTTTGGCTCTTTCCAATGGCTGGTTCCTGCAAAACGAAACCAGATCTTACTTCTCCACCGAGCGGTCCACCTGGTGGCAGATGTCCTCGATCCAGCCCTTCGACTTGTCCAGGAACTTCTTGGCCAGCTCCACATTCCTCTTCTTCACGGCCGTCCGGATCATCGGCAGCATGGTGCCGAGGATGTTGGTCGCCGTACTGGCGCACTGCGAGCGAGAGATCAAGCATCAGCACCATTGCTCCCACCCCCCCCACTTCAAGCTCAAGTTTAGGATGCCCCTTATCCGGCCTATTGAATCCTGTGGCCCTGCAGAACCACAACACAGCTGGCAGGACCTTCACGCTAACGACCTTGCTGTCAGTAGCCATTTCGGCTCCTCTATGGAGCTATACCTGAGCCAAAATGGCTTCCACAGGACAAAACCACTGGGGTGTCCTCAGTATTAACTGACCAGTTCAAGGGCACTTCATTCAACTAGGAAATGCAACTCTCTATGGCAATTTTAGCACCCATCTCCTCAAACATCACACTGACATCTATGCCAAAGGTATAGTTCTTCCACCCCCCCCCCCCCCCACATGAAGATCTAGGATAACAGGTAGAATAGGTTTCAGAGAACTAAGACCTCAATAGTCATGAACCAAAACAAGCCTTCCATTAGATCCAGATGAAAGGAGAAAGTCTCACTTATTAGTTGCCCACACCACCAAGCTGAAGGGTTACACGTATTAAATCTTGTGGGTGCAGTGTATCTTGGGTTGATTGCGATACACTTTACACAAAGGGTGGTGGGGGTATGGAACAAGCTGGCCAGCCCGGTTACTGAAGCAGATACCAAATGGGCCTGACAGGTCCTAAAATCGCTTGACTTGTATTCTTAAGCTCTGACCCAAGAGACAGACCCACCTGGAGCAGCAGGCACACAGACCCACCTGGAGCAGCAGGCACACAGACCCACCTGGAGCAGCAGGACCTCGGAGGAGGCGAACAGCTGCTGGCTCTCGGTGGCCTTGAGCCTCAGCTTCCTCTCCAGCTCGGGGTGGGTGGCCAGACACAGGTAGGACAGGTGGAAGAGCAGAGCCGTCTTCTCTGCAGCCGGGAGCATATCCCGGAACATATCCATATCGTTCATCAGCTGCCGGTCAGCAGGCACTAGGTCTGAGTGGGACAAAAAGAAAATTGAAATTGGCTTTAAAATTTTAGCTTCCACAACCTCAAGCACTCAAGCTTGGTGAAGACGTCCGCACATCCACTTTGAGCAAACTGAGAATTTGGATATCCAAGTTAAGACATCAGCCCTCTCGATTGCCATAGGCCAGTGTGCCGAGCAGACTGGAGCATCATCTAGGTGGGGCTGCACACTGGGGGGAGGGCTGGAGGGGATCCCCATGACCTAGTAATACCTCCGAGTGGAGAGCCCAGAAACACTATAGAGAGCATTAGGAATTCCCCATTTATTGGGATTGGAAATATCCAGCAGCCATACCACCCTGCAACTCACCACTGGCAGCCCCCCCCCACTGGAGCTCAGCAGGTGTGAGCCTGGTCAGTACCTGGAGGGGAGACCTCCTGGGAAAAACATTGGTTGCTGCTGGGAGAGGTGTTAGTGGGGCCAGCAGGGGGCGCTCACCCTGCAGTCCATGTGGGTCCTAATGCCCCACTATAGTGACAGGGCACATTATACTGTCAACAGGCGCCGTCCTTCGGATGAGACGTAAAACCGAGGTCCTGACTCTCTGTGGTCATTAACAATCCCAGGGCGTTTCTCGAAAAGAGTAGGGGTGTCACCCCGGCGTCCTGGCCAAATTTCCCATGGGCCCTTACCAATGATGGCCTCCTAATAAACCCCCTCTCTGAACTGGCTCCATCCCTCTGCTCTCCTCCCCACTGAGAGCTGCTGTGTGGGGGGAGCGTTCTGGCACACTATGGCTGCCGTCACATCATCCAGGTAAGCCACCCCCCCCAAGCCCACCCTCTACAGAACTAGTCAAAAACAAGCATTTAGGAGGGTACATGTGGAGTGCCCAGAAACCCACTTAATTGTTTACACTGGTCCATTATCAGCTTAATGTTGTTAATGAGGTGCAGTAAAAAAAAAAAAAACACTATAGGAGCTCATGATCTTCAAACACCATGCAACTCATTATAGCAATCCAGTACCGAGAGAGGACTGGGTTACTGGTTTGGAAACACACAAGCTCTTGCGTTAACCAGATCCATTCACAGGGAGGTTGTTTTAGCAGGGAGGGAGAGGCCTGTATCCATCCCCAAATGGGGTTGGATAAGAGTGGGGTGCCCTGAGCGATAAGGTCAACTGGACTGGGGACCCACTACTCCCCCCCCCACCCCCAATACTGCCTTACAATTAAACAGCATGTCCCAAAAGAGCATTCTTGAAGTCAGATAAACGAGACCTTGTTCAGACCTTTCCAGCAGAATACCCCCACCCCCCTCCACTCCCCCTTACCTTGACACTGAGACATGGTTATGGTACGTTGGAGGCGACAGTCAGAGAGAGAGAGAGAGAGAGCCAATTTATCCTGTCACAACAGAAAAAAAAAGTTATTTAGACAAACAGGGGTGAAGACACTTCCACCTACTGACCTAGCAATGAGACAGTTGCAGGAAAGGCACATTCTAAGTCTTAACCAAGAACTTAAAAGGAACTTACTCCCCCACCCAACCAAGAAGAAAAAATACCTCTGTTGTCTCCCCCAACTGAGCAGCCTTCAATACAACCACCCTGCTGTAAAGACACAGGCTGCAGTTCTATTCAACTAACCAGAAGCGACACACTCAGGAACCGCAATAAACCACCAGCAGAGAACACCAACAAGTCTTCACCTGATCCCAGCCCTGAAAGCCCACTGCCTGAACCTCAACTCTACTGGAAGAACTGAGAGCACCCTCCTGCCCTCCAGGCCTCTCTTATAGGGCTGCGCACCGCCCACAGGAAGTCCATATAAGGTTCGCGGGCCCGCGAAACCCCGCCCACACGTGGTATGCCCCTCCCCCCCTCTCGCCCGAAACACCTGTAGCAGCTGGCCGGTGAGGTGGGGCGCCTTCCCATCATGCCCCGTCCCCGGGGGGGGAGGAGACGACGCCATTCTCATCCTCCCGTCGGTAACAGCTCCTCTCTTTCTCCCACTGAGCCGCCCCAGACTGGACACGCCCGAGAACAGCCAGCAGGTTCATAAAACGGGAGGAGGATGAACGTCGTTTCTGTGGGTTTAGCAACTGAGGGGGTGGGGATGGTTTTGTTTTTAAAACAACAACAACAACGCGAAGACAGAAGTGGGAGTTTACGCGGTTTGTAACTGTGTTTTATTGTTAACGATGTGTTTCTTTTCTCTTGGTTGAAGGGGGGAGAGTTTCCACGCCGTTTGCACACACAGAGAGAGAGAGAGAGAGAGAGAGAGAGAGAGAGAGAGCTGCCCCCCCCCCCCCGAAAATCAATCGTAGTGAGCCAAAAAAAATAAGGAGCTTGTTATTATAATATTTTACAATTATTATATATTATTATTATTATTATATTTTCTACATTAGTCACGGCCATTCGACCTCATAGGAGGACGGAATAAGGGGAATGTCTCTTTATTTTCTCCCCCCAACAGCGTCGCGGAAAAAAGAAAAGAGGGGAGCCGGTCAGTTTGCAGGACAGTTAACTCGCGTTGAGGGAAACCGCCGCCTCAGCTGGTCTCTCCCTCTCGGCGACCTGCGCCGGAAGTGCGTCGCCGAGCAACGTCGGGGGGGCGCCTCGTCACTTCGTCACTTCCGGCCCCGCACAGAAGCGGGGGAGACGGCTTCATGGCTGCGCTCTGGCGGGTTCGGTGGTTGTCGTCACCGCTTCTTCTTCGGGATCTTGACTTCTGTAACAAATAGCGTTTTCGGTTTCTCAGTTGTGTTTGTATGTCTGCACCTTCTGCTACAGGTGTGTGTCTCGGTTGTGCGTTTGTATGTCTGCACCTTCTGCTATACGTGTGTGTCTCGGTTGTGCGTTTGCATGTCTGCACCTCCTGCTATACGTGTGTGTCTCGGTTGTGCGTTTGTATGTCTGCACCTGTTGCTACAGGTGTGTGTGTGTCTCAGTTGTGCGTTTGTATGTCTGCACCTGTTGCTACAGGTGTGTGTGTCTCAGTTGTGCGTTTGTATGTCTGCACCTGTTGCTACAGGTGTGTGTGTGTGTGTCTCAGTTGTGCGTTTGTATGTCTGCACCTGCTGCTACAGGTGTGTGTCTCGGTTGTGCGTTTGTATGTCTGCACCTGCTGCTATACGTGTGTGTCTCGGTTGTGCGTTTGTATGTCTGCACCTTCTGCTATATGTGTGTGTCTCGGTTGTGCGTTTGTATGTCTGCACCTTCTGCTATACGTGCGTGTCTCGGTTGTGCGTTTGTATGTCTGCACCTTCTGCTACAGGTGTGTGTCTCGGTTGTGCGTTTGTATGTCTGCACCTTCTGCTACAGGTGTGTCTCGGTTGTGCGTTTGTATGTCTGCACCTGCGGCTACAGGTGTGTGTCTCGGTTGTGCGTTTGTATGTCTGCACCTGCTGCTACAGGTGTGTGTCTCAGTTGTGCGTTTGTATGTCTGCACCTGCTGCTATACGTGTGTGTCTCGGTTGTGCGTTTGTATGTCTGCACCTTCTGCTATACGTGTGTCTCGGTTGTGCGTTTGTATGTCTGCACCTGCTGCAACAGGTGTGTGTCTCGGTTGTGCGTTTGTATTTCTGCACCTGCTGCAACAGGTGTGTGTCTCGGTTGTGCGTTTGTATGTCTGCACCTGTTGCTACAGGTGTGTGTGTGTGTCTCAGTTGTGCGTTTGTATGTCTGCACCTGTTGCTACAGGTGTGTGTGTGTGTCTCAGTTGTGCGTTTGTATGTCTGCACCTGCTGCTACAGGTGTGTCTATGTTGTGCGAGGGCTGTCTGGCCTGTCCAGTGATATTGCCTACGGTGACTCTCTCAGCTCGTACCCGCAGTGTGGAGCCTGGAGAAGACCTCAGTCCCTGTGTTCGCCGATGATGAGGTGGAGCTGCTGTTCAGCGACACTGTGGTTTATCCAAGGTGACCGGGGCAGTCGGGGCTCGGTTGGGCACGGGCGTGTTTATTGCCGACCGACCCAGCTCCTGCAGGAGGGTCTCGGCCCCAGCAGGCAGGGAGGGGTCAGGAGGGCTATGGGACGGGTGGGGTGGGGACAGGAATGTGGGAGCTGTCCCCCATGTTGGGGGGGGGAAATGGGTCCAGGCAGCCGGGGCTGGAGGGGGAGCCACACTGTATCACGCAGGAGGGGGCGCCCCCAGACCTGCATGTAGAGGACGGGGGGTGTGCTCGACTGGTCAGCACAGGAGGGCCCAGGCCTGTCGGGGTGCCAAGGGGTGATCCTCAGGGCTGTGTCCTGACCTCCTGCTGTCTCTCGCCCACAAGATCCTGGTCAGTGTGCTGTTGACACTACACTCTCGTACCCGAGTCCAACACCAGCCTCCAGCCTGAGCACAAGGTCAGGTTAGTCCTGTCACTCCTATATCGCACTCGGGACATGAACACACAACCCTACTAGTGAGAGAGGAGTGCTGGTATCATTTTAGTGGCCTTGATTTAGTTCTCTAATCAAGGAGTGTTCTAGTTTCATTCACAGTAACACTATTAGTAGGAGTGTTCTATTAGCAGTACGTGTGTCAGAAACAAGTGTTATTTTCAGCAGGAGCAGGACTCGTTGGAGCAGTATTGCTGTTATTTTCAACTGTTGGGATTAATGCTTACAGTTTATACACTTCTGTACTTGTACTTTTCTGTTGTGTGTGTTTTTTTTCCCCCCCCATACGTAATTATGAGAAACGGGTTTAAAAAGCTGCCCGTGCACACGATATGAAAAGGAAGGTTTCAGTCTCTGGTCAGAATTCAGCTGGTGGATTTTAAATATTTAGGGAGCATTTTGTCTGTGCTGTGTTTGTGAACGTTGGTGGTTTCATTTTACTCTAGAAATTTTCCTTTTCTGAGAAACAACATTATTTTTAGCAAGCTTTTAATAATTAATAATTGCTTACAGTTATATAGCGCTTTTCTGGACACTCCACTCAAAGCGCTGTACAGGTCATGGGGAATCCCACTACCGCCACCAGTGTGCAGCCCCCACCTGGATGATGCGACGGCAGCCATAGTGCGCCAGAACGCTCCCCACACAGCAGCTCTCAGTGGGGAGGAGAGCAGAGGGATGAAGCCAGTTCAGAGAGGGGGGTTATTAGGAGGCCATGATTGGTAAGGGCCAATGGGAAATTAGGCCAGGACACTGGGGTTACACCCCTACTCTTTTCGAGAAACGCCCTGGGATTTTTAATGACCACAGAGAGTCAGGACCTCGGTTTTACGTCTCATCTGAAGGACGGCGCCTGTTTACAGTCCAGTGTCCCCCGTCGCTATACCGGGGCATTAGGACCCACACAGACCGCAGGGTGAGCGCCCCCTGCTGGCACCACTCACACCTCTCCCAGCAGCAGCCTTAGTTTTTCCCAGGAGGTCTCCCCTCCAGGTACTGACCAGGCTCACACCTGCTGAGCTCCAGTGGGGGCTGCCAGTTGTGAGTTGCAGGGTGATATGGCTTGTGATAGATAACATACCAGTTCTCCAGCATATTTCCATCTTGACGCTTCTCTCAACTGAAACGTGAGGTGAGTATCTCTATGAAAAAGAGGTTCACTTGCTTTTTTTTTTTGCTGGTGTATCTAGTTAGGAAACCGTTCTGACAAGCTTAGGCTGCCTTGTGCTTTGTGCTGTATAGTCCAGAGTGTTGTGTTTTTGATTTTGAGGGTAAAAATACATATTATTCACCTGAGGCGCCGTTTCTGTCAGCATTTTGTCAGAGTTACACTGTTAACTTGTTTATTACAGAATAGTTTCACTGCTGTGCAAGCAAACTTAATCGTCCTATGGAGGGGATCTTGAACAGATGATGGGGGGGGTCTCTCCTGAATAATTACTCTCCAGTATGTTCACACTGATGGCTTCTTATTAAACACGTTGGTTTCTTTCCTGAGTCATGAGTGTGTTGGATGTTCACGGTGTGGATTTGTCACTCCAAACTTTCTCCGGGGGGGGGGGTGTTCCTGAAGCAAGCGACCAGCAGAGGAAACGGGTATGACTTGCGGATGTTCTCCCAGGAGCGGGGATGTAACGGGGGGGGACAGGGGGCCGACGAGCTCTTGAAATCGCCTCCGCGTGAGGGCTGGCAGGGACTGTGGTGCCCTAACGGGACTGGGGAGTGAGAGTTCGGCGTGGTCCCCATGCAGGTACTTCTCACTCCTCCCTGATGCAGCCCTGTGGGCGACGCGCAGGAGAACAGTCGGCGGTTCACGAAGACCGAAACTCCTGTTCCGTTATCGACCGGACGTGCACTTGACACAACGTCGTGTACAAACCGGGCAGAGAGATATCATGGAGCCCTTTTCTGGGATGTACTAGTACTAGTTTCCTTACTTATTTTAGGATGTATCTGCTGTACTGTTTGCGCAGTGAAATTTTAGTCGCTGAACCAGGCAGTGTTTTATCGTGAATGGCTGTCCTACATATTCGCCGCTCGGTGTACACTTCAGTGGTTTGTCACTTACGCAGTCTCTGTCCTGAATATTTAATGGGAATTCACTGTAGGGGTTAGTCAACGTACAGTGAATATCTGTCAATAAATAATCACTGGACTGCATATCCCCAGTCATGTTTAATCACGAAACCAGTCAGTTTCTATTCTGAATAATTACTGACTTGACTCTACTGGGAGTTTACCATAACTGTTCAGCACTAAACCAGTGGTTTTCTTGAATAGTTGTTGTATATGTTTGCTGTAATTGCTAGTCAGTCTCTGTCCTGAATAATTTTTGTACTGGATACTCAGTGTACTAGATGTTTATTGTAGTTGTTACTAAGCTAATCATTGTCTTGATGAGAGCAGGTGTTGGGGTATCTGCCGGGTGAGAGCAGTAGGAATGGGGTATCAGCTGGCTGAGAGTGGGGGTATCGGGCTACCGAATTATTTGTGGAACCCTGAAGAGGAACATTCAGGTCAAGAGGAAGGACAGACACCCCAACATCGGAGCTCTCTCCCAGTCGGACACCAGGAGCCCCGACGCCCACATCCTCCCCCATCGGCTCCATCTCGCCTGTCATGTCGTCTGGACGTCGGACTCCAGGATCTCGGGGAAGGTTCCCTCCTCCCAGCCTGGCTCAGGCCTGAGGAGTCTGGAAGATCTGGGAGAAGCCAACAGGAAGAAACTCCTCCTGGACCTCGACTCTGGGAGGAGCCCCAGTGCCCGGAACCCCGAAGACTCAGGATGACCAGGAGGAGGAGCCCCAGCGCCTGGACCCCCCGAAGACTCAGGCTGGCAGCAAGGAGCCCCAGCGCCTGGACCCCCCAAAGACTCAGGCTGACCAGGAGGAGGAGCCCCAGCGCCTGGACCCCCTGAAGACTCAGGCTGGCCAGAAGGAGGAGCCCCAGCGCCTGGACCCCCCAAAGACTCAGGCTGGCAGCAAGGAGCCCCAGCGCCTGGACCCCCCGAAGACTCAGGCTGGCCAGGAGGAGGAGCCCCAGCGCCTGGACCCCCTGAAGACTCAGGCTGGCCAGGAGGAGGAGCCCCAGCACCTGGACCCCCCGAAGACTCAGGCTGGCCAGGAGGAGGAGCCCCAGCGCCTGGACCCCCCGAAGACTCAGGCTGGCCAGGAGGAGGAGCCCCAGCGCCTGGACCCCCTGAAGACTCGGGCTGGCCAGGAGGAGGAGCCCCAGCACCTGGACCCCCCGAAGACTCGGGCTGACCAGGAGGAGGAGCCCCAGCACCTGGACCCCCCGAAGACTCAGGCTGGCCAGGAGGAGGAGCCCCAGCACCTGGACCCCCCGAAGACTCAGGCTGGCCAGGAGGAGGAGCCCCAGCGCCTGGACCCCCCGAAGACTCTAGGGAGGAGGGGGAGCTCAGTGGTGCCACAACAATGAAGGGGAGCCCAGGGGTGTCAGAACCCCCAGACAAGGTGAGGAAGGGGCAAGAGAGCCTGTAGACAACACGCCTGTGTTTTTCCAGGACCAGAACAGCAGAACAGCAGCTCTGGACCGGAAGATGGAGTCTGGACCGGTGTAGTCGGGACTTGATGGAGCTCAGGCTGCCTTCAGGCACGTTTATTCCCACCAGACGCAGCTCCTGCAGGAGGAATTCGGCCCCCGCAGGCAGGGAGGGGGCAGGGAGCCTGTGGGACAGGTGAGGAGGGAATGGGAGTGTGGGAGCTCCCCCCCCCCCATGTTAGGAAACAGGACCAGACAGCCAGGGGCAAAGTGGGGTAACACTGTACCACGCAGGAGGGGGCACCCCCAGACCTGCAGGTGGAGGACAAGGGGAGCAGGGTACTCCCCCCCCCCCCCCATCAGCCAGGCAGGTACTCACAGACCAGGTGAGTCTCTCCTTCACTGGATTTCCCTCGCAGGTGACGCCGGTCTTCAGCCTTCGTCCACCCTAGATCCCCGCCAGCGGCCACAGAGCTACAGCGCACTCTTTCAGTGTTTCTCTCGGGCCTCCCAGCTCGCCCCGTCTCGCCCTAGCGAAGGATCCTAATTTCTGAGGGACCGCACGCCAGCTCTCTACCGCCTCCCAAGGTTATCGGCTCTCGAGCCCGTGGAAAAGGCTGCCCAGTGGTCAGTCGCAACGAGAGAGTCGTTTCCTTGCAGGTGGTGCTTCCGAGTGTCCGGAGACCCCCTCAGGTTCCTCAACAGAAGACCTGGCTCCACAGGGTAAGAGTTTCCTGCTGATACAGTAAGACGGCGCCTTGACCCCCGAACGCCAGTCCAGACTGCGGAGGAGAAGTCGGTCTAGACGCTGCAACTGAGGTGTTCTGCGCACAGCGGTCCTTCTTGAGTCGGAAAATGCTGGCTCGCCTTCTTCGGTCCGCCGTGCTATCTCGCCAAGCAGTGTTTTTAGTCGGGTCTCTGTGGGCGAACGCGGGAATAATTCCGCGGTTCCAACCCACAAGGCCCAGGAAGGGAGCGCGGATGTGCCCGGGAGATCCAGCGAACTCGGTTCTTCGACAGACCCCCCCCCCCTCCCGGCCAGGCGACGTACTCAAGGTGCGCCGCATCCTTCCGGCCCGAACAGCTCGTATGCCTCGTTGCCCGCTCTGCGGTTCCCTTTGTCGTTGCAGATGCTCGATCCGAGAGGGGGCTGTAGATGATGACATCAGCAGCCATATCACCCTGCAGCTCACAGCTGGCACCCCCCCCTCACTGGAGCTTGGCAGGTGTGAGCCTGGTCAGTACCTGGAGGGGAGACCTACTGGGAAAAACTAAGGCTGCTGCTGGAAGAGGTGTTAGTGGGGCCAGCAGGGGGCGCTCACCATACGGTCTCTGTGGGTCCTGATGCCCCAGTATAGTGACGGGGGACAGTAGACGTTAAACAGGCGCCGTCCTTCGGATGAGACGTAAAACCGAGGTCCTGACTCTGTGGTCATTAAAAATCCCAGGGCATTACTCGAAAAGAGTAGGGGTGTTACCCCGGCGTCCTGGCCACATTTCCCATTGGCCCTTACCAATCATGGCCTCCTAATAACCCCCCTCTCTGAACTGGCTTCATCACTCTGCTCTCCTCCCCACTGAGAGCTGGTGTGTGGGGGGAGCGTTCTGGCGCACTATGGCTGCCGTCGCATCATCCAGGTGGGGGCTGCACATTGGTGGCGGTAGTGGGATTCCCCATGACCTGTAAAGAGCTCTGAGTGGAGTGTCCAGAAAAGCGCTATATAAGTGTAAGCTATTATTATTATTATTATTAACACCGCTATCTGCCCCCTGTGTATTCAACCTCCCCCACCCAGCTCTTCATCCTTGAGTCACTGCGGCACCCTGTCACCCGGAAGGCATAACCTTACTGGAAAGAGACCTCCGGGCGTTTGGAAAGCAGGTAAGGGGAGGGGTGTGGAAGGATCGATCGGCTGTAGACCGGAACTGGGCCCGTGTTCCTTTCATCGGGCCGCTCCGCGACGCCGAACGTTTGGGCCGAAATTTTCGCCGTGTGCCTTGGGATGAAAACGTCGTCGTCGTCGTCCGTCGGGCGGTTTTTAAAACGAAACACCTGCTCCAGGTCTAGCCAATGCTATTTGCAGCGTCTGGGACAAGAACAAAAACGCGTCTCTGGGAGGGAGCAACGCAAAATTTATTATCACAGCTAACCTGATACGACGCTCAAGAAGCCCATCGCCTGACTGAGTACAGCGAGTATCCAAAACTAGCAGAGCTGAAGACGGACAAAGCTCCACCGACGCCAAGACGACCGACGGTGCAGCGTGGCGTTTGAGAGATGCCAAAAGTACTGCAGCAAATAGCCCGAAAGCCAAAGGAATGGCAACCAAAACAATGGAATTTATCGCGCGAGATAACCAGCCGTTTTCGGTTGTTGAAGAGGTAGGATTCCGTCGCTTGATATCTCGCCTAGAGCCGCGCGCGCTCTGCCGTTCCCGGTCGGAAATACTCTTCGGATCATGGCGTCCGGACATCTTCCTTGGATAAAAGAACCGTCAGCCTGCGGCTCGTCACGTCATGTGAGCCGCTTGTAGCAATCGTTGTCCGTCTTGTTAATGAAACCGTTTGAGCTCATACCGTCTTGTGCGTCTTGGGCTGGATAGTAACACACACACACACACACACACACACACACACACACACACACACACAGATCTTATTGGTATCGGCCAATCGCCAATCCTGCTGACGAAATCGGCCTCACAGAACGTTGATCGGGCCCTCTCTCGTTAAGGGTCAGCTAGTGGCAACTGTCTGTGTCCTTGACAGAGGTCTAGTGTGCTGATATCTGTTCCTAACCCCCCCCCGGCAGCATTTCTTCCAGTGTCACACTTGGGAGATGTCAGAGGTCAAGTCCCCGCAGAACCTTAAACTTCCGTCTTTCTTGTATCGGGACAGGATGTTTGGTCCGGTTTGGTCAGGGTCTCCAATTCTCGTTTTGGCACCTGGTCTGGGTGCGCCGGCGCCCCTCCTCGAGTCCCGTTTCGGACCGGCCCCTTCTCCCCGTCGGCTCAACGCAGTGGGATCGCCGCCGTCCCTCCTGACGAGCCCCTGGACAGAGCAGGAGAGGCGCGGGACTTGGGTCGCGTCCTGTCGCTGGTCCGTCGTCGGTTATGTCCTCCGGAAGGTGGTCTGTCGGCACTCGGATATAGCGCTGTCCTGGACGCTCCACTCAGAGCACTTCACCGGTAACGGGGACTCTCGTGTGGACAATGACGTCATGGCGCGATGGCCACCAATGTGCTGAAGTACTCTCCCCACCCATCCTCAGCTCTCGGTGAGGATGGATGAAACCAGTTTATAACTGGAGTTTATTAAGAGGCCAGGATTGATAAAAACCGGGGATGGGGAATGTGGTGAGGTGAGCAGGGGTCCCCTCGGACCTCAATCCTGGGAAATACAGCTCGGAAGGTAAGATCAGATCACTTTATTAACCCTATACAATTTCTTGCATGAGGAATTGGTCTTGTCGCAGACCCCAGCTGGCTCTCCAGGAGACACACAGACAGGGAGAGAGAAGCTGGGGGGTCAGAGCGCAGGGTCGGCCATTTATACGGCGCCCCTGGAGCAGCTGGGGTGAAGGGTCTTGCTCAGGGGGGCCCCAACGGAGTAGGATTCCTCTGCCGGCCGCGGGATTCGAACCGGCAAACCCTTCCAGCCCCAGGCGCCGATCCCGAGCCTCAGAGCCACCGGCTCCGCCCCCGATGCGTCTGGGAGGGGGAGAAGAGTCTCGCAGGAAGCTGCTCTCCGGGCTCCCGCCCCCCCCCCAGGCCACCCTTCTCGCAAATCGCCGCAGAAAGCTTGGTGCGCCTCCCCCCCCCCCCCCCCCTCCCCGTCCGGCGCGGACTTTTCGCGAGTCGAGGAGATGACTTCCCCGAGGTGACTTCGTAGGGAAACCTGCCCCCTCGGAGAGGAGGCGGCCGGCGGGACCCCCTTTCCGGGAGTGAAGGTGCGCTGCTCGGACACGGCTCCTTCCTCGAGCTCATCCCTCGCTTTTAAAGCGTCCCTTGGGATGTTAATCGGAAATCGTCACCAGCAGCAGTGGGACTTTCGGTCCGGGAGTAAAAGGTTGTTCCGCTCGGACACGTCTTAATCCCGACGCTCATCCCTCATTTTTACAACGTGACTTTAGGACGTGCAGCTGGTGAGGGGGGCTGGTCATTCTCTCCTGCCTCTTTTATTACAGAGGGGGGGGGGCGTCCTCACGCTGTACGGCCACAGAGCAGCCCGAACGGGGTGGGGGGGTGGAGAAGCCTGCGGATGCCCGAAGTACCCTCTCCAGAGGCAAACGTCGACTGCGGCAGCCGGGAGTCCCGCGCGGATCCCCGTCCGTCTCGGACACGGATTCCTGACAGGGGTGCGCGTCGGAGACCGCTTCACAACGGACATACGGACTTTCTGACGTCAGTCCGACGAGCACCCTAAGCTTGACGGTTTTAGCTGTCTTGCCCTCGTTACGCATCAAATGTGGATTATAGCGTGAACTCAAAATGCCGAAAAGTAAAATGATCGGTTGTCTGTATCGGCCACAACGAGCTGTTAATTATCGGCGATTGTTATTGTTATCGGGGGGGGTCTATCTCCGCAGGTGAGCTGCTCCCAGCACGAGGCCGGGTCCGTCTCCGCGGGCGAGCTCCTCCCAGCACGAGGCCTGGGAAGGTACTGTCTCTCTCCGCAGGTGAGCTCCTCCCGGCACGAGGCCGGGGAGGGGTCCGTCCCCGCAGGTGAGCTCCTCCCAGCTGCTCCCGGCACGAGGCCGGGGAGGGGTCCGTCCCCGCAGGTGAGCTCCTCCCAGCACGAGGCCGGGAGAGGCGTCTGTCTCCGCGGGCGAGCTCCTCCCAGCACGAGGCCGGGGAGGAGCCTGTCTCCGCGGGCGAGCTCCTCCCAGCACGAGGCCGGGGAGGAGCCTGTCTCCGCAGGTGAGCTCCTCCCAGCACGAGGCCGGGGAGGAGCCTGTCTCCGCGGGCGAGCTCCTCCCAGCACGAGGCCGGGGAGGAGCCTGTCTCCGCGGGCGAGCTCCTCCCAGCACGAGGCCAGGGAGGAGCCTGTCTCCGCAGGTGAGCTCCTCCCAGCACGAGGCCGGGGAGGAGCCTGTCTCCGCGGGCGAGCTCCTCCCAGCACGAGGCCGGGGAGGAGCCTGTCTCCGCGGGCGAGCTCCTCCCAGCACGAGGCCGGGGAGGAGCCTGTCTCCGCAGGCGAGCTCCTCCCAGCACGAGGCCGGGGAGGAGCCTGTCTCCGCAGGCGAGCTCCTCCCAGCACAAGGCCGGGGAGGAGCCTGTCTCCGCGGGCGAGCTCCTCCCAGCACGAGGCCGGGGAGGAGCCTGTCTCCGCAGGTGAGCTCCTCCCAGCACGAGGCCGCGGGAGGCGTCTGTCTGCGGGCGAGCTCCTCCCAGCACGAGGCCGGGGAGGAGCCTGTCTCCGCAGGTGAGCTCCTCCCAGCACGAGGCCGGGGAGGAGCCTGTCTCCGCAGGTGAGCTCCTCCCAGCACGAGGCCGGGAGAGGCGTCTGTCTCTGCGGGCGAGCTCCTCCCAGCACGAGGCCGGGGAGGAGCCTGTCTCCGCGGGTGAGCTCCTCCCAGCACGAGGCCGGGGAGGAGCCTGTCTCCGCAGGTGAGCTCCTCCCAGCACGAGGCCGGGGAGGAGCCTGTCTCCGCAGGTGAGCTCCTCCCAGCACGAGGCCGGGAGAGGCGTCTGTCTCCGCGGGCGAGCTCCTCCCAGCACGAGGCCGGGGAGGAGCCTGTCTCCGCAGGTGAGCTCCTCCCAGCACAAGGCCGCGGGAGGCGTCTGTCTGCGGGCGAGCTCCTCCCAGCACGAGGCCGGGGAGGGGCCTGTCTCTCTCCGCAGGCGAGCTGCTCCCCTCCCCTGGGCACAGGCACAGCACCGGCCTCCTCTGGCCCGGTCGTACCCGTTCTCCTCTCTCTCTCTGCACCTTGTCCCGTCTACAGGGTGTTCTCGGTCTCCCGCAGCGGAGGGAGGGAGTTCGCCTCGTACCGCTCTCTCGCTGTGCTTGGCGCGAGACCTGGGGGTCACGCACGCTCGGTGTGGATATCGGGCTCCGGTCCGGGGGTCATTGACCCGGTCTCCTGACCTGGCCTGGGAGGATTCTGAACTTGACACCAGAGAAATAGCCGAGAGCCTGGGACAACATCATCAAGAACAGCCACTGGGCCATAAGCAGACTCTTCAGTCCCCATTCAGGGTAAGAACATGGCTGGACTCGGCCTATAAAAACCTCTGGAAAGCTGTTACAGTTCAGGGGTCTGTGGGGAAATACACTTCTTGTGTGTCTCCCGTGTTCTCTGCCATTTTCGTTACAGTTGAACTCATCTCAATCCTTCCGGGGACTTCGCTGTGACTCCTTGCATCCCGACACTTGGAATCTTGTAGCGAGTCCACCAGGATGGGTACGTCTTGTCCGAGAGTCGCCGGGTACGGTGACTCCTCAGTACTACCCACGGCGAGCCTCGAGCTGTGTCCGTCGGTTCTGACAGTCCTGTCTGCTTCAGGGTCTTCCTCCTGATCTCCATGACCGCAGCGCAGGTCTTCCCAGCGGCTGTGTGCTGTCAGATCCTCCCGCAGTCGTCACTGGGAGGAGACCCTCCCTGGAGTTAGAGCATCGCTAATGTCACCTGGGTGTGTCAGGTGTGGGACGTATCTGAGTATCTTTCACTGTGGGGACAGGACACAAACTGGGGAACTTTCAATGTCCCTTCTGTCCACATCCAGGTGCTGTTTCCTTGTTTTCATGGCCACTGCGATCTGCAGAGAGCTGCCCTTCTCCTCTACACTCGACAGAGCGGGTTACCGAGCCCAGGAGCTGTCCAGGTCTGAGATCAGTAAGCACGTCAGTTCACAACAAGTATGGATGGAGAGATCGGACATAGGTTGGACTTTTTCTACTGTATTATTTTCCTTAATGCTCCAGGATGTCCAGAGGCTGACAGTGGGAAGAAAGGTAGGGTTGGAATGTAATTGTAAAATTCCATTCTCTCTCTTCTCTCCTGTCCCTCTTTTCCCTAATTTTCCAGGATATCCAGAGGCTGACAGTAGGAAGTTAGGTATGTATGAAGATTGAACCCTGTCCTGTATTCTTTTCTCTTAATTTTCCAGAGACAGGACAGTGGAGAGACGGGTATAGTTGGGAGTTGGGATAGAAGTCGGAAGCTCTCTCATGCAATCTTTCCCCTGATTTTCCAGGCTGTTGACAAACTTGACAGTGGGTATGGCTCGGAGTTGGGATGGAGGTGAGGAGCTCTTTCTTGTCTTTCTTCCTCCTTGTGTTGGTCTCTGTGACGTCTCTCTGCCTGTCTCCTGAGCTGTGTGTTTTTCTCTCAGTCCAGCTGCTTGTGCTCTGTGAAACACTACACGTCTGCAGTACTAAACAGGGCTTTTTGACTGTGGATTGCAGGTTCGATTCCAGAGGGGGACACAGTCTTGTACCCCAGAGTGAGATACTTTGCTCAGATAGACTGTTCTGAGATAATGGTTATCGGTGGCTGTACTGTAGGGAGTGGAGTGTTGACAATGGTGTACTCAATTCTCAAGAGTATTGTACCTTAATACACTGACACATCTGCGTACTGAACTTTAGTATTCAATGATACACCAGTGTGCTGAAGTCTTTCCTATATCATACTTGAATACCCACACCTGTGTGCTGTACTGTATTCCCATCTCCACTGAGCCTTAATACTGGTAATCCTCACACTTGCATACAAAACTCTCTCCTGTACTGAGCTTTAATACTCAATGACCTACCTGTGTGCTGAACCCTCACGTGGACTGTACTATAATATCTAAACCAGTGTGCTGAACTAGCACTCGTCCCGAGCATTAATTCTCACATTGACACACGAGTGCTGAACTATACTGTGCTTTCATACTCAAAAGCGTGTACTGACCCCTCATGCGGACTGGATTATCATACTTAAACCAGTGTTACCAGTTTGCTGAACTCTAACTTGTAAGTGGGGTTTAATAGGGAGACACCTGTGTGCTAAACTCTCTCCTTTACTGTGTTTTAATACTCAAACCTCTGTGCTCAGCTCTCACCTGGGCTGGACTGAAATAATTAAACCAGGGCTTCTTTCTGTGCTTTGAAACTGAAACCTGTGTTCTGAACTCACATCTCCACTGAGCTTTAATACAAAAACCTGTGTGTGTGGTAATACTCAGAACTGAAAACTAAACTCTCAGCTTTAACGTGCTTTAATACTCAATTCTATGTGGTCAGCTCTCACCCTGACTGTACTCAACTACTTAAACCAGGGAGGTGAGCTTGGACTGAGCTTTAATATTCAGTGATGTGCGTGTGCGCTGAACGTTCATCTGTTGGGTACTTGAACACTCAAATCTGTGTGCTACACTCTTACCTTTACTGACTCAATGACACACCTGTGTGCTTTACTCTCACCTTTTAATTTTTTAATGCTCTAACCTGTGTGGTCAGCTCTCGCCTGGACTGTGCTCAACGACTTCAGCCAGTGTGCTGAACTCCTGCTAGTACTGAACTTGAATACACAGGGACACAACAGTTTGCTGAGCTTTCACCTGCAGTGTATTTCAATACTCAGATCTGTGTTGTACTGTTAAAAACACAGCCCTGTGTGATGAACTGTCACCTGTACTGTTGTAATGTGAGCTCACAGGTCTGACTGGTACTATCTTGCGATGCTCAGACTTGTGTACTGAGCTTTAATGTTCAGTGATACACCTGTGTGCTAAACTCTCACCTGGACTGTGCTTTAATTCTCAAACGTCTGTGCTGAGCTCTCAATTGTACTATAGTAATACCCAGCCCTGTGTACTGTACTGTTGTAATCCTCAGCTAAGCGGACTCACTGGTACCATTTTGAAACGCTCAGACCTGTGTTCTGGAGACTCACCAGTGCTGAGCTTTCATACTCAATCACACACCTGTACTGTACTATAAAACTTGAACCCATGTACTAAACTTCAGTACTCGGTGACACACCAGTACGCTGAGCCTTATTCTGTAGTAAACTTTAATACTCGAGTTGGCGTGGTAAACTCTCACCGTTACTAAGCTTTAATACTCAAACCAGGGTGCTGAACTCACTTGTACTCGGTGACATGCATGTACGCTGAACCTTCGTCTGCGGTCTCCTTCACTACTCAAATCTGTGCGCTACGCTTACTGAGTTTTAATAAACAATGACACACCTGTGTGCTTGACTCTCGCCTTTTTTAATTACATTTTTTATACTCTAAACTGTGTGGTCAGCTCTCACCTGGACTGTGCTAAACGACTGCAGCCAGTGTGCTGAACTTTAATACTCAATGACACAACTGTTTGTTGAATCCTCACCTGCAGTGTGTTTTAGGCTCAAATTTGTGTGCTGAACTCTCGTTTTGAGCTTCGACACTCAGTGACACAGTCTGTCGAACCTTCTTCTGTAGTGTGCTTTAATACTCAAATGTGTGTGCTACACTCCTATCTATACTGAGTTTTAATACTCATTGACACAGCTTCAATATTAGTTTTTTATCATTTAATGTTTTTATACTCAAATCTGTGGTCAGCTTTCACCTGGGCTGTACTAAAAGACTTCAGTCAATGTGCTGAACTCTCACGTGTACTGAGTTTTAATACATAGTGACATAACAGTTTGTTGAACCTTCACCCGTAGTGAATTTTAATACTTAAATTTGTGTGCTGAGCTTTCAGCTTTAATACTGAAACCGGTGTGGTCATCTCTCACCTGGACTGTGCTAAAAAAAACTTCAACTAGGGCTTCTTTCTGTGCTTTAAGACTGAAACCTGTGTTCTGAACTTTCTTTTCTGCTGAGCTTAATTACAATAACCTGTGTGCGTATTTGTCTGTCTGTAATGTGTGGTAATACTCAAACCTGTCAACTAAACTCTTACCTTTTATCGTGCTTTTATACTTAAATCTGTGTTGTCAGCTCTCACCCTGACTGTACCAAACTACATCAACCAGTGTGCTGAGTTCTCACCTGAACTGAACTGTAAAACACAGTGACCCAGTCGTTTGTTGAACCTTCACCTGTGGTGTATTTTAATTGTCAGATCACTGGGCTGAACCGTCAGGTGTACGCTTATAATACTCGGCTCTGTGTACGGTTTTGTAAGGCAGCCCTGTGTATTGTGTTGTGTTGTAATCCGTGGACTGGTATACCGAACTGTCACTTGTACTCTGTAGTAACACTCAGCCCTGGGTACTGTATTTCTTTGTAATATTTAGACTTATGTCCCAGACTGTCACCTGTACTCAATTTGTAAAATTCAGACCTGTGTACAGTTATGTGATGTAATACTGTTCATCAGTGTGCTGAACTATCTCTGCCATTTTGTTGCAAGATGTGGATCTGTGTGCTAAACTCCCATGGGACTGTATTGTTAAACTCAGCCTTATCTACGGTGCTATGAACTGTCACTTATGTTGTAATACCCAGCCTTCTGTACTCTGCTGCAGAGTAGTAATCAGACCCCTGTGCCAAATTGTCACCTGTACTCAATTGTAAAACTCAAGAGCTGTGCACTGTACTGTGATGTAATACCCACCTCTGTGTACTGTATTGTGAACTATCACCTCACCTCTATTGTAATGTCCTGTGCTGTGAACTACCCCCTAGACTGTATTGGATGTGCACCTGTGTCCTGAACTGTCACATGTACTGTATTTTAAGATGGGGTGCTGTCACCTGTACTCTGTTGTAATACCCTGAGCTGTGTACTGCAGTGGTGTGAACTGGCCCTTGGACTTTATTGTAATATGTGGACCTGTGACCTGTACCTGTACTGTTGTAAGGGCCCCAGCTGTGTACTGCGCCGTGATCTGTCACCTGTCCTGTGTTCTTAGATGTGGTGTTGTCACCTATACTGTTTTATAATACCCTGAGCTGTGTACTGTACTGTGTTGTGAACTGTCACCTGTACTGTATTGTAATATGCTGAGCTGTGTACTGTACTGTGTTGTGAACTGTTACCTGTACTGCATTCTAATATGTTGAACTGTGTCCTGAACTGTCACCTGTACTGTATGGTAATATGCTGAGCTGAGCTGTACTGTATTCGAAGAGGTGTTGTTGTTACCTGTAGTCTCTTGTAATACTCTGTGCTGTGTCCTGTACAGTGTTGTGAACTGTCACTGGGACTGTATGGTAATATCCTGACCTGTGTACTGTGCTGTGAACTGTCACCTGTACTCTATTCTATTATGTTGAACTGTCCTGAACTGTCAGTTCTACTGTATTGTAACATCCTAAGCTATGTTCTGTGCTGTGAACTGTCATCTGTACTGTTTTGTAAGATGTGTAACAGACTCCTCAACTGTCACCTGTACTCTATTGCAATATGCTGAGCTGTGTACTGTCCAGTGCTGTGAACTGTTAGCTGTACTGTTTTCTATTGTGAATATGTGGCCTGAAGTTTGCTCGACTGTACTGTAAAACCCAGAGCTGTGTACGGAACAGTGTTGTGAACTGTCACTTGGACTGTATGGTAACATCCTGAGCTGTGTACTGTTTTCTAATACGTTGAACTGTGTCCTAAACTGTCATTTCTACTGTATTGTAACATCCTAAGCTATGTTCTGTGCTGTGAACTGTCATCTGTAGTGTTTTGGAAGATGTGTAACCGAGTCATGAACTGTCACCTGTACTCTATTGTAATATGCCGAGCTGTGTACTGTCCAGTGCTGTGAACTGTCATCTGTACTGTTTTGTAAGATGTGTAATTGAGTCCTGAACTATCACCTGTACTCTATTGTAATATGCCGAGCTGTGTACTGTCCAGTAATGTGAACTGTTAGCTGTACTGTTTTCTATTGTGAATATGTGGCCTGAAGTTTGCTCGACTGTACTGTAAAACCCAGAGCTGTGTACGGTACAGTGTTGTGAACTGTCACTTGGACTGTATGGTAACATCCTGAGCTGTGTACTGTTTTCTAATACGTTGAACTGTGTCCTGAACTGTCATTTCTACTGTATTGTAACATCCTAAGCTATGTTCTGTGCTGTGAACTGTCATCTGTACTCTTTTGGAAGATGTGTAACCGAGTCATGAACTGTCACCTGTACTCTATTGTAATATGCTGAGCTGTGTACTGTTTAGTGCTGGGAACTGTTGTCTGTACTGCTTTGTATTGTGGATGTGTGGCCTGAAGTTTGCTCGACCGTATTGTAATACCCAGCGCTGTAGGGGGTGTTGTAAATTGGGCCCTGGACTCTATTGGTGCGGGTGGACCTGTGTCCTGAGACGTCACCTCTACTCTATTGCAACTGTCCATGATGGGTTTCTACCTCTGCCCCTTTCTATGCTGCAGTGCATAGACCTGCGTCTTAAACTCTTCTTGCGCCTGTTGTAATATTCAAACCTCCCCTTTCACCACTACTGTGCTGAAATTTCACCTCCCGCGAGCTTCAGGAGGCAGAGATTGACCCCTTTCCCTGCCCGCCTGTTTGCTGTGTTTTACTGCAGCTCGCTGAGGCACTCTGCCCCCGGTCACAACTCCCCTCCCTTCCTGAATTCACCGCCTGTGGCTGCCTGTGTGAAACCCTCTCTATTTCCGCTCAAAGAGAGAGGGGTATGTGTCCCATTCACCACTGAAAGGCATCGGTATCTCCGGAGAACAGTAGCCTCTGTGCCTCATGCCCTCTGTCCTACATTCCCTACCCCTGGGGCTGCTGTGTAAGAGCTGGTGCCTCTGTGCCTCTTGGCCGTAGTGCGACTACTAATCTGCCTGGGCGTGGGAGGGCCTCAGGTTTCGCTGTCTCTCTTAATGGTGAAAGGGGAAAGAGCCGACCTGTATCTCCCACGGTCCACACAAATCGACTGGAAAGAACTGTGAGGCTTGAGATTGCCCAATGGCAGGGGTGGTTGGCTTTGTCCTCACTTGAACACCCTCCCTCCTGTCTGATTTTTATTAAGCTGAGGCTTTTATCCCCTTCTTGCTGTAAGGGGAGTCACTTTTTCCAATGGGAAAGGGCTGCCTCACGTTTCTCATGAAGACGGGGGAGGGAGCCGAGGTCCAGAAACAGTCTTTCTCCACCAGAGGGCAGGGTGTGTATGAGCGTATGTTTCCTGCTTTCTTTTAAAGCTAATGTGCTACCCTGCTGGTAGTCCTACGGAGCAGTCGCCCACTCTGGGCTGGACTCGTACTACAGGGTGAGATGGGGGTGTGGGGAGGCAGTCTCAACCCCCTGTCCCTTTCTCACTGACACTGTCCTGCTGCAGGCCTTCATGAACTACATCTCCCAGCAGGCCACGAGGACGATGGCGGCCAATAAGCTGCCTCCCCTGGGTTGGTGCAGGTGTTGTCTGTTCGAGCCCACAGCCTGTGTATATAATGAGCTCAAAAAGAGAGAGCCCAGGGCTGGTTTGATTTCCTGCAGCGGGCTGGAGCCTGGAGGTGCGAGTTCATACATGCTGTGTGGGTTTGTCGGGGGGAAGGAAAAGGTTTAAGAGCAGGGAAGCTGTGCTGAAGGAATATGTATTTGTCAACAAGCTGGGTTCATTTAAATAAAATTAACAGCTGCTGAATAAAAGTTCTGCCATCTAAGATCCTGTTTATTTTCTCTTGGGTTATAACTTTTTCGTAATTCACTCTCCAGAACTTTTATCGGTATTTTGCTTCCTTTTGACACTCCAGCTCATAGCTTGACCAATTTTTGCTGTGCTGGTACTTCGTCACAATCGCATTACCCAGAATGCAGTGTAGCTTTCAGTCAGCTGACCAGCTGGGGAAACATGATTGGTCAGGGGAGGTTTAAAAAGCAGGAAGTGGAGTCTCCCGCTGTTGCTGCTGCTACTAGAGAATACAGACCAGTTCACAACACAAGCCCCTCCAAGCTCTCGACAGGCAGGGCAGGTGTATCATTTCTCTCCCAGTTTAACAGCTCGGGAGCACTGGTGTGCCTAACTTAAGACATCTCTCACCAAAAACAAGGTCTTGCATATTTTGCAGGTACTCATTGTTTTCTTGCTTCTGTTTTTACCCTTGATCTGGATTGGAAGATCACTGGTGCCCCTCCAGTAGGTCAGTTTCTCCCCCTGTGATCAGTGTCGGTGAGGAGCATCCAGCTGTTCTGTCCAGGACAGTAGAGTCCCTGGCTGACCAGACGCTAAACCTGGTAATTTTGCAGCTCAGAGGGGGACAGGAGACCTATCCCCCTCCTCCTGGTGATGCAGCTCTCAGAACAAACTTTCACAGCCACAAGGTAAGGAAATGGTGCTCTTTATTCACAGTTTGCCATAAAGCAGTCCAGAAAGCACAAGACAAACTTCAGTTCTTCTCTGAGCTCTAGGTAGACTTGCAGTCGTCTTCAAAGCAGGTCTCTGTGAAGTCGGCCAGACTCACAGCTCCCAGGCTCAGCAGTCAGACCTCCTCCCCCTGACGCAGCTCAGCTCTGCAGCTCTTCCCTCCTGCTCTGCTCAGCACAACTGACCTCTGTCCCCAGGCAGCACCAGACTGAAGGCCTCCCCTCCTGCCTTCTAACTGTCTCCCCACCAATCGTCTTCCACCAATTAGGCAGCTAATTAGAGGCAGCAGGTTGTTCTCCTCGGCCTCGTTGGGGATGAAGGTCAGACAGGCGCCACTGTCTTGCCTGAACCTGCTGCGCTCTTACAGTGTGGAAATCGAGTGGTTCGGGAGAGGTGTGTGACGGGAAGGTTAAGCTGTTTTGTGGGTTTTTCTGATCCAATATAAAAATCAGTGTTAAACCTGTGCTGTAGTTTGATTTGGGTCTCGGGATTAATGTTGCTGGATGTCCTACAGGCTCACCCTCCTCATCCTCTGTGTTGAGGCTCAGTTGTTCCTGAAATCAATAAAAATAAATCCAATTCCACTAGAAAAACTGTGATTAGTTTTCCAGGATGAGTAAAAGCATAAATATGTTAAAATATGCAAAAAATTAAATGAAAACAAACAGATTGTTTTCCAGAGGTTTTGATCCCACAGCCTCTGTGGTAGAAGCCCAGAGCTCTTCCACTGAGCCACAGTGTCTCTGGGAATCTGGGGCTCCTGTGTGCTCTTGGTCTTCCCAGCTCAGGGTTCGAAACTGAGGGATAAAAGACAGACTGAATGAGCTCTCCTTCAGGACAGGAGCCAGTGGAGGAGTGGAGATGGTGCTGAGCTCATGACCATGAGGTTGTGAGTTCAAGTCCTGGCTAAGAGCTGAGGTGGGTTTGCAGTGTGATCCTCCCCAGCAGTGACAGGGTGAGAAGTAAAAGCCCACAGCCCTCATGTCTTTATTTATCAGTGTGTTACTGTCCACAAGATTTAAATTAACAAAAGCTCCTGATCCTTCCAGGATTTGAACCCACAACCTCCCGGCAGAAGTCCAGAGCTCTTCCCCTGAGCCACAGCATGTCTTTGTAGGGCTGGGGCTCCTGTGGGCTCTTGGTCTTCTTCCCAGTTCAGGGCTGAAACGGAGGGATAAGAGACAGACCGAATCCCTCTCCCAGCGGGACAGCAGATGGAGGAGTGGAGACGGTGCTGGGCTCATGACCGCAAGGTTGTGGGTTCAAATCCTAGCTGGTCCCTGGTAAGTATCACCCAGGTGAGTATCCAAGGTAAGTATGTGGGCTGGGTAGACAGGAGAGGTAGAGAGGGCAGGCAGGGTGAGGGGGTGGGATAGATAGAAGGGATGGGTAGACAGGGTGGGCTGAGTAGCAGCAGTGTCAGACAGGTAGGAGGGGCAGGTAGGGCCAATGAGTTGGGTGGGTTAGATAGGAGGGGTAGACAGGTGCAGGCAGCAGAAGGGGGTAGAGTAGGAAGGTGGGTAGACAGGGCAGGGGTGCAGGAAGTAGTAGAGGGGTAGGTGGGGGTGGGGTAGAGTAGGTGGAGAGGTAAGGCAGGAGCTAGGAGGAGCCTAGGCCATGGGGGGGGGTAGAGGAGGCAGGAGGTGGCCTGGGCTGAGGAGAGGAAGAGAAGGAGCTAGGAGGAGCCCAGGCCACAAGTGGGTGGGAGAGGTAGAGAGGAGAGGCAGGCAGGTAGGTATGGTAGATTGTGGGGGGGGGTAGACAGGTCCAGGGAGGGTAGAGGAGGTGGCCTGGGTGGAGGAGGAGGAAGAGCAGAGAGTAGATGGGGGGGGGGTAGACAGGTCCAGGGAGGGGTAGGTGAGGGAGGAGGTGGCCTGGGTGGAGGAGCAGAGAGGAAGAGGAGGAGGAGCCCAGGCCACAGAGGAGGAGGGGGAAGGGGAGGTAGGCAGGCTCATGGGCAGGGGTGATGGAGGTAGAGTAGGGGGAGGAAGTTAAGTTTTTATTCCCCCCTCTAAACTTCATCATGATCCTTTATATGTAAAACATCATATAAAGGATGTTTATGGGGGGGGGGGGGGGGGGAAGGAATAAAAACTTAACTTCCTCCCCCTACTCTACCTCCATCACCCCTGCCCATGAGCCTGCCTACCTCCCCTTCCCCCTCCTCCTCTGTGGCCTGGGCTCCTCCTCCTCTTCCTCTCTGCTCCTCCACCCAGGCCACCTCCTCCCTCACCTACCCCTGCCTACTCTACCCCTCCCTGGACCTGTCTACCCACCCCCCTGGGGCCTGGGCTCCTCCTAGCTCCTTCTCTTCCTCTCCTCAGCCCAGGCCACCTCCTGCCTCCTCTACCCCCCCCCATGGCCTAGGCTCCTCCTAGCTCCTGCCTTACCTCTCCACCTACTCTACCCCACCCCCACCTACCCCTCTACTACTTCCTGCACCCCTGCCCTGTCTACCCACCTTCCTACTCTACCCCCTTCTGCTGCCTGCACCTGTCTACCCCTCCTATCTAACCCACCCAACTCATTGGCCCTACCTGCCCCTCCTACCTGTCTGACACTGCTGCTACTCAGCCCACCCTGTCTACCCATCCCTTCTATCTATCCCACCCCCTCACCCTGCCTGCCCTCTCTACCTCTCCTGTCTACCCAGCCCACATACTTACCTTGGATACTCACCTGGGTGATACTTACCAGGGACCAGCTAGGATTTGAACCCACAACCTTGCGGTCATGAGCCCAGCACCGTCTCCACTCCTCCATCTGCTGTCCCGCTGGGAGAGGGATTCGGTCTGTCTCTTATCCCTCCGTTTCAGCCCTGAACTGGGAAGAAGACCAAGAGCCCACAGGAGCCCCAGCCCTACAAAGACATGCTGTGGCTCAGGGGAAGAGCTCTGGACTTCTGCCGGGAGGTTGTGGGTTCAAATCCTGGAAGGATCAGGAGCTTTTGTTAATTTAAATCTTGTGGACAGTAACACACTGATAAATAAAGACATGAGGGCTGTGGGCTTTTACTTCTCACCCTGTCACTGCTGGGGAGGATCACACTGCAAACCCACCTCAGCTCTTAGCCAGGACTTGAACTCACAACCTCATGGTCATGAGCTCAGCACCATCTCCACTCCTCCACTGGCTCCTGTCCTGAAGGAGAGCTCATTCAGTCTGTCTTTTATCCCTCAGTTTCAAACCCTGAGCTGGGAAGACCAAGAGCACACAGGAGCCCCAGACTCCCAGAGACACTGTGGCTCCGTGGAAGAGCTCTGAGCTTCTAACACAGGGGCTGTGAGATCAAAACCTCCAGAAAAATCTGTTTTC
Source organism: Atractosteus spatula (assembly GCF_055471065.1). Taxonomy (NCBI): domain Eukaryota; kingdom Metazoa; phylum Chordata; class Actinopteri; order Semionotiformes; family Lepisosteidae; genus Atractosteus; species Atractosteus spatula. Next base: position 2,218,702 of record NW_028296612.1, read on the forward strand.
ATTTTATTTTAACATATTTATGCTTTTACTCATCCTGGAAAACTAATCACAGTTTTTCTAGTGGAATTGGATTTATTTTTATTGATTTCAGGAACAACTGAGCCCCAACACAGAGGATGAGGAGGGTGAGCCTGTAGGACATCCAGCAACATTAATCCCGAGACCCAAATCAAACTAACGCAAAGGTTTAACACTGATTTTTATATTGGATCAGAAAAACCCACAAAACAGCTTAACCTTCCCGTCACACGCCTCTCCCGAACCCCTCGATTTCCACACTGTAAGAGCGCAGCAGGTTCAGGCAAGACAGTGGCGCCTGTCTGACCTTCATCCCCAACGAGGCCGAGGAGAACAACCTGCTGCCTATAATTACCTGCCTAATTGGTGGAAGACGATTGGTGGGCAGACAGTTAAAAGGCAGGAGGGGAGGCCTTCAGTCTGGTGCTGCTTGGGGACAGAGGTCAGTTGTGCTGAGCAGAGCAGGAGGGAAGAGCTGCAGAGCTGAGCTGTGTCAGGGGGAGGAGGAGGTCTGACTGCTGAGCCTGGGAGCTGCGAGTCTGGCCGTCTTCACAAAGACCTGCTGTGAAGACAACTGCAAGTCTACCTAGAGCTCAGAGAACAGGTTTGTTTTGTGGTTTCTGGAATGTTTTATCCCAAACTGAATAAAGAGCACTGTTTCTTTACCTTGTGGCTGTGAAAGTTTGTTCTGAGAGCTGTCCACCTGTCTCTCATCGGGAGGAGGTGGAGGATTGGGGCTGTCAACTGGACACTGGGACAGGACAAGTCTCTTGTCCCCTCTGAGCTGAAAAACAACTGGGTTTATCTTCTGGTCAGCCAGGGACTCTGCTTGGCTGGTGAGAAAGGCTGATCCTCAGGAGGGGTGAATCTGTGAGGTGCCACAGGGTCACCAGCCAACTTCCAATCTAGATCAATGAAAAACAGGATAAATGTGTAGTAGAGTACGTGCACAACATCCAAGGTCTTATTTGAAAGCTGTCCAAAGCTAAGCAAACCAGTCCTGCTGAGCTCTGTTAAAATGAGAAAGATGAAACTCTTGCCCTGACTGTAGGAGAACAGGGCCTTGTGCTGTGAAGGACACAGACAGAGCTGTGAACTGGTCTTTCTTCTCCAGCAGCTCCTTCCTCCACTTGCTGCTCTGGCTGCAGCAACACTGGGAGACTCCACTTCCTGCTTTTTAAACCTCACCTGACCAATCATGTTTCTCCAGCTGGTCAGCTGACCAAAAGCTACACTGCATTCTGGGTCATGCAGTTGTGACCAAGTACCATCACAGCAAAAATTGGTCAAGCTATGAGCTAGAGTGTCAAAAGGAAGCAAAATACCGATAAAAGTTCTGGAGAGTGAATTAAGAAAAAGTTATAGCCTGGGGCAAAAAAAAAACCAGGATCTTAGGCAGCAGAACTTTTATTCAGCAGCTTTCAATTTTATTTAAATTAACCCAGCTTGTTGACAAATGCATATTCCTTCATCACCGCTTCCCTGCTCTTAAACCTTTTCCTTCCCCCTGACAAACCCACCCTGCATGTATGAACTCACACCTCCAGGCTCCAGCCCTCTGCAGGAAATCAAACCAGCCCTGGGCTCTCTCTTTTTGAGCTCATTTATATACACAGGCTGTGGGCTTGAACAGACTACACCTGCACCAACCCAGGGGAGGCAGCTTATTGGCCACCATCGTCCTCATGGCCTGCTGGGAGATGTAGTTCATGAAGGCCAGCAGCAGGACAGTGTCAGTGAGAAAGGGACAGCGGGTTGAGACTGCACTCCTCCCTCTTCACACACTAACACTACCCCCCCCCCAACCTTTATCTCACCCTGTAGTATGAGTCCAGCCTGGATTGGGCAACTACTCCGTAGGACTACCAGCAGGGTAGCACATTAGCTTTAAAAGAAAGCAGGAAACATGCGCTCATACACACCCTCCCCTCTGGTGGAGAAAGACTGTTTCTGGACCTCGGCTCCCTCCCCCGTCTTCATGAGAAACGCGAGGCAGCCCTTTCCCATTGGAAAAAGTGACTCCCCTTACCAGGAGAAGGGGGTAAAAGCCTCAGCTTAATAAAAATCAGACAGGAGGGAGGGTGTTCAAGTGAGGACAAAGCCAACCACCCCTGCCCTTGGGCAATCTCAAGCCTCACAGTCCTTTCCAGTCGATTTGTGTGGACCGTGGGAGACGGAGCTCGGCTCTTTCCCCTTTCACCATTAAGAGACACAGCTAAACCTGAGGCCCTCCCACCCCCAGGCAGATTAGTAGTCGCACTACGGCCAAGAGGCACAGAGGCACCAGCTCTTACACAGCAGCCCCAGGGGTAGGGAATGTAGGACAGAGGGCATGAGGCACAAGGCTACTGTTCTCAGGAGATACCAATGCCATTTAGAGCCGAATAGGACACATACCCCTCTCGCCTAGAGCAGAAATAGAGGGAGATTCACACAGGCAGCCACAGTCGGTGAATTCAGGAAGGGAGGGTAGTTGTGACCGGGGGCAGAGTGCCGCAGGGAGCTGAAGTAAAACACAGCAAACAGGCTGGCAGGGAAAGGGGTCAACCGCTGCCTCCTGAAGCTCACTGGAGGTGAAAGTTCAGCACCACCCTTCGTCCATTACAGCACAAGAATGGTGAAAGGACAGGTTTGAATACTACAACAGAGGCAAGAAGACTTGAAGACACAGGTCTACGCCGTGCAGAAAAGGGGAGAGCTGTAAGTCTACAAGGGACAGTAGAGACCATAGAGTAGAGATAATTCAGAATACAGGTCCACTTTCAGTACAGGCCAAGGCACAGTTCACAACAGCCTACAGCTCTGGGTTTTACAATAGAGTAGAGAAAACCACAGGCCACAACTCTCCATAATACAAAACAGAACAACTCACCGCCCTGGACAATACACAGCTCAGCAGATTACAATACAGTAGAGAAAACCACAAGACACAAATCTACATATTGTGAAACAGTACAGATAATAGTTCACCATATAGTACAGCACCCTGGTCCAGGTATTACAATAGAAAAGAGGTGACAGTTCAAGACAGGTCCACCTGTTCCAGCACAGGCTCCAGCTCTGCGTGTTACAATACAATAGAAAAAAATTTCAGGACACAAATCCACCTAATATAAAACAGTACAGATAATTCATAGCACTAGACCGTACAGAGCTCAGCTTATTACAATACAGGAGAGGTAACAGCTCAGGATATAGTTCCACATCTTAGAATACAGTACAGATGACAGTTTACATCACAGTACAGTACACACCTCAGGGAATTACAATACAGGACACAGTTCCACATCTTACAAAACAGTACAGATGACAGTTCACAGTACAGAACACAGCTCAGGGTATTACAATACAGTAGAAGTGCCAGTTCAGGACACAGTTCCACCTCTTAGAATACAGTACAGATGACCGTTCACATCACCGTACACAGTTCAGGATATCACAATCCAGGTGACAACACCACATCTTAGGATACAGTACAGACGACAGTTCACAGCGCAGTACACAGCTCAGGCACTTACACTACAGATGACAGTTCAGAGCCTAAATCTTCATATTACAATCCAGTGTAGCTAACAGTTCACAACAGTGCAGTAGACAGCTCAGGGTAGTACAGGAGAGCACAGGTGACAGAACTACATTTTAGAATACAGTACAAATAACAGTTCACATGACAGAGAATTACAGTACAGTAGAAGTGACAGTTCAGGACACAGATCAAACTATTACAATACAGGCCAGGTGACAGTTCACAATAGTACAGTACACCAGTCAGGGTAGTACAAGACTGTACAGGTCACAACAACAACACCACCACCACCACCACATCTTGGCATACAATGCAGGTGACAGTTAACAGCCCAGTACACATTTCAGGCTCATAGTATAGAAGCAGGTGACATATTACAATAGAGTCTAGGTGATAGTTCACAGCACAGGGTATTACAAATTGAGTACAGGTGAGAATTTGGCACAGGGGTCTGATTAATACTCTGCAGCAGAGAACAAATGTGTAGGTATTACAATATCATACAGGTGACAGTTAACAGTACAGTAGATAAGGCTGAGTTTTACAATACAGTCCGGTAACCATTTGGTACACTAAAGAACAGTATTACATCAGAACTGTACAAAGGTCTGAATTTTACAAATTGAGTACAGGTGACAATTTGGCACAGGGGTCTGATTAATACTCTACAGCAGAGAACCAAGGCATAGGTAATACAATATCATAGAGGTGACAGTTCACAGCACCGTAGATAAGGCTGAGTTTAACAATACAGTTCCATCTGAGTTAAGCACACAGATCCACATCCTACAACACAATGGCGAAGATAGTTCAGCACACTGATGAACAGTATTACATCACAGAACTGTACACAGGTCTGAATTTTACAAATTGAATACAAGTGACAGTCTGGGACATAAGTCTACATATTAAAAAGAAATACAGTACCCAGGGCTGAGTGTTACTACACAGTACAAGTGACAGTTCAGTATACCAGTCCCTGGCTTACAACACAACACACAGGGCTGTCTTACAAAACCGTAACCAGAGCAGAGTATTATAAGCGTACACCTGACCGTTCAGCCCAGTGATCTGAGAATTAAAATACACCACAGGTGAAGGTTCAACAAACGATTGTGTCACTCTGTTTTACAGTTCAGTACTGGTGAGACCTCAGCAGTATTTTTGTAAAGCACACAGCTGTGTCAATGAGTTTTAAAACTCAGTATAGATGAGAGTGTAGCACACGAGTATTAAAGTACACCACAGATGAATGTTCGACAGACTGTGCATCACTGAGTGTCGACGCTCAAAACAAGAGTTCAGCACACAAATTTGAGCCTAAAACACACTGCAGGTGAGGATTCAACAAATAGTTGTGTCATTAAGTATTAATGTTCAGAACACTGGCTGCAGTCGTTTAGCACAGTCCAGGTGAGAGCTGACCACACAGTTTAGAGTATAAAAAATGTAATTAAACAAGGCGAGAGTCAAGCACACAGGTGTATCATTTGTTTATTAAAACTCAGTAAGTGTAGCGCACAGATTTGAGTAGTGAAAGAGACCGCAGATGAAGGTTCAGCATACATGCATGTCACCCAGTACAAGTGAGTTCAGCACCCTGGTTTGAGTATTAAAGCTTAGTAACGGTGAGTTTACCACGCCAACTCGAGTATTAAAGTTTACTACAGAATAAGGCTCAGCATACTGGTGTGTCACCGAGTACTAAAGTTTAGTACATGGGTTCAAGTTTTATAGTACAGTACAGGTGAGAACTCAACACAAAGATGTGTGATTGAGGATGAAAGCTCAGCACTGCTGAGTCTCCAGAACACAGGTCTGAGCATTTCAAAATGGTACCAGTGAGTCCACTTAGCTGAGGATTACAACAGTACAGTACAGTACACAGGGCTGGGTATTGCAATAGAACAACTGAGAGCTCAGCACAGAGGTTTGAGGATTAAAGCACAGTAAAGGTGAGAATTTAGCACACAGGTGTAGCACTGAATATTGACGCTCAGTACTGGCGATGGTTCAGAACAAGTCTGAGCATCGCAAGATAGTACCAGTCCGACCTGTGAGCTCACACTACAACAGTACAGGTGACAGTTCATCACACAGGGCTGCGTTTTTAACAGTACAACACAGATTAGAGTATTAAAAGTACACTACAGATGAACGTTCAGCACACATGCACGTCCTATTGAAATACACAGCAGGTGAAAGTTCAGCAAACTGTTGGGTCACTGTGTATTTAAGCTCAGCAGTAGCAAGAGTTCAGCACACTGGTTGAAGTCTGTTAAGCACAGTCCAGGTGAGAGCTGACCACACAGATTTGAGCATTAAAAACAATTACAGTATAAGGTGAGAGAGAGAGTAAAGCACACAGGTGTGTCATTGAGTCAGTAAAGGTAAGAGTGTAGCACACAGATCTGAGTATTAAAGTACCTGACAGATGAACATTGAGCACACATGCACATCACTGAATATTAAAGCTCAGTACAAGCTCACCTCCCTGGTTTAAGTAGTTGAGTACAGTCAGGGTGAGAGCTGACCACACAGAATTGAGTATTAAAGCACGTTAAAGCTGAGAGTTTAGTTTTCAGTTCTGAGTATTACCACCCACACAGGTTTTTGTATTAAAGCTCAGTGGAGATGTGAGTTCAGAACACAGGTTTCAGTTTCAAAGCACAGAAAGAAGCCCTGGTTTAATTATTTCAGTCCAGCCCAGGTGAGAGCTGAGCACTGAGGTTTGAGTATTAAAACACAGTAAAGGAGAGAGTTTAGCACACAGGTGTCTCCCTGTTAAACCCCACTTACAAGTTAGAGTTCAGCAGGCTTTGTAAGCAAGTAATTTAGTGTCGTCCAATGTGGCGAGAGCTGACCACATCGATCTGAGTATAAAAAATTTAAAAGAGTAAAGCACTGTGTCATGTAGTATTAAAACTCAGTAAAGGCAAGAGTGTAGCACACAGATTTGAGTATTGAAGAACATTGCACGTTACACAGTTCAGCATACTGATGCGTCACTGAGTACTGAAGCTCAGTACTGGCGAGAGTTCAGTACACAAGTCTAAGCATTGCAAAATAGTACCAGTCAGACCTGTGAGCTCACACATCAGACTATTACAACAGCACAGGTGACAATTCATCTCACAGGTTTGAATATTAAAACACACTGCAGGTGAAGGGTCAACAAACAGCTGTGTCACTGAGCATGAAAGTTCAGTACACTGGTTTACTATTTTCGTACAGTCCAGGTGAGAGCTGAGCACAGAGATTTGAGTATTCAAGCACAGAAAAGGTTCTCGTTTAGCACACAGGTGTATCACCGAGTACTGAAGCTCACTTACAAGTTAGAGTTCAGCACACTGGTTACACTGGTTTAACTACGATAGTATGGTCCACTTCGGTACACACTTTTGAGTATGAAAGCACAGTAAAGGTGAGAGTTCAGCACTCGTGCGTCAGTGTGAGAATTAATGCTCAGTATGAGTGCTAGTTCAGCACACTGGTTCAGGTATTACAGTACAGTCCACAGGATAGCTCAGCATACAGGTAGGTCATTGAGTATTAAAGTTCAGTACAGGAGAGTTTTGTATACATGTGTGAGGATTACCAGTTATTTCTGTATTGACACTCAGTGGAGACGAGAGTCAAGTACACAGGTGTGGGTATTAAATTATGATATAGGAAAGACTTCAGCACACTGGTGTATCATTGAATACTAAAGTTCAGTACAGGTGGAAGATCAACACAGACGTGTCAGTGTATTAAGGTACAATACTCTTGAGTATTTAGTACACCATTGTCAACACTCCACTCCCTACAGTACAGCCACTGATAACCACAATCTCAGAACAGTCTATCTGAGCAAAGTACCTCACTCTGAGGTACAAGACTGTGTCCCCCTCTGGAATCGAACCTGCAATCCACAGTCAAAAAACCCTGTTTAATACTGCAGAAGTGTAGTGTTCCACAGAGCACAAGCAGCTGGACTGAGAGAAAGACACACAGCTCAAGAGACAGGCAGAGAGACGTCACAGAGACTGACAAGGAGGAAGAAAAAGACAGGAAAAAGCTTCTCACCTCCATCCCAACTCCCAGCCATACCCATCTTCCCACTGGCAGCCTCAGGCCATGCTGGAAAATGAGGGAAAATAGAGATGAGTATGTATGAAGATTTGAAATCTCTCCCATCTTCCCACTGGCAGCCTCTGGGCAGCCAGGAAAACTACAGAAATGAACACAGGACAGAGCGTCAACCTCCATCCCAACACTTCATCCACACTGGTGTGGTGTTCCCACTGACTTTTCTGGACATCCTGGAAAATGAGGGAAAAGAAACACAGGAGACAGCATCCAACCCCCATCTATACCGGTCATCCCACTGTCTCTCGGACATAGGTAACAAGAACACAGGAGAGGGTTCAATCTTCATACATACCCGTCTTCCCACTATCAGCCTCTGGCCAGCCTGGAAAATTCAGTCCAATGTCAATCCCAACACCTCTTTCATACCCATCTTCCCACTGGCAGCCTCTGGACTGAGGCAGGAGACAGGAGGGAGCATCCAATCAACTCCTCATCCATACCCGTCTTCCCACTGTCTGCCTCTGGACATTCTAGAAAACTACAGGAATGAACAAAGGACAGAGCGTCAGCCTCCATCCACACTGGTCTTCCCACTGGCTGTTTCCTGGACGTCCTAGACCACATCCAAACTCCAATCCATCTTCCCATCTATATCCGTCTTCCCACTGTCAATTCTTTTGGACATCCTGGAAAATTAGGGAAAAATTACAGGAGAGGGTAACCAACCTCTATCCCAACTCCCAGCCATACCCGTCTTCCCACTGGCAGCCCCTGGTCAGCCTGGAAAACGGAAGAGGGAAAAGAGACAGGAGAGAGCATCCCACCTCTATCCCAACTCCTCATCCGTACCCGTCTTCCCACTATCTGCCCCTGGCCAGCCTGGAAAATTGGGGAAAAGAACACAGGAGAGGGTTCAATCTTCAAACATACACATCTCCCCACTGTCAATTTCCTGGATATCCTAGAAAGTTAGGGAAAAGATTACAGGAGAGAGCATCTAACCTCTATCCCAACTATACCTGTTTTCCCCACTGGCAGCCTCTCCACAGCCTGGAAAATACACAGAGAGAGCTCAGCATCAATCCCAACACCACATCCATACCTGTCTCTACACTGTCTGCCCCTGGACATCCTGGAAAATTAGGGAAAAGAGGGACAGGAGAGAGTATCCAAGCTCTATCCCAACCCTACCTCTCTTCCGACTGGGAATGTCTGGGCAGCCTGGAAAACACAGGAGAGGAAGTTCAACGTCAATCCCAACACCTCATCCATACCCGTCTTCCCACTGTCTGCCTCTGGACAACCTAGAAAATTAGGGAAAAGAATACAGGAGAGGGTTCAATCTTCATACATACCCGTATTCCCCACTGTCAACCTCTGGACAGCCTGGAAAACGAAGGAAAAGAGACAGGAGAGAGCACCCCACCTCCATTCCAACTCCTCATCCATTCCCATCTTCCCCACTGTCAGTTCTTTTGGACAGCCTGGAAAATCAGAGTAAAAACAGGAGAGAGAGTATCCAACCACTATTCCAACTCCCAACCATAGCCGTCTTCCCACTAGCAGCCTGGAAAATTAGGGGAAAGAGACAGGAGAGAGTATCCCACCTCCATTCCAACATAGCCGGCAGCCTCCTGGACAGCCTGGAAAATTAGGGAAAAAGACAGGCAAGACCATCCAACTCCCCATCCATCTTCCCATCCACACCTGACTCTCCACTGTCTGCCGCTGAACATGCTGGAAAGTTAGGGAAAACATAGGAGAGGGTTCAATCTGCATCCATACCCGTCTTCCCACTAGCAACCTCTGGACAGCTTGTCTTCCCACTGGACATTCGGGATGGGACAGAAATGAACACAGGACAGAGCCTCAACCTCCATCCACACTGGTCATCCTAGACAGCATCTAAACTCCAATCCATCTTCACATCTATAAAATCGGTCTTCCCACCGTCAATTCTTTTGGACATCCTGGAAACTTAGGGAAAAATGACAGGAGATGGTAACCAACCTCTATCCCAACTCCCAGCCATACCCGTCTTCCCACTGGCAGCCTCTGGCCAGCCTGGAAAATTAGGGAAAAGATCACAGGAGAGAGCATCTAACCTCTATCCCAACTACACACTTTGTCCCCACTGGCAGCCTCTCTACAGCCTGGAAAATACACAGAGAGAGTTCAGCATCAATCCCAACACCACATCCATACCTGTCTCTCCGCTGTCTACCTCTGGACACCCTGGAAAATTAGGGAAAAGAAAACAGGAGAGGGTTCAATCTTCATACATACGTGTCTTCCCACTGGCCGCCTCTGAACATCCTGGAAAATTAGGGAAAAGATTACAGGAGAGAGTATCCAAGCTCTATCCCAACCCTACCGCTCTTCTGACTGGCAGCATCTGGGCAGCCTGGGAAACACAGGAGAGGGAGTTCAACATCAATCCCAACACCTCATCCGTACCGGTCTCTCCACCGTCTGCCTCTGGACAACCTGGAAAATTAGGGAAAAGAATACAGGAGAGGGTTCAAATCTTCATACATACCTGCCTTCCCACTGTCAGCCTCTGGACATCCCGGAAAACTAAGGAAAAGAGACAGGAGAGAGTATCCCACCTCCATTCCAACATAGCCGGCAGCCTCCTGGACAGCCTGGAAAACTAGGGAAAAAGACAGGTGAGACCATCCAACTCCCCATCCATCTTCCCATCCACACCTGACTCTCCACTGTCTGCCGCTGAACATGCTGGAAAGTTAGGGAAAACATAGGAGAGGGTTCAATCTTCATCCATACCCGTCTTCCCACTGGCAACCTCTGGACAGCCTGTCTTCCCACTGTCTGCCACTGGACATTCGGGATGCTACAGAAATGAACACAGGACAGAGCCTCAACTTCCATCCACACTGGTCATCCTAGACAGCATCTAAACTCCGATCCATCTTCCCATTTATATCGGTCTCCCCACTGTCAATTCTTTTGGACATCCTGGAAAATTAGGGAAAAATTACAGGAGAGGGTAACCAACCTCTATCCCAACTCCCAGCCATACCCGTCTTCCCACTGGCAGCCCCTGGCCAGCCTGGAAAATTAGGGAAAAGATCACAGGAGAGAGCATCTAACCTCTATCCCAACTACACACGTTGTCCCCACTGGCAGCCTCTCCACAGCCTGGAAAATACACAGAGAGAGTTCAGCATCGATCCCAACACCACATCCATACCCGTCTCTCCACTGTCTGCCCCTGGACATCCTGGAAAATTAGGGAAAAGATTACAGGAGAGAGTATCCAAGCTCTATCCCAACCCTACCTCTCTTCCGACTAGCAGTGTCTGGGCAGCCTGGAAAACACAGGAGAAGGAGTTCAACGTCAATCCCAACACCTCATCCATACCCGTCTTCCCACTGTCTGCCTCTGGACAACCTGGTAAACTAAGGAAGAGTCAGGAGAGAGCACCCCACCTCCATCCCAACACTTCATCCATTCCCATCTTCCCACTGTCAGTTCTTTTGGACAGCCTGGAAAATCAGAGTAAAAACAGGAGAGAGAGTATCCAACCACTATTCCAACTCCCAACCATAGCCGTCTTCCCACTAGCAGCCTGGAAAATAAGGGAAAAGAGACAGGAGAGAGTTCAATCTTCATACATACCCGTCTTCCCACTGTCAGCCTCTGGACTTGCTGGAAAATAAGGGAAAAGAGAGACAGGAGAGAGTATCCCACCTCCATTCCAATGTAGCTGGCAGCCTCCTGGACAGCCTGGAAAATTAGGGAGAAAAAGACAGGTGAGACCATCCAACTCCCAATCCACACCTGACTCTCCACTGTCTGCCGCTGAACATGCTGGAAAATTAGGGAAAAAAAAAACATAGGAGAGGGTTCAATCTTCATCCATACCCATCTTCCCACTGGCAACCTCTGGACATCCTGGAAAATTAGGGAAAAGAGGGACAGGAGAGAGCATCCCAACTCCATTCCGGCTCCTCATCCAGAGCCGTCTTCCCATGGTCAGCCTCTGGACAGCCTTGAACATTCGGGAAATGAATACAGGATTCAATCTTCATACAGGAGTTCAACGTCAATCCCAACACCTCGTCCATACCCGTCTTCCCACTGTCAGCCACTGGACATTCTGGAAAACTACAGAAATGAACACAGAACAGAGCCTCAACCTCCATCCACACTGGTCTTTCCACTGGCTGCCCCTGCAATGTCCATCTTGACCTTCGACCCCTGACCTTTGTGGCTCGCAGTGTATGAGCTCAGAGAGCAGGACACGCTGCTGTAGGCTGCACAGCTGTGACAGCTGGTTCGGGCGTCTGAGGGCAGCAGTCTGGCTCTGCAGTCTCTCTGTGCCATCATCATCTGTATGTAGCCCAGTGTTCACTTGTATTACTAGTTACAGTATTACTGTTAATTATACAATAATACTTCACCAGGCTCCGATATCAATGCTAGTAACCTTATAACAGTTCTCCTCTCTCACTAGTTGGGTTGTGGGTTCATGCCCCAAGTGCAATATAGGAGTGACAGCATTAATCATACCTTGGGCTAGTGGTGGACTTGGGTACGAGAGTGTAGGGTCAACAGCACACTGACCAGGTTCTTGTGGGCGAGAGACAGCAGGAGGTCAGGACACAGCCCTGAGGGTCACCCCCCTGGAGCCCCGATAGGAGGAGTCCACTGGCTCTCCGCCTGGAGCTCGTCTCTAAGGAGCAGCCTGAATCAGGGTCACCTGCAGCTCTTCATCATCATCATCATCCTCCTTCTCACAGGCTCCAGCAGGCAGGAGATCGGGACACCCTGGATGTCTCCCCGAGACGACTCCTACTCTGTCCCTCGGAGTCTGTGGATCCCAGATTGGTCCGATCAGCCCCGATCATGTAAGACCAGCGTCACCTGCGAGGGACAGCCAGTGAAGGAGAGACTCACCTGGTCTGCACTCACCTGCCTGGTGCCCCATGCCCTTCAGTGCTGATGGGGTACCCTGTCCCCCACCTGTGCTGACCAGTCAAGAACACCCTCTTGACTTCTAACTGCAGGTCTGGGGGTGCCCTCTCCTGCGTGGTACAGGGTCTGACCTGGCTCCTGTTGGGAATAAACATGCCTGAGGGCAGCCTGTGCTCCACCGAGTCCCGACTGCTCCGGTCCAGAGCTGCTGTTCTGGTGACCCGTCCTGGAGAAACACAGGCATGTTGTCCACAGGCTCTCTCCCCCTTCCTCACCTCGTTCAGGGGTTCCGACACCCCTGGGCTCCCCTTCATTGTTGTGGCACCACTGGGCTCCTCCTCCTCCTCATTCTGACACCCCAGGGCTCTTCCTGGCCAGCCCGAGTCTTCGGGGTGTCCAGGCGCTGGGCTCCTCCTCCTGACCAGCCAGAGTCTTCGGGGTATCCAGGCGCTGGGCTCCTCCCAGAGTCGAGGTCCAGGAGGAGTTTCTCCCTGTTGGCTTCTCCCAGATCTTCCAGACTCCTCAGGCCTGAGCCGGGCTGGGAGGAGGGAACCTTCCCCGAGATCCTGGAGTCCGACGTCCAGACGAGACGACCGGCGAGATGGAGCCGATGGGGGAGGATGTGGGCGTCAGGGCTCCTGGTGTCCGACTGGGAGAGAGCTCGGATGTTGGGGCGTCTGTCCTTCCTCTTGACTTTTCCCAGGGTTCCACAACCCTTCACTGTCACAAAGGAATGTTCCTTGGCTTCAACTGTCTGGTACCCCACTCCTCTCACCATTCCAGTGAACACAGAGAGACACACTGGTTTAGTGACTCGCCATTCCAGTGAACCCCCAGCACAGAGAATATGTAGCACAATAATTACTCACAAAATTCACTGACCATTTTTGTGTGCAGCCATTCCAGTGAACACCCAGCGTAGTGAAGACGCAATAATTAATCACAGAAGACAGTGACTGGTTTAGTGTCCAACCATCACAGTGAACATTCTGTACAGCAAATTTAATAAAATAATAAATAGGCAAAGACACCAATGAGTGTAGTGACTTATCCATTTCAGTGAATATCTTGTAAACCATTACTGTGAATTTCCAATACAGAAAATTATCTATGACAGTGAATCTCCAGTACAGAGACTATCAGTCACAGAATAATTTTGACAGCGCTTATCTGTTACAGTGAATACACAGTACCAATCACAGTGAATATCCGTTTAAGTGAATAATTGTAAGCAATTATATATTACAACACATACCAGTAATAGTGACTGGCCAGTTCAGTGAATATCTGTTACAGTGATTCACTATCACAGTGACTGGCCACTATAGTGAATAAGAGTGAATATTCAGGACAAAGTGTGTTGTGACTAACCATTCCAATTACTATCCAGTAAACTGAATATCCAACACAAAATATTCAGGGAAAAGACTGCCTGGATTAGTGACTAACCATTAGAGACAAAATCCAGGACAGTGACGATGCCAAACGAGTTTTAGGAAAGAAACTGACTGGTTTAAAGTCACCTTCCCTGAGAGATCTCACATCCAGACTCAACCTTCTTCACAAATACAGGTCAGGTGCAAATCTGTACAGATACAGGTCAGGGGTGACTCTGGACCGCGCGTCTCTGGAGTGAGGGAGTACAGTGTCAGAGAGCCATCCTGCACCGACACTCTGTCTCTGTACTGGGGGACACAGCTGGCTGTGCTGTTCTGGACAGAACACACTGAGGTCCAGTTTCCACCTCCTGCAGGGTCAAACAGCACCTCCACCGGCTCTCCAGTGAACAGGGGGACAGACAGAGAGGCTCCAGGCTGCAGGGTGACAGTGTCTCTGTGAGCTGAAAGACCATCAGGACAGAGGATGATATAAGAACACACTCTGTCAAGAACATAGAGCCCTCTAGTGACCCTACTGTAGACCCGCTCACCTCCCACAGTGACGATAGTGTTTCCCTGAAGGTCCCTCACTGTGTAGCTCCCCCGATCAGACGCCCTCAGGTCCTTGCAGACGCATACAAGCGAAAAATATAACCGGTCGCTTCCATACGAAAGACCTCCGTCTTCATCGAAATCGTTCATCAGCGCAAATAAAAGCCGCTATAATTGGATTCCTGTTCAGATCACATTCAAACACGCAACCGCTGCTCTCGTTTGTGTCGTGACTAATTACACTTACAGTAAGTAGCAGAGAGTAGTTTCGTACCCTCATCCGGTATATTTTAGCATAAACACCCTTTTCAAAAGTAAAAACAGGAACATCCCGTTATACATAAACACGACACAAAGTAATAGTTCTATATTAACGTGGCCTACATGTTCATTTACGGTTTAAATTAATTGAAATGCTCCGAGTCAGAGCGTCTTGTAGTTCGTGCTAATTAGGACAGCAATGCTGAGCCCTTTGTGTATTCAGCTGAACTTGCGCTTGTCTCCAACTTCACACAAATTAAAAACAAACTTCGATAAAGTGCAACACGTCTCCCCTAAGTGTTCAGAAGACTTGTGCGGACACACATGTATGTATTGTACATACAACCGAAAAAAACCGTTCGCTTACCTATGAAGGATCTCCGTATGAATCTTCGTCATTTATCAGTGCAAATAAAAGCCGCTTCAGTAGGATTCGCGATCAAATTCAAACCCGCAACTGCTGCTCTCGTTTGTGTCGTGACGAATTGCACTTCAGTATGGCGTTAGTAATCTCGTACCCTCATCTGGTATAATTTAGCATGAATGACCCTCTTAAATTAAAAACAGGAACATCCCGTTATACATAAACGCGACACAAAGTAATAGTTCTATATTAACGTGCCCTACATGTTCATTTACGGTTTAAATTAATTGAAATGTTGCGACTCAGAGCGTCTTGTAGTTCGTGCTAATTAGGACAGCAATGCTGAGCCCTTTGTGTATTAATCACAAGTCCAGCTGGTCTCCAACTTGACTCCGCACGGTTTTTCGTAGCATTGAGCTCAGAGCTGTAGCTCTTCTCCAGACAGCAGCGTGCTCTCCGAGAGCTCGTTAGAACCGACCCACAGCGGTCAGTATGAAGTTTGCGCTGAACACTGTACATCACCCACACGCGGTACCTCTGCTTCCGAGCCCAGCCAGCTCTGCTGTGTTCACGACAGGACCTCCGCTCTCTCTCTCCTGTGATCTGATCCGACAAATGACGTTTCCCTCCGGTCTGGACTACAGACCTCTCTCACACCACCTGGGTGAGATCGCACCCCGGCCAATCAAGAGACTTCGTCAATTAAGCAATTAAGAGTCCAGAAACTTTATTGAAAACTGAAGAATGTTGAATTGTTTCTGAAGAATGCATCTGAAAATAGTCATAATTTTGTTTGAAAAGGCACTTTACCGCTGTAAATAAGCAGCAAACAGTACGTAAAACGTGCGTTCAGCTTAAAAAAATAAAATTTCCTAAAAACGACATTTCATCTTTTTAAAACAACCCAGGGCAGGGCTGACCGTGAGATCTGCTCTCTTAGAGAATTGCAGAGTAAGCTTATTCATATTTAAGTTCATAAATGTTAAGATGGGTCTGTACCTGGTCAAAATATTTGTCCAACGCAATAAGTACATCGAATTAGAATTGTAGGGCATTTCAAAATAATAAATCTCAGTTCTGTACATGATATATCTCATGAAACAAGTCATTATATGAAAGATGGTATAATTTCACGTCATTTCAAGTATATAAATCCGTTCTGTACATGACAGAAATATTTGTCTAATGAAATAATTGCTGACGCAATTTTAATGTCATTTGAAATACATAAATCTCAGGTCTGTACATGATGTATCTCACGAAAAAAGTCAATATATGAAAGATGATAGAATTTCATGTCATATCAAAATTAGAAATCCATTCTGTACGTTCTGTTCTGTGTAGTGTTTTCGTGCCAGTGACACCTATTTTTCCTGTCGTGAAGTTGTGTAGTGTTTTCGTGCCAGTGACACCTATTTTTCCTGTCGTGAAGTTGTGTAGTGTTTTTGTGTCAGTGGCACCTATTTTTCCTGTCGTGAAGTTGTGTAGTGTTTTTGTGTCAGTGGCACCTATTTTTCCTGTCGTGAAGTTGTGTAGTGTTTTCGTGCCAGTGACACCTATTTTTCCTGTCGTGAAGTTGTGTAGTGTTTTCGTGCCAGTGGCACCTATTTTTCCTGTCGTGAAGTTGTGTAGTGTTTTCGTGCCAGTGGCACCTATTTTTCCTGTCGTGAAGTTGTGTAGTGTTTTCGTGCCAGTGACACCTATTTTTCCTGTCGTGAAGTTGTGTAGTGTTTTTGTGTCAGTGACACATTTTTCCTGTCGTGAAGTTGTGTAGTGTTTTTGTGTCAGTGGCACCTATTTTTCCTGTCGTGAAGTTGTGTAGTGTTTTCGTGCCAGTGACACCTATTTTTCCTGTCGTGAAGTTGTGTAGTGTTTTCGTGCCAGTGGCACCTATTTTTCCCGTCGTAAAGTAGTGTCGTGTTTTTGTGTCAGTGACACATTTTTCCTGTCGTGAAGTTGGGTAGGTTTTATGTACCAATCAGTGCCACAAATGTATTTTCCCGTTGTGCGGTTGTGTAGTGCTTATGTGCCAGTGAGTGCGAATCATTTATTTTTCCTGTCGTGAGGTTGTGTAGTTTTTGTATACCAAATCAAAAATCCATGAACAGGGAATAAGAAACTCCTACTGTTTTACACGTATAACTTTTTTGTTTGGAATAGGAGGTCTAGAAAATTTCTCTCGAAATTTTTGCTTAAGTGGCTGTTGAACAGTCCAAAAAAAAAGGTGTTTTTTACAAGGGGTTATCGTCAGTGGCTCGCTAGACAGATAGTTCTGAACTGCGGCACAGTACTGAGAAGTATCCGCTTCTCAAAACACACGTTCGAGGGCCCCCTCAAGCAGACACTAAAAATATTCTCTTCTCTGAAGGCAGGTGGGTTGTAACTCTGTAAACACTCTCGCAGTTCAACTGCAAAACAAATACAGTATATTTACACAGTATCGACTCCGCCCCACTTTCTTAGCGAGCCAATCAGGAGTTTCCATTCTCAGCATCTCTGAAACCAATCAGGAGTGTCTGTGCGCTTCTCTGCGAGCAGTGTCAGTGGTCTTCCCTGTGAGCCAATGAGAGGTGTCCACTGTCGCCTATCTTTTGAACCACTGGACTGGGGACCCCTGAGCTATAAGACTCACTGGACTGGGGGACCCCTGAGCTGTAAGACTCACTGGACTGGGGTCCCCTGAGCTATAAGACTCACTGGACTGGGGGACCCCTGAGCTATAAGACTCACTGGACTGGGGGACCCCTGAGCTGTAAGACTCACTGGACTGGGGACCCCTGAGCTATGAGACTCACTGGACTGGAGACCCTTGAGCTATGAGACTCACTGGACTGGGGGACCCCTGAGCTGTAAGCCTCACTGGCCTGGGGTCTCCAGCACCAGGATTGGGGACCCCTGAGCTATAAGACTCACTGGACTGGGGTCCCCAGGGGCGGTCCTGCAGGGTTGCGGGCACCTGCGCTCTCTGGACACGAGCCAGGTGCGACCGCCTGCCATGGGGCTGCCTGAGGCCACACAGCTCAGAACAGCTCAGAACAGCAGCCCCATTGACTAGCAGCCCAGGAGGAAATTTGCATCGGGGCATCTGGCGTGCATCTGTGTGTGTGTGTGTGTGTGTGTGTGTGTGTGTGTGTGTGTGTGTGCGTGCGGGTGTGTGCGTGACAGTCTCCACCCAGGCGGGCAGACAGGCAGGCAGGCAGGCAGGCACTGTAGGTAGGTACAGGCAGGTCTCGGTCTCACCTGGACAGACAGAGCGAGTGAGGAGAGAGAGACGGGTCCCCCACACACACACACACACACACACACACACACACCGACACGCACACACGCTGGACGCGCAGACAGAGGGGCAAGCTCTGGAGTTTTAGACCACCTGAGAGAGAGAGAGAGAAAGAGAGAGAGAGAGAGAGAGAGTGGGCGACAGGACCCAGGGAGCCCCACGGTGCTCCCAGACAGACACCCACCAACGCCCGGAGAGGAGGAGGAGGAGGAAGAGGAAAAGACGCCGAGTACAGAAGGACAAGGAGGTGAGAGCTCTCCCTTTGTTTCGCCCCCGTCTTGCCGGTTCAAATCCGGGCTGTGCCACCGACTGCCCCTCGCGCACACACACACACAACTGCTCCCTGCCTCGCGGGTGAAGGCGGTCTAGGTGGTGGTGGTGGGGGGGCCGGGGGGCGGGGGGGGGTCTGGATGGGCACGACGCTGGGGGGGTGGTTTCGGTTCTTGTGCCAGAAACCGGCGCGCCGGACTCCAGGCTCGATCCACTGAGCGAGGCCCTGAACCCCCAGCTGCTCCGGAGGGGGGGGGTGTCCAGCCAGCCCCCTGCCTGACACCTTGAAGGGAAGACACAGCCCCCCAGTCTGGACTGACGTTCGTGCCTGTCATTTGCCTAGAACGCTTCCCAGAGGGAAAGAGGGAAGAGAAAAACAAGGAAACAGGGTGACTGGTGTCCTTGACACCTATTTTTCCTGTGGGGAAGTTGTGTAGGTTTCATGTACCAATCAGTGCCACAAATGTATTTTCCCGTTGTGCGGTTGTGTAGTGCTTATGTGCCAGTGAGTGCGAATAATTTATTTTTCCTGTTGTGTAGTTTTTTGTGCCAGTGACACCTATTTTTCCTGTCGTGAAGTTGTGTAGTGTTTTTGTGCCAGTGACACCTATTTTTCCTGTCGTGAAGTTGTGTAGTGTTTTCGTGCCAGTGACACCTATTTTTCCTGTCGTGAAGTTGTGTAGTGTTTTCGTGCCAGTGACACCTATTTTCCCTGTCGTGAAGTTGTGTACTGTTTCTGTGCCATTGACACCTATTTTTCCTGTCGTGAAGTTGTGTAGTCGTCAAAATCAGGAGAGCCGAGGGCCGCGGGTGGTATCGATCACTGCCTGGTCTATTCTGGGGGAAACGTTTCCGAGCGGCCGGCGTCTCGCCCGAGGCGTGTCCCGGACAGTGACAGCAGTTTTCTAAACTGAAAAAAAAAAAGTGTAAATAGCAGTATTTCGCGTCAGAATGAAAAAAAAAATGTATAATTCCCCGGACGCGGTCGGACCGTTTGTTTCCGTTAAATCTGTTCATCTCCCCTCCCACCGAAGGGGTTAACGCGAAACGGAGAAGGCGGAAACCGACGACATGTTTTCCATAGTGTCGGACGACACACCGGCATATTCAGAAGCACTGTTTTGCGTGAGGGACGCAGATATGGAAATCTTTCAGGAAACGTCTTTGTTGGAAATGGCTGGAGATTTTTATTTGACTTTTTATTTTTGTTGTTGTTGTTGTTGTTGCCGTATCCTGTGAATTTCATGGTTTTCCATTCGCGTTGGGAACACGGGTGGTACCCTGGCGGTCCGGCTGAACACGGGACCCCCCCCCCCACGCCCGCCCCTGGACCGCAGACTCGTCCTCAACTGGCGTTTTAAAAGGGACCGTCGTCTCCCTGAACGAGCTGCACTCTCAGGGGTCAGCTCACAACACGGGGGAACCCAGACCCTCCGACCCTGTGGTCTCCGTGGCGCGACTTTGTAGTCTTTCTGTCAGCGGGGCGGGGGAGGGGGACTACATTTCCCAGCAGGCCCCGCGGAAGGGGCGTTTTGGACCTTTTGCAGGAGCCGGGCTGAGGCGGGGAGGTGAAAATTCCCTACAGACGCCGGGGAGGCGCGAGTGGGCGGGTTTGTGGGCGACTGGGCCGGGAACTGGAAGTTCTGGTGCTGGTGGAAGAGCTCGTCTCGCAGCCTGGTCACGGCAAAACTATGTTCCCCTCGCGTGTGGTGAGGCTTGTGTGAGCGAGGAATGTGGTTGTGCGTCTGTCCACACCCCCCACACCCCCGCCGCCTGTCTCAGTCTGGGCTCCCACGGGTTGTTGTGACGGCGAGGTCTCAGCTGAGCGATACCGAAACTGAAAGAAAGAACTAAAGAGTCACACAGCAGAGCTCACTGCGGACGGGACTGAGGACGCTTTTGGTGTTCCTGTCACTCTCTTAAATACTTCCCTACAAATACCGCCTCCAGCAGGTGACCGTGTGTGTGTGGGGGGGGGGGGGGCACCCCAGGAGCAGGATCGGGGACCCCTGTTTTAGTGCGCTGTCAGAATGGAGTTTTACTCATAAACTAGACACCTATATTGGGGCAGGGTGGTGCAGGGGTCATGCACTGCTGCCTCACAGCCCTGGGGACCTGGATCAGGTCTGGACTGGGGTGCTGTCTGTGTGGAGTCTGCATGTTCTCCCCCCCCCCCCCCCCCGAGATTCCTCCAGGTGCTCTGGTTTCCTCCCACGGTCCAGAGACGGTTAACTGGCTTCTGGGAATTCTGGCTCTGGTGTGTGTGTGTCCTGTGATGGACTGGTGTCCTGTCCAGGGTGTGTGAGTGTGTGTGTGTGTCCTGTGATGGACTGGTGTCCTGTCCAGGGTGTGTGAGTGTGTGTGTCCTGTGATGGACTGGTGTCCTGTCCAGGGTGTGTGAATGTGTGTGTGTGTCCTGTGATGGACTGGTGTCCTGTCCAGGGTGTGTGAATGTGTGTGTGTGTCCTGTGATGGACTGGTGTCCTGTCCAGGGTGTGTGTGTGTGTGTGTCCTGTGATGGACTGGTGTCCTGTCCAGGGTGTGTAAGTGTGTGTGTCCTGTGATGGACTGGTGTCCTGTCCAGGGTGTGTGTGTGTGTCCTGTGATAGACTGGTGTCCTGTCCAGGGTGTGTGAATGTGTGTGTGTGTCCTGTGATGGACTGGTGTCCTGTCCAGGGTGTGTGAATGTGTGTGTGTGTCCTGTGATGGACTGGTGTCCTGTCCAGGGTGTGTGTGTGTGTGTCCTGTGATGGACTGGTGTCCTGTCCAGGGTGTGTGAGTGTGTGTGTCCTGTGATGGACTGGTGTCCTGTCCAGGGTGTGTGTGTGTGTCCTGTGATAGACTGGTGTCCTGTCCAGGGTGTGTGAATGTGTGTGTGTGTCCTGTGATGGACTGGTGTCCTGTCCAGGGTGTGTGAGTGTGTCCTGTGATAGACTGGTGTCCTGTCCAGGGTGTGTGAATGTGTGTGTGTGTCCTGTGATGGACTGCTGTCCTGTCCAGGGTGTGTGAGTGTGTGTGTGTCCTGTGATGGACTGGTGTCCTGTCCAGGGTGTGTGAATGTGTGTGTGTGTCCTGTGATGGACTGGTGTCCTGTCCAGGGTGTGTGTGTGTGTGTGTCCTGTGATGGACTGGTGTCCTGTCCAGGGTGTGTGAGTGTGTGTGTCCTGTGATGGACTGGTGTCCTGTCCAGGGTGTGTGAGTGTGTCCTGTGATAGACTGGTGTCCTGTCCAGGGTGTGTGAATGTGTGTGTGTGTCCTGTGATGGACTGGTGTCCTGTCCAGGGTGTGTGAGTGTGTGTGTGTGTCCTGTGATGGACTGGTGTCCTGTCCAGGGTGTGTGAGTGTGTGTGTTCTGTGATGGATTGGTGTCCTGTCCAGGGTGTGAGTTTGTGTGTGTCCTGTGATGGACTGGTGTCCTGTCCAGGGTGTGTGAGTGTGTGTGTCCTGTGATGGACTGCTGTCCTGTCCAGGGTGTGTGTGTGTGTCTGTGTGTATCACTGTGCAGGAACTGGAAGTTCTGGTGCTGATGGAAGAGCTCGTCTGGCACAGTCTCGCAGCTTGGTCACGGCAAAACTATGTTCCCCTCGCGTGTGGTGAGGCTTGTGTGAGCGAGGAATGTGGTTGTGCGTCTGTCCACACCCCCCACACCCCCGCCGCCTGTCTCAGTCTGGGCTCCCACGGGTTGTTGTGACGGCGAGGTCTCAGCTGAGCGATACCGAAACTGAAAGAAAGAACTAAAGAGTCACACAGCAGAGCTCACTGCGGACGGGACTGAGGACGCTTTTGGTGTTCCTGTCACTCTCTTAAATACTTCCCTACAAATACCGCCTCCAGCAGGTGACCGTGTGTGTGTGGGGGGGCACCCCAGGAGCAGGATCGGGGACCCCTGTTTTAGTGCGCTGTCAGAATGGAGTTTTACTCATAAACTAGACACCTATATTGGGGCAGGGTGGTGCAGGGGTCATGCACTGCTGCCTCACAGCCCTGGGGACCTGGATCAGGTCTGGACTGGGGTGCTGTCTGTGTGGAGTCTGCATGTTCTCCCCCCCCCCCCCGAGATTCCTCCAGGTGCTCTGGTTTCCTCCCACGGTCCAGAGACGGTTAACTGGCTTCTGGGAATTCTGGCTCTGGTGTGTGTGTGTCCTGTGATGGACTGGTGTCCTGTCCAGGGTGTGTGAGTGTGTGTGTCCTGTGATGGACTGGTGTCCTGTCCAGGGTGTGTGAATGTGTGTGTGTGTCCTGTGATGGACTGGTGTCCTGTCCAGGGTGTGTGAATGTGTGTGTGTGTCCTGTGATGGACTGGTGTCCTGTCCAGGGTGTGTGTGTGTGTGTGTCCTGTGATGGACTGGTGTCCTGTCCAGGGTGTGTAAGTGTGTGTGTCCTGTGATGGACTGGTGTCCTGTCCAGGGTGTGTGTGTGTGTCCTGTGATAGACTGGTGTCCTGTCCAGGGTGTGTGAATGTGTGTGTGTGTCCTGTGATGGACTGGTGTCCTGTCCAGGGTGTGTGAATGTGTGTGTGTGTCCTGTGATGGACTGGTGTCCTGTCCAGGGTGTGTGAATGTGTGTGTGTGTCCTGTGATGGACTGGTGTCCTGTCCAGGGTGTGTGTGTGTGTGTGTCCTGTGATGGACTGGTGTCCTGTCCAGGGTGTGTGAGTGTGTGTGTCCTGTGATGGACTGGTGTCCTGTCCAGGGTGTGTGAGTGTGTCCTGTGATAGACTGGTGTCCTGTCCAGGGTGTGTGAATGTGTGTGTGTGTCCTGTGATGGACTGGTGTCCTGTCCAGGGTGTGTGAGTGTGTGTGTGTGTCCTGTGATGGACTGGTGTCCTGTCCAGAGTGTGTGAGTGTGTGTGTTCTGTGATGGATTGGTGTCCTGTCCAGGGTGTGAGTTTGTGTGTGTCCTGTGATGGACTGGTGTCCTGTCCAGGGTGTGTGAGTGTGTGTGTCCTGTGATGGACTGCTGTCCTGTCCAGGGTGTGTGTGTGTGTCTGTGTGTATCACTGTGCAGGAACTGGAAGTTCTGGTGCTGATGGAAGAGCTCGTCTGGCACAGTCTCGCAGCTTGGTCACGGCAAAACTATGTTCCCCTCGCGTGTGGTGAGGCTTGTGTGAGCGAGGAATGTGGTTGTGCGTCTGTCCACACCCCCCACACCCCCGCCGCCTGTCTCAGTCTGGGCTCCCACGGGTTGTTGTGACGGCGAGGTCTCAGCTGAGCGATACCGAAACTGAAAGAAAGAACTAAAGAGTCACACAGCAGAGCTCACTGCGGACGGGACTGAGGACGCTTTTGGTGTTCCTGTCACTCTCTTAAATACTTCCCTACAAATACCGCCTCCAGCAGGTGACCGTGTGTGTGTGGGGGGGGGGGGGCACCCCAGGAGCAGGATCGGGGACCCCTGTTTTAGTGCGCTGTCAGAATGGAGTTTTACTCACTAACTAGACACCTATATTGGGGCAGGGTGGTGCAGGGGTCATGCACTGCTGCCTCACAGCCCTGGGGACCTGGATCAGGTCTGGACTGGGGTGCTGTCTGTGTGGAGTCTGCATGTTCTCCCCCCCCGAGATTCCTCCAGGTGCTCTGGTTTCCTCCCACGGTCCAGAGACGGTTAACTGGCTTCTGGGAATTCTGGCTCTGGTGTGTGTGTGTCCTGTGATGGACTGGTGTCCTGTCCAGGGTGTGTGAGTGTGTGTGTGTGTCCTGTGATGGACTGGTGTCCTGTCCAGGGTGTGTGAGTGTGTGTGTCCTGTGATGGACTGGTGTCCTGTCCAGGGTGTGTGAGTGTGTGTGTGTCCTGTGATGGACTGGTGTCCTGTCCAGGGTGTGTGAGTGAGTGTGTGTCCTGTGATGGACTGGTGTCCTGTCCAGGGTGTGTGAGTGTGTGTGTGTCCTGTGATGGACTGGTGTCCTGTCCAGGGTGTGTGAGTGTGTGTGTCCTGTGATGGACTGGTGTCCTGTCCAGGGTGTGTGTGTGTGTCCTGTGATGGACTGGTGTCCTGTCCAGGGTGTGTGAGTGTGTGTGTGTGTCCTGTGATGGACTGGTGTCCTGGCCAGGGTGTGTGAGTGTCTGTGTGTGTCCTGTGATCATCATAAGTGGAAACTCCTGATCACTCCTGATCAAAGGGAATTCCATGTCTGACTGTCTCCTCACACAAGGTCAGGGCCAGAGACGTGAGTGTTTCTGCTCGATGGCTCGGCC
This sequence comes from Atractosteus spatula, assembly GCF_055471065.1. Taxonomy (NCBI): domain Eukaryota; kingdom Metazoa; phylum Chordata; class Actinopteri; order Semionotiformes; family Lepisosteidae; genus Atractosteus; species Atractosteus spatula. Next base: position 2,243,562 of record NW_028296612.1, read on the forward strand.
TGTCGGCGATAAATCAACACACCCTGACAGACGGCGGAAAAGCACAGATCAGAGAGACCAACTGCAAGAGATCTGACCTGGTGCTCCTCTTTTCTTTCCAAACACCAGAAGATAATTCTCTGCATCGCCACAACACGTCTGGACAGGAACAAAGACTGAGGCACCCAGCTTCACCGAGACAAGAAGGAACTCTACAGCATCACCATCAGTAACCATCAGTCACAGCCTCATCTAGAGACTTTGTGTGCTGTCCACTCCATCAGTTCAATATCAGGGAGGAACAGGGACTGCGCACACCCCTCTACGGCATCACCATCAGTAACCATCAGTCACAGCCTCACCCAGAGACTCTGTGTGCTGTCCACTCCATCAGTTCAATATCAGGGAGGAACAGGGACTGCACACACCCCTCTACGGCATCAACATCAGTAACCATCAGTCACAGCCTCACCCAGAGACTTTGTGTGCTGTCCACTCCATCAGTTCAATATCAGGGAGGAACAGGGACTGCACACACCCCTCTACGGCATCACCATCAGTAACCATCAGTCACAGCCTCACCCAGAGACTTTGTGTGCTGTCCACTCCATCAGTTCAATATCAGGGAGGAACAGGGACTGCACACACCCCTCTACGGCATCACCATCAGTAACCATCAGTCACAGCCTCACCCAGAGACTTTGTGTGCTGTCCACTCCATCAGTTCAATATCAGGGAGGAACAGGGACTGCACACACCCCTCTACGGCATCACCATCAGTAACCATCAGTCACAGCCTCACCCAGAGACTTTGTGTGCTGTCCACTCCATCAGTTCAATATCAGGGATTAACAGGGGCTGCACACACCCCTCTACAGCATCACCACCAGTGTACAGGGGACATCAAGTAACACCCTCACCCAGAGACTTTGTGTGCTGTCCACTACACCAGTTCAATATCAGGGAGGAACAGGGACTGCACACACCCTTCTACGGCATCACCATCAGTCACATCAGTCACAGCCTCACCCAGAGACTTTGTGTGCTGTCCACTACTTCAGTTTAATATCAGTGAGTAACAGGGGCTGCACACACCCCTCTACGGCATCACCATCAGTCACATCAGTCACAGCCTCACCCAGAGACTTTGTGTTCTGACTCTTGTACCAGATCAATATCAGGGATTAACAGGGACTGCACACACCCCTCTACGGCATCACCACCAGCGTACAGGGGACATCAGTCACAGCCTCACCCAGAGACTTTGTGTGAGACAACATCAGTTCAATATCAGGGATTAACAGGGGCTGCACACACCCCTCTACGGCATCACCATCAGTGTACAGGGGACATCAAGTAACACCCTCACCCAGAGACTTTGTGTGCTGTCCACTACACCAGTTCAATATCAGGGAGGAACAGGGACTGCACACACCCTTCTACGGCATCACCATCAGTCACATCAGTCACAGCCTCACCCAGAGACTTTGTGTGCTGTCCACTCCATCAGTTCAATATCAGGGAGTAACAGGGACTGCACACACCCTTCTACGGCATCACCACCAGTGTACAGGGGACATCAGTCACAGCCTCACCCAGAGACTTTGTGTGAGACAACATCAGTTCAATATCAGGGAGGAACAGGGGCTGCACACACCCCTCTACGGCATCACCATCAGTCACAGCCTCACCCAGAGACTTTGTGTGCTGTCCACTACACCAGTTCAATATCAGGGAGGAACAGAGACTGCACACACCCCTCTACAGCATCACCACCAGCGTACAGGGGACATCAGTCACAGCCTCACCCAGAGACTTTGTGTGCTGTCCACTCCATCAGTTCAATATCAGGGAGGAACAGAGACTGCACACACCCCTCTACAGCATCACCACCAGCATACAGGGGACATCAGTCACAGCCTCACCCAGAGACTTTGTGTGAGACAACATCAGTTCAATATCAGGGATTAACAGGGGCTGCACACACCCCTCTACAGCATCACCACCAGCGTACAGGGGACATCAAGTAACACCCTCACCCAGAGACTTTGTGTGCTGTCCACTACACCAGTTCAATATCAGGGAGGAACAGGGACTGCACACACCCTTCTACGGCATCACCACCAGTGTACAGGGGACATCAGTCACAGCCTCACCCAGAGACTTTGTGTGAGACAACATCAGTTCAATATCAGGGAGGAACAGAGACTGCACACACCCCTCTACGGCATCACCATCAGTACCAGCCTCACCCAGAGACTTTGTGTGCTGTCCACTTCACCAGTTCAATATCAGGGAGGAACAGGGACTGCACACACCCCTCTACAGCATCACCACCAGCGTACAGGGGACATCAGTCACAGCCTCACCCAGAGACTTTGTGTGCTGTCCACTCCATCAGTTCAATATCAGGGAGGAACAGGGACTGCACACACCCCTCTACGGCATCACCATCAGTAACCATCAGTCACAGCCTCACCCAGAGACTTTGTGTGCTGTCCACTCCATCAGTTCAATCTCAGGGAGGAACAGGGACTGCACACACCCCTCTACGGCATCACCATCAGTAACCATCAGTCACAGCCTCACCCAGAGACTTTGTGTGGTGTCCACTCCATCAGTTCAATCTCAGGGAGGAACAGGGACTGCACACACCCCTCTACAGCATCACCATCAGGGTACAGGGGACATCAGTCACAGCCTCATCCAGAGACTTTGTGTGGTGTCCACTCCATCAGTTCAATCTCAGGGAGGAACAGGGACTGCACACACCCCTCTACAGCATCACCATCAGAGTACAGAGGGCATCAGCCACAGCCTCACCCAGAGACTTTGTGTTCTGACTCTTCTACCAGATCAACATCAGGGATTAACAGGGACTGCACACACCCCTCTGCGGCATCACCATCAGAGTACAGAGGGCATCAGCCACAGCTTCACCCAGAGACTTTGTGTTCTGACTCTTGTACCAGATCAACATCAGGGAGTAACAGGGACTGCACACACCCCTCTACGGCATCACCATCAGTACCAGCCTCACCCAGAGACTTCGTGTTCTGACTCTTGTACCAGATCAACATCAGGGATTAACGGGGACTGCAGACACCCCTCTACGGCATCACCATCAGTACCAGCCTCATCCAGAGACTTTGTGTTCTGACTCTTGTACCAGATCAATATCAGGGATCAACGGGGACTGCAGACACCCCTCTACGGCATCACCATCAGTACCAGCCTCACCCAGAGACTTTGTGTTCTGACTCTTGTACCAGATCAATATCAGGGATCAACGGGGACTGCACACACCCCTCTACGGCATCACCATCAGTACCAGCCTCACCCAGAGACTTTGTGTTCTGACTCTTGTACCATATCAATATCAGGGATCAACGGGGACTGCACACACCCCTCTACAGCATCACCATCAGTACCAGCCTCACCCAGAGACTTTGTGTTCTGACTCTTGTATCGGATCGACATCGGGCTTTAAGAAGGACGGCACAAACCCGATCCTCCGTTCAGAACTGCCACAAGCCCGGAGAGTCCGGAACGCGCAGCTCCACCTTAACCGGAACCGGGGGGGGGGTGTCATCGGGGCAGAGGCAGGGGGGGGGGAGCCCGATGGGCGAGCCGCTGAAGATCGTCTCCTGGAACACCAACGGGTTCTGGCACAAGCGCGGCGGGGTGCTGCGGCACCTGAGGGAGCTGGGGGCCGACGTGGCCCTGCTGCAGGAGACCCACGTGGGGCCCCAGCGGGGGGAGCCCCCCGGCACGACGAAGGTGAGGGACCTGGGGCGGGCCTACGAGTGGGCCGCCTTCACCGTGTACCGGCCCAGCAGCCGGGGGGTGGCGGTGCTGATCCGCCGGGGGCTGGCCTGCGAGGGCCTGAGGATCGTGGGGGACGAGGGGGGCCGCTACCTGGCGCTGAGCTGCGCCCTGCGGGGCGAGGAGTACACCTTCGTCAGCGTGTACAACGCCGGCGAGGAGGGGGCGCCCCTCGCCGCCATCCGGCCCGGCCCGGGGACGCTGGTGGTGGGCGGGGACTTCAACACGGCGCTGGACGGCGAGCTGGACCGGACCTCGGCCGCCCCCAACCGCGGGCACAGGCGCCGCCGGCGGGGCCTGGCCGCCTTCCTGCGCTCCCTGCAGCTGGTGGACGTGTGGCGGGCCCTGTACCCCGAGGGGCGCAGCTACACCTACGCCGACCGGGCCCAGAACCGCTCCCGGCTGGACTACATCTTCGTGCGCGGGCCCGCCCTGCGGCGGGTGGCGGGCTGCGCCGTCCACGGGCGGCCCCCGGCCTCAGGGGGGGGCGGCTTCCTCTCCGACCACGCCCCCGTCTCGCTGCTGCTGCTGCCCGCCGGCCCCCCGGCCTGGCGGCTCGACCCGGCCCTGCTGCTGCCGCGGCGGGAGGAGGACGGGTTTCTGGACCGCGCCAGGGCGGTGATCGGGGGCTTCTCCCGCCGGAAGGGCGCCGAGACCTGGCGGGGGCTGAAGTGCCGGCTGCGGTGCGAGGCGATTGACTTCCCGCGGCAGACACAGACCCCTGGACTGACGGGACCAGGGACACAGACCCCTGGACTGATGGGACCAGGGACACAGACCCCTGGACTGACTGGACCAGAGTCACAGACCCCTGGACTGATGGGACCAGGGACACAGACCCCTGGACTGACTGGACCAGAGTCACAGACCCCTGGACTGATGGGACCAGGGACACAGACCCCTGTACACAGACCCGCCGCCTCCTCCTCCTCGCACCCTCGGCCTCCGGGCCCGAGCACGGAGCTGGACGACTACCTGGACCACCTCCGGCGGGCCGGCGACGCCGACGACCTGCGCTCAGCGGTCGCGGCCGTGCTGACCGAACCCGTCAGCCGGCAGGAGGTGCTGCTGGCCATCCGGGCCCTGGAGGACCAGGAGGCGCCGGCCCCCGACGGCTTCCCCGTCCGGTTCTACCGGGCCCTCGCCTGCCCCCTGGCCGCGTACCTGCAGGCCCTCTTCAACGACGCCCTGGGCCGCCGGGCCGCGCCCGAGTGGCTGAACGAGGCGGTCGACCTGAAACAAGAGGAGAGTTGTCGACCCATCTCCTGCTTCAACGTCGACTACACGATCTTCTCCAGCATCCTGGCCCAGCGGCTCAACAGCGTGCTGAGGCACGTCTCGGGTCCGGCGGGCCAGCCTCGCCCCCGGGACTGCGCCCGGGCGGTACGCCGGGCCCGGGAGAGCGGCCCCCCGGCCCTCGTCGTCACCCTGCGCCTGCGGCCCCACGGGGTCAAGTGGCCCTACCTCTCCCAGCGGCTGAAGGCGGCCGGCCTCCCCCCGGCCTTCCGCGTCCTCCTGCTGCGGCTGGTGACCCGCCGGGCCCCCGGGGCCCCCACCGGACCCGAGCCGCCCCGGGGCCTGCGCCAGGGGTGCCCCCTCACCCCGCCGCTGCTCGGGCTGTGCGCGGAGCCCCTGGCCCGGGCCGTGCGCGCCGACGAGCGGATCGCCGGGCTGGAGGCGGGGGGCGGCGGGGGGCCGCTGAAGGCGCGGGCCGCCGAGGGCCGGGTGGTGGTCTACATGGCGCGGCCCACGCCGGGGGCCTCGGCCGCGCTGCTGGAGGCCGCTTCCGACTTCGCCCTGAACTCGGGGGCGGAGGTCGACTACGGGGGCTCCGAGGTGCTCAGCGTGGGGGTCCCCCGGCCGCCCGACGGCTCCGTCCTGGGGGGGCTCCGGTGGCTCCCCTACCGGGGGGCCCTGGCGGGGGCGGAGGAGAGGGCCCGCCTGAAGAGGGACCCTGGCTGCCCTGCGGGAGGGGCTCGGGTCTGAGCTGGAGGCCTGGGCCGGGGGCGCCACCTCCCGCCCCGCTTCCTGCCCCTGCTCCGGACCTCCCCGGGACCCCCGCGACCCCGGCGACCCGGGGCTGCCCCACTTGTACTGCTGCGCCCTCCTGGCTCACGTGGGCGACCACGAGGAGTGAGAGGAGGCTCCCCCCCAGCTCGCGGGCCACCAGCGGGATCAGGAGCCAGAGCCACCATGCTCGATCCCTCTCAGCAGAGCCAACTGGACCGGGGACACAGACCCCCGGACTGACTGGACCGGGGACACAGACCCCTGGACTAACTGGACCGGGGACACAGACCCCCGGACTGACTGGACCAGAGTCACAGACCCCTGGACTGACTGGACCAGAGGTCACAGACCCCCGGACTGACTGGACCGGGGACACAGACCCCTGGACTGACTGGACCAGAGGTCACGGACCCCTGGACTGACTGGACCGGGGACACAGACCCCTGGACTGACTGGACCAGCGTCACAGACCCCTGGACTAACTGTATCGGGGACACAGACCCCTGGACTGACTGGACCGGGGACACAGACCCCTGGACTGACTGGACTGGGGTCACAGATTCGATTATTAATTTAGTATTACACTACCAATCAAGTCATCTGACGGACCGACTGCATTTCCACGCGTTGGGAGCCTCTGGCGGCCTCTTGTGGCCGACAGACATTACTGCGCCCCCCCCGCCACCCACTCCGCCTCAGGGTTTGAGCTGCCACAGATCAGAGGAACCAGGGTTCCAGACGGGGGGGGGGGGGGAGAAAGTCCTTCTCCTCAACACTGGGGGGGGGGGGAACAGCTCCCTTTCCTCGGGACGACGCAGCCTTGATTCCCAGGGAAACCGGGCGCCGTCATCGCCAGGCAACTAAAGAAAACCTCGGAACGATGCTGGGGATCCCGTTCGGGACCTTGCATGTGGGGGTGCAGAACACCGACGGGCCCCAAAACCGCTCCCACCATCTACAGGAGGCCCATCAGCTCCTCTCTCTCGGCACCCTCTCGTCGTCTGAGCTGCCAGGAGTGCACTGGGAAATCGTCCTCCCGGGAAGCGCACAGGACAACGACGTGCTCGGGGGCAGTCAAAATAAATCATGACACACACACACACACACACACAGCCCGCCAGCAGGAGCAACGCCGCACAACGCACAGAGCACTACTGCCAGCGGCTCTGTCACCCTGCAGCCCCCCACCACTCTGGAGCCCCAGCAGGTGTGAGCCTGGCCAGTACCTGGATGGGGAGACCTCCTGGGAGAGCTGAGGCTGCTGCTGCTGCTGCTGGGAGAGGGGGTGAGTGGGGTCAGCAGGGGGCGCTCTCACCCTGCGGTCTGTGTGGGTCCTAATGCCCCAGTATAGTGACAGGGGACACTGGACCGTAAACAGGCGCCGTCCTTCAGATGAGACGTAAAACCGACTCTCTGTGCTCATTAACAATCCCGGGGTGTTTCTGGAGAAGAGTAGGGGTGTTACCCCAGTGTCCTGGCCTAATTCCCCCCCTTGGTCTTGACCCATCATGGCCTCCTAATCACCCCCCCTCTCTGAACTGGCTCCATCCCTCTGCTCTCCTCCCCACTGAGAGCTGCTGTGTGCTGAGCGGACTGGAGCATCATCCAGGTGGGGGCTGCACACTGGGTGGGGGGGCTGGAGGGGATCCCCCTGACCTGGGAAGAGCTCTGAGTGGAGGGTCCAGGAATGTGCTATATAGGTGTGAGGAATACCACTGCTGGTCATAATAATAAAAGCCACAGGACAAGAGATATGCGATAGCCCGTAAGAGCAGAGGGCAGAGATGAGCAGCTGTTAATAATTCACACAGCTGTGGGGTAGAAGCTGTCGTTAAGCCCAGTGGTCAGTGCTTTACTGGAACAGTACTGCCTGCCAGAGCACAGGGGGAGAGCAGTCTGTGGCCGGGCTGGTTGGGATTCTGAATGATGCTTGACTGCGACTGCAGATAAGTGATAGTGAGTAAGACCGTACTGTTACCACCTCCCTTTGTAGAGCGTCCTTGTCCTTTTACGGCAGTATCGCTGTAACTTACAGAGATACAACTAGCTGGGACACTTCCTGTGGTGCTGGGGTAGGAGGGGTAGGATCCCATCCAACTTTCTGAGAGGAAGCCACACTGTATTAGACACAGCGGGAGTAACACTATATTAGACATACTCACCGTGGGAATATTAGACGCACCTGCGAAACTAGACACACCCACAATGGGGGGGGGGCACCGCGTCGGACACACCCAAAACTGGGAGGGGCACCGCGTCGGACACACCTACAACTGGGAGGGGCACCGCGTCGGACACACCCACAACTGGGAGGGCACCGCGTCGGGCACACCCACAACTGGGAGGAGCACCGCGTTGGACACACCCACAACTGGGAGGGGCACCGCATCGGACACACCCACAACTGGGAGGGGCACCGCGTCAGGCACACCCACAACTGGGAGGGCACCGCGTCGGGCACACCCACAACTGGGAGGGGCACCGCGTCGGACACACCCACAACTGGGAGGAGCACCGCGTCGGGCACACCCACAACTGGGAGGGGCACCGCGTCGGGCACACCCACAACTGGGAGGGGCACCGCGTCGGGCACACCCACAGAGAGACGGGACACACACACACAGTGGGTATGACCCTTTACTAGATAAACCCACAGAGTGAGTCAGTCCAGTCACAGGCCTCAGCCAGACAAGACATCCCCACAGGCACAGGGTTCGCACCCACAGCAACTGCCGATCGGCTTTCTTTAACAGCTGAGAGCGAGGGAGGAGAAACCCGAAATCAGTTGACGACGATGACGGTCGCGATGAAGAGTCTGGCGGCAGCAGCACAGATCAGAAGAGGGAGGGGTTGTCCCCCCCGCCAACATCGCCTACAGGATCAGGACTGGGAGCCCCGTCTCCGGGCTGGCGGGTCTATCCCAGCAGCACCACAGCGACCGCGGGCAACAGCAGCGTCACCGCCGCCCTGGGGACACCTGGAGCAGAGGGGAGATCCAGCCTGTGAGCCAGACAGTTTGAGCTGCAGGAGCCCACCCAGCTGTGTCTGGAGAGGAGCCAGGGTATCGGCTTCAACCACAGGGCTGGGCAGCTTGTTCCCCACCCCCACCCCTCTCTGTGTACAGTAGAGCCTCCTGTCCTGACTGGAGGAGCTCACCCAGCTGTGTCTGGAGAGAAGCCAGGGTATCGGTTTCAACCACACGGACTGGGCAGCTTGTTCCCCACCCCCACCACCCTCTGTGTACAGAAGAGCCTCCTGTCCTGACTGGAGGAGCTCACCCAGCTGTGTCTGGAGAGGAGCCAGGGTAGCGGCTTCAAACACAGGGCTGTCTGCAGATTCTCCATGTGTCTTGGACCCCTGGAGACTCTGCAGACACACACACACTGACCCCTCCAGGACCAGGACTGGACAGCCCTGCTTTCAAGACCCCTGGAGACTCTGCGGACACACACACACACACACTGACCCCTCCAGGACCAGGACTGGACAGCCCTGCTTTAAAGACCCCTGGAGACTCTGCAGACACACACACACACTGACCCCTCCAGGACCAGGACTGGACAGCCCTGCTTTAAAGACCCCTGGAGACTCTGCAGACACACACACACACACTGACCCCTCCATGACCAGGACTGGACAGCCCTGCTTTAAAGACCCCTGGAGACTCTGCAGACACACACACTAACCCCTCCAGGACCAGGACATGAGAATCCTGACCTAGATCGCTGGTTCTTACCTGCAGCCACTCCTGTGTTTCTCCAGTTGGGTTGCCGTAACCTGGAATCTGAAACAATGAAAGGCTTACGTTGTCTGTACAAGCAATGAATTTAATATCAGAAGGATCTCTCCAACTACTGTGCATTTGATAAATAAACTTTGATTTGATTACCTGGGGCCACAAGCGCCTTGTAAACCCTTGTTAACTGCCAACCTTGCCTGTGTGAAACGGCCCTACTTCTTCCAAAATCTTTGGTCCTTTCCACGGACAGAGAACACTACAGGACGTTTTGTCGTCTGCAAGCAGATCTCCCTTCGTCTTCACTGACCTCGAACAACAAATGCGATGCAATGATCTGACCAAGTCGGGCATTCATTCCACAGTAGGAATGATGTTGTACCAGGGACACCCACAGTGAGGGGTGACTCTGCATCGGACAGGCCCACAGCGAGGGGTGACTCTGCATCGGACAGGCTCACAGTGAGGGGTGACTCTGCATCGGACAGGCTCACAGCGAGGGGTGACACTGCATCGGACAGGCTCACAGTGACTCTGCATCGGACAGGCCCACAGAGTAAGGGGTGACTCTGCATCGGACAGGCCCACAGCGAGAGGTGACACTGCATCGGACAGGCCCACAGTGAGGGGTGACTCTGCATCGGACAGGCCCACAGAGTGAGGGGTGACTCTGCATCGGACAGGCCCACAGCGAGGGGTGACTCTGCATCGGACAGGCCCACAGAGTGAGGGGTGACTCTGCATCGGACAGGCCCACAGAGTGAGGTGTGACTCTGCATCGGACAGGCCCACAGTGAGGGGTGACTCTGCATCGGACAGGCCCACAGTGACTCTGCATCGGACAGGCCCACAGTGACTCTGCATCGGACAGGCCCACAGCGAGGGGTGACTCCGCATCGGACAGGCCCACAGCGAGGGGTGACTCTGCATCGGACAGGCCCACAGAGTGAGGGGTGACTCTGCATCGGACAGGCCCACAGAGTGAGGGGTGACTCTGCATCGGACAGGCCCACAGTGAGGGGTGACTCTGCATCGGACAGGCGCACAGTGACTCTGCATCGGACAGGCCCACAGCGAGGGGTGACTCTGCATCGGACAGGCCCACAGTGAGGGGTGACTCTGCATCGGACAGGCCCACAGAGTAAGGGGTGACTCTGCATCGGACAGGCCCACAGTGAGGGGTGACTCTGCATCGGACAGGCCCACAGAGTAAGGGGTGACTCTGCATCGGACAGGCCCACAGAGTAAGGGGTGACTCTGCATCGGACAGGCCCACCACAGTGAGGGGTGACTCTGCATCGGACAGGCCCACAGAGTGAGGGGTGACTCTGCATCAGACAGGCCCACAGAGTGAGGGGTGACTCTGCATCGGACAGGCCCACAGCGAGGGGTGACTCTGCATCGGACAGGCCCACAGAGTGAGGGGTGACTCTGCATCGGACAGGCCCACAGAGTGAGGTGTGACTCTGCATCGGACAGGCCCACAGTGAGGGGTGACTCTGCATCGGACAGGCCCACACTGGGAGTGGCTCTGCATCGGACAGGCCCACAGCGAGGGGTGACTCTGCATCGGACAGGCCCACAGTGAGGGGTGACTCTGCATCGGACAGGCCCACAGAGTAAGGGGTGACTCTGCATCGGACAGGCCCACAGAGTGAGGGGTGACTCTGCATCGGACAGGCCCACAGAGTAAGGGGTGACTCTGCATCGGACAGGCCCACCACAGTGAGGGGTGACTCTGCATCGGACAGGCCCACAGTGAGGGGTGACTCTGCATCGGACAGGCCCACAGAGTGAGGGGTGACTCTGCATCGGACAGGCCCACAGCGAGGGGTGACTCTGCATCGGACAGGCCCACAGCGAGGGGTGACTCTGCATCGGACAGGCTCACAGCGAGGGGTGACACTGCATCGGACAGGCTCACAGTGACTCTGCATCGGACAGGCCCACAGCGAGAGGTGACACTGCATCGGACAGGCCCACAGTGAGGGGTGACTCTGCATCGGACAGGCCCACAGTGACTCTGCATCGGACAGGCCCACAGTGACTCTGCATCGGACAGGCCCACAGCGAGGGGTGACTCTGCATCGGACAGGCCCACAGAGTGAGGGGTGACTCTGCATCGGACAGGCCCACAGAGTGAGGGGTGACTCTGCATCGGACAGGCCCACAGTGAGGGGTGACTCTGCATCGGACAGGCGCACAGTGACTCTGCATCGGACAGGCCCACAGCGAGGGGTGACTCTGCATCGGACAGGCCCACAGTGAGGGGTGACTCTGCATCGGACAGGCCCACAGAGTAAGGGGTGACTCTGCATCGGACAGGCCCACAGAGTGAGGTGTGACTCTGCATCGGACAGGCCCACAGTGAGGGGTGACTCTGCATCGGACAGGCCCACAGTGAGGGGTGACTCTGCATCGGACAGGCCCACACTGGGAGTGGCTCTGCATCGGACAGGCCCACAGCGAGGGGTGACTCTGCATCGGACAGGCCCACAGTGAGGGGTGACTCTGCATCGGACAGGCCCACAGAGTGAGGGGTGACTCTGCATCGGACAGGCCCACAGAGTAAGGGGTGACTCTGCATCGGACAGGCCCACCACAGTGAGGGGTGACTCTGCATCGGACAGGCCCACAGTGAGGGGTGACTCTGCATCGGACAGGCCCACAGAGTGAGGGGTGACTCTGCATCGGACAGGCCCACAGGGAGGGGTGACTCTGCATCGGACAGGCCCACAGGGAGGGGTGACTCTGCATCGGACAGGCCCACAGCGAGGGGTGACTCTGCATCGGACAGGCCCACAGCGAGGGGTGACTCTGCATCGGACAGGCTCACAGTGAGGGGTGACTCTGCATCGGACAGGCTCACAGCGAGGGGTGACACTGCATCGGACAGGCCCACAGTGAGGGGTGACTCTGCATCGGACAGGCCCACAGTGACTCTGCATCGGACAGGCCCACAGCGAGAGGTGACACTGCATCGGACAGGCCCACAGTGAGGGGTGACTCTGCATCGGACAGGCCCACAGTGACTCTGCATCGGACAGGCCCACAGCGAGGGGTGACTCTGCATCGGACAGGCCCACAGAGTGAGGGGTGACTCTGCATCGGACAGGCCCACAGTGAGGGGTGACTCTGCATCGGACAGGCCCACAGTGAGGGGTGACTCTGCATCGGACAGGCCCACAGTGAGGGGTGACTCTGCATCAGACAGGCCCACACTGGGAGTGGCTCTGCATCGGACAGGCCCACAGCGAGGGGTGACTCTGCATCGGACAGGCCCACAGAGTAAGGGGTGACTCTGCATCGGACAGGCCCACAGAGTGAGGGGTGACTCTGCATCGGACAGGCCCACAGAGTGAGGGGTGACTCTGCATCGGACAGGCCCACAGGGAGGGGTGACTCTGCATCGGACAGGCCCACAGCGAGGGGTGACTCTGCATCGGACAGGCCCACAGCGAGGGGTGACTCTGCATCGGACAGGCCCACAGCGAGGGGTGACTCTGCATCAGACAGGCCCACACTGGGAGTGGCTCTGCATCGGACAGGCCCACAGCGAGGGGTGACTCTGCATCGGACAGGCCCACAGTGACTCTGCATCGGACAGGCCCACAGCGAGGGGTGACTCTGCATCGGACAGGCCCACAGTGACTCTGCATCGGACAGGCCCACAGTGAGGGGTGACTCTGCATCGGACAGGCCCACAGAGTGAGGGGTGACTCTGCATCAGACAGGCCCACAGCGAGGGGTGACTCTGCATCAGACAGGCCCACAGAGTGAGGGGTGACTCTGCATCAGACAGGCCCACAGCGAGGGGTGACTCTGCATCGGACAGGCCCACAGTGAGGGGTGACTCTGCATCGGACAGGCCCACAGTGAGGGGTGACTCTGCATCGGACAGGCCCACAGAGTGAGGGGTGACTCTGCATCGGACAGGCCCACAGAGTGAGGGGTGACTCTGCATCGGACAGGCCCACAGCGAGGGGTGACTCTGCATCGGACAGGCCCGCAGGGAGGGGTGACTCTGCATCGGACAGGCCCACAGTGAGGGGTGACTCTGCATCAGACAGGCCCACACTGGGAGTGGCTCTGCATCGGACAGGCCCACAGCGAGGGGTGACTCTGCATCGGACAGGCCCACAGAGTAAGGGGTGACTCTGCATCGGACAGGCCCACAGAGTGAGGGGTGACTCTGCATCGGACAGGCCCACAGAGTGAGGGGTGACTCTGCATCGGACAGGCCCACAGAGTGAGGGGTGACTCTGCATCGGACAGGCCCACAGCGAGGGGTGACTCTGCATCGGACAGGCCCACAGGGAGGGGTGCCTCTGCATCGGACAGGCCCACAGCGAGGGGTGACTCTGCATCGGACAGGCCCACAGCGAGGGGTGACTCTGCATCGGACAGGCCCACAGCGAGGGGTGACTCTGCATCAGACAGGCCCACACTGGGAGTGGCTCTGCATCGGACAGGCCCACAGCGAGGGGTGACTCTGCATCGGACAGGCCCACAGTGACTCTGCATCGGACAGGCCCACAGCGAGGGGTGACTCTGCATCGGACAGGCCCACAGTGACTCTGCATCGGACAGGCCCACAGTGAGGGGTGACTCTGCATCGGACAGGCCCACAGAGTGAGGGGTGACTCTGCATCAGACAGGCCCACAGCGAGGGGTGACTCTGCATCAGACAGGCCCACAGAGTGAGGGGTGACTCTGCATCAGACAGGCCCACAGCGAGGGGTGACTCTGCATCGGACAGGCCCACAGTGAGGGGTGACTCTGCATCGGACAGGCCCACAGTGAGGGGTGACTCTGCATCGGACAGGCCCACAGAGTGAGGGGTGACTCTGCATCGGACAGGCCCACAGCGAGGGGTGACTCTGCATCGGACAGGCCCGCAGGGAGGGGTGACTCTGCATCGGACAGGCCCACAGCGAGGGGTGACTCTGCATCGGACAGGCCCACACTGGGAGTGGCTCTGGGCTAGGCCCGCCCCCCACAGTGGGAGTGGTATGACACCATCAGGGGGGGACTCTACTGGTCTCGATGACTGCACTTCTCTGGATAAACTCGTCTCCCCCCCTTTCTTAAAACCTACGCTGCCTAAACCGGTACCAGACGGGCAGTTCTCGGGAGAGTCGCGGGGGGGCGGTGCTTGGTTACCTGTCCGGTTCTGCACCTGCAGCCCCAGGGAGGCGGCAGCCCGGACCCTCCCCTCGACCTCCAGCTGGCACTGGAAGTCCTGCCGCCGGCCCGCCCTGCCGGGGCTCAGGACGTGCTGCAGGGGGTACCCGTGAGCGGAGAGGAGCTGCGCCTGGCCGGAGACGTTCATGGTCAGGGCGTAGGGGCCGCAGTCCGCTGGGCACCTCAGCTCGCAGGTCACGACCGCTATGTCCTCGGGGGCGGGGTCCGGGGGGTCTGCCGACACTGCACACAGAGGAGGGGACCCCGTGAGATCAGGGCCAGCACAGCCCCAGTACAAACCCAGCACAGCCCCAGTATAAACCCAGCACAGCCCCAGCTGGTACACAGCGCTGGTACAGCCCTAGTATAAACCCAGTACAGCCTCAGCACAGTCCCAGCACAGCGCTTGAACAGCCCCAGTATAAACCCAGTACAGTGCCAGTACAGCCCCAGTACGAAACCAGTACATCCCCAGCACATCTCCAGTACAAACCCAGTACAGCCTCAGCACACCACTGGTGCAGCCCCAGTATAAACCCAGTATAAACCCAGTACAGTGCCAGTACAGCCCCAGAATAAAACCAGTACAGCCCCAGTACAGTGCTAGTACATCCCCATATAAACCCAGTCCAGCCCCAGAGCAGCCCCAGTATAAACCCAGTCCAGTCCCAGTATAAACCCAGTATAAACCCAGTCCAGCCCCCGTACAGTCCCAGTCCAGCCCCAGTACAAACTCAGTATAAACCCAGTACAGCCCCAGTATAAACCCAGTCCAGCCTCAGAGCAGCCCCAGTATAAACCCAGTACAGCGCTGTCACAGCCCCAGTATAAACCCAGTCCAGCCCCAGTCCAAACTCATTATAAACCCAGTCCAGCCCCAGTCCAGCCCCAGTATAAACCCAGTATAAACCCAGTCCAGCCCCAGTCCAGCCCCAGTCCAAACTCAGTATAAACCCAGTACAGCCCCAGTATAAACCTAGTCCAGCCCCAAAGCAGCCCCAGTATAAACCCAGTACAGCGCTGTCACAGCCCCAGTATAAACCCAGTCCAGCCCCAGTCCAAACTCATTATAAACCCAGTCCAGCCCCAGTCCAGCCCCAGTATAAACCCAGTATAAACCCAGTATAAACCCAGTCCAGCCCCAGTCCAGCCCCAGTATAAACTCAGTATAAACCCAGTCCAGCCCCAGTCCAGCCCCAGTATAAACCCAGTATAAACCCAGTCCAGCCTCAGTCCAGCCTCAGTCCAGCCCCAGTCCAGCCCCAGTATAAACTCAGTATAAACCCAGTCCAGCCCCAGTCCAGCCCCAGTATAAACCCAGTCCAGCCTCAGTATAAACCCAGTCCAGCCCCAGTCCAGCGTGCTCCGGACTCACCGGACAGCAGCAGCAGGTCGGTCCCGGGCCTGGAGCAGGCACCACAGCAGTACCGCCCCACGTCCTCGGGCCGGACGTCCCGGATCACCAGCGTCCCGTCCGGCTTCACGTCCCGCCGGCTCTCGGGGGCCAGCGGCACGGCGGGGGCGCCGCTCCCCCCGGCGGCGAACCCCCACTTGGCCCGCACAGTCTCCATGGCGACCTGGGGGTCCCCACAGCGCAGGAACACCCTCTCGCCCACCGATGTGTAGACCTTCGAGACGCCTGAAGAGAAGAAGGAGCGGACACAGCTGGGTGAGCTCCTCCGGTCAGGACAGGAGGCTCTTCTGTACACAGAGGGTGGCGGGGGTGGGGAACAAGCTGCCCAGCCCTGTGGTTGAAGCCGATACCCTGGCTTCTCTCCAGACACAGCTGGGTGAGCTCCTCCAGTCAGGACAGGAGGCTCTTCTGTACACAGAGGGTGGTGGGGGAGGGGAACAAGCTGCCCAGCCCTGGTGGTTGAAGCGAAAAATCAGGTTTTGTTTCTAATCACGACTGGATCGAAACACCTGGCCTGAACCCATTAACTGATCAGCGTTTCAAACTGATCCAAAGAATGGGGGAGGGTGTTCTTAAAAAAGGTGGGGGGGTGGGCACCCCTTGTTTCTGTCTGCTGGGAAGCTGACGTCAAGCAGCCCTCCGCGGTTTCCGGCTGGCCTCTCTGCGCCAGCGTTGTCTACCGCTACAAGACCACGAAACTATGACACTTTGCTTTTTACTTCCCTGCCCTGTGTATCACTTCCTCTGCAGTGAAGACGGGGGTCCGAGTGTCAAATACCTCTCAACTGGAGCTCTGCGCACAAACGCACTGATCTTCTGTGATTGTGTGTGATTTCGTGGGTTAGTGTGGTGGACTGGTGTCCTGTCCAGGGTGTGTGAGTGTGTGTGTGTGTGTGTGTGTGTGTGTGTGTGTCCTGTGATGGACTGGTGTCCTGTCCAGGGTGTGTGTGTGTGTGTCCTGTGATGGACTGGTGTCCTGTCCAGGGTGTGTGAGTGTGTGTGTGTGTGTCCTGTGATGGACTGGTGTCCTGTCCAGGGTGTGTGAGTGTGTGTGTGTGTCCTGTGATGGACTGGTGTCCTGTCCAGGGTGTGTGAGTGTGTGTGTGTGTGTCCTGTGATGGACTGGTGTCCTGTCCAGGGTGTGTGAGTGTGTGTGTGTGTGTCCTGTGATGGACTGGTGTCCTGTCCAGGGTGTGTGAGTGTGTGTGTGTGTGTGTGTGTGTGTCCTGTGATGGACTGGTGTCCTGTCCAGGGTGTGTGAGTGTGTGTGTGTGTGTCCTGTGATGGACTGCTGTCCTGTCCAGGGTGTGTGAGTGTGTGTGTGTCCTGTGATGGACTGGTGTCCTGTCCAGGGTGTGTGAGTGTGTGTGTGTCCTGTGATGGACTGCTGTCCTGTCCAGGGTGTGCGTGTGTGTGTCCTGTGATGGACTGCTGTCCTGTCCAGGGTGTGTGAGTGTGTGTGTCCTGTGATGGACTGGTGTCCTGCGAGACGGAGACACACATCCAGACAGCGAGAACCACAGCTCTCACCTCGGTCGTAGCTCAGCCCGGTCCCGGCGCACACACAGAGCACGGACAGAAGGAGAGACGAGCACCCCATCATCGCAGGCCCCCACAGTCCCAACCCGCCGGCCAGCTGGGAAAGTCTGTAGCGCCGGAGTGTCGATTCAGCTGGTTAGCTTCTCTGATAATGCCCCTTTCCTCTCTCAATCACAAAATAAATAGTCTCCTGTGTGCACACTTCCTGTTTGGTTTCACAAGTGCCTCTGAGCTGCTGCTGCTTAAAGAGGAAGTTCTGTCTTTCTCATGACAGCCCACTGCTGTCTGTATTGACCCCCCTCTCTCTCTCAGTGCAGTGTTCATGTGCTGGAGTGTCCAGTCAGTCAGGGTGTCTGTATGAACCCCTCTCTCTCTCAGTGCAGTGTTCATGTACTGGAGTGTCCAGTCAGTGTGTCTGTGTGAACCCCTCTCTCTCTCAGTGCAGTGTTCATGTCCTGGAGTGTCCAGTCAGTGTGTCTGTATGAACCCCTCTCTCTCTCAGTGCAGTGTTCATGCACTGGAGTGTCCAGTCAGTGTGTCTGTATGAACCCCTCTCTCTCTCAGTGCAGTGTTCATGTACTGGAGTGTCCAGTCAGTGTGTCTGTGTGAACCCCTCTCTCTCTCTCAGTGCAGTGTTGATGTACTGGAGTGTCCAGACAGTAGACCTCACCTTTCTCTTTCTCTTTCTCTCTCACACACACACCTGCATGAGTTACAATTTCCATCTGACAACAGGAAATCCTATACTTGAAACGTGTGCTTATTTGCGATCTGCCACACTCTGACACTGTTTTTGCTGACCCTATTTTTTAATGCTCGTCTTCTACATACGCGGCTTTTAATCTGGACGAACTGAATCAATCTGAATCAATCAATTAAATAAGTAATTAATTAAGGCCGATTTTAGTCAGTCAAGAGCTGTATTGGGCGCACTTGAGGGCAGTGACAAGGCTCTTAATTACTGACACTTAAGTCTTACTCAAGGTAGTTTCTACATGAATTCGTCTAAAAGCATTTTTCTTTTTTTGCTGTTTAAAAAAGGTTTAGTTTTGTTTCGTTTTTGAACTGGTCGTTTGGATCATGATTTATTTTTTTTTTACGGAGGGGTAAATCAGGTGCTTCGACAAATTTTGGGGGGGTCTCTGACCTCCGAGGAGGTCCAGGGGGACATCAGTGTGTCTGTGAGTTCAAAGCCTCCCTCATTAAGTCGTACCTGGGCTGAGGTAAACAGGGGAAAAAAAACGGTCCCTGGTGTCACCAGACAAGCCGTTCAGCTCCAGTCGTCGCTCATACCCGCTAAACTCCCCTCCCCTGTCTTGTCTGGAAGCGAGGACTGAGCTGATAAAGAGCTGTGGTTTTTTCAGCTGGAAGTGAGATTAGAGACGTGCTGTACAAAGGGGACATCTTCCGCATGACAACAAATGCGGTTTTATGTGCGTGTTTGTGTCGTGGCCGCGCTCAATAACACCGAGAGAGGCGTACGTCCAGACGCCACAGGCTGCGTTTCTGGACTTTCTCCCGGTGTGGTATGTTTAGAGCGGAAGAGGGACTGATTTTATTTGATTTTTTTTTTGTTGTTTCGGTATCTGTGTTTCGCCCGCAGGCGACAGACAAGACAGACCGCCGCGCCCAGCGCTTGTTTGCCAGGCCGCTCTGCGTCGTTGCCAAGGCGATGCGCCGCCGCGACCGGAAACGGCTTGGTGCTTACCGTAAAACGAAGGGTAGAGGCGCATCCTTGCACTTCAGTCAACGGAGATATATCCTGTCAATATACACCAAATTCAAAATAAGAACGTGTTAAAATCGCCCCCAACCCCCGTCCGTGTGAACCAGGGCTCTGACTCACAGACCCCTGGACTGACTGGATCAGGGACACAGACCCCTGTATTAACTGGACCAGAGTCACAGACCCCTGGACTAACTGGACCAGAGTCACAGACCACCTGGACTAACTGGACCAGGGACACAGACCACCTGGACTGACTGTAACAGGGACACAGACCACCTGGACTGACTGGACCAGAGTCACAGACCACCTGGACTGACTGGACCAATCTCCGGGCGGGAGTTACCTTGTTCCTGAAGGACTGAGCCGTTTATAGAGGCGGAGGAGGGAAATCCACGTGCCCCTCTCTTCGGCGAGATACGGCCGTCTCCCGGGGTGATGCGATCCCGGGCGACAGACGCGTGTGCGGAGTGGAGTGGGGGGGGGGGACCGAGTGTCCGCGTTCACGCGTGTGTGGAGCAGACACAATGGAGCGCTAGAGACCACGGAGAGGGGAGACGCACGACACCGCGTCCGGGACCTCGCAGCGTGTCGATAACACCCACCCAACACAGGAGAGGGGAAAAAAAAAATCTCTCGCCTATTATTAATAATAATAATAATTATTATTATTATTATTATTATTATTATCAGCGCTATTAAAGGGCTGTCTGGGCTTGCTCCCGGCGGGAAGGCGCGAGTGGGGCCGCGCCCTCTGCCCCGGGGAGGAGGAGGAAGAGGAGGAGGAGGAAGATGGAGTTCCCTTTCGATCTGAACCCGCTGTTCGCCGACCGCATCTCGGTGCTGGACCACAACCTGACGCCCGCCTGCAACGCCTGGGGGAGGTAACCGCTACTAAAAGTAGAAAAAAACCATTTAAAATCAAAATAATAGAATCCATTCCGGGCCACCTCGGCTGCTGCTGCAGCGAGAGAGAGAGAGAGAGATGGGAGAGGCGGGGGGGTCGTCGCCGGACTGCGCCTGAAGACAGTCCTGTGTCCCGGCGCTCTGCTGACTGTGTCCCTGCCGGCGTGGGGTGGGGTGGGGGGTCGGTGTTTTTGTAGGAATCAGTGTCCTTCCCGGGGGGGTGGGGGGGGCTCCCTGTCCCGTCATGTCCCGCAGGGGCCAGTGTGGTGGACTGGAGTTTGTCGTCAGTCCCTGTCCTGTCCCAGTCCAGCGCGGGGGACTGGAGTTAGTTGTCGGTCCCTGTCCCAGTCCAGCGCGGGGGACTGGAGTCTGTCGTCAGTCCCAGTCCCAGTCATGTCCCAGTCCAGCACGGGGGACTGGAGTTTGCCGTCGGTCCCTGTCCTGTCCCAGTCCCAGTCCAGCACAGGGGACTGGAGTTTGTCGTCGGTCCCTGTCCTGTCCCAGTCCAGCGCGGGGGACTGGAGTTTGTCGTCGGTCCCAGTCCAGCGTGGGGGACTGGAGTTTGTCGCTGTTCCCTGTCCTGTCCCAGTCCCAGTCCCAGTCCAGCGCGGGGGACTGGAGTCTGTCATTGGTCCCAGTCCTGTCCCAGTCCAGCGCGGGGGACTGGAGTTTGTCGCCGGTCCCTGTCCTGTCCCAGTCCAGCACGGGGGACTGGAGTCTGTCGCTGTTCCCTGTCCTGTCCCAGTCCCAGTCCAGCGCGGGGGACTGGAGTCTGTCGTGGGTCCCTGTCCTGTCCCAGTCCCAGTCCAGCACGGGGGACTGGAGTCTGTCGCTGTTCCCTGTCCTGTCCCAGTCCCAGTCCCAGTCCCAGTCCAGCGGTACAGAGGGAGATGCTGTCTCCATCAGGTTGGCATGGTGACCCAGCGGGGGGCCCGGGTTCGATTCATGGGCCTGGGGTGCTGTCTGTGTGGAGTTTGCGTGTTCGGTCCTGAACGTGGCGTGAATCGGGGGGGGGGCTGGCCTCGTTCGAGAGGAGGGGGTCATGGGGTCGAGGGGTTCAGGCAGAAGGGACTCATGGCAAACTCTCTCCCTCTCTCCTCTCTCCCTCTCCTCTCCATCCCTCTCTCCTCTCTTCTTCTCTCTCCTCTCCATCCCTCTCTCCCCAGGCCCGACGCCCAGCGCCAGGTTGCCATGGTAATCGATGAGCTGGGGAGGGCGTCTGCAAAGGTAAAGGTTGTTTTGTTTTGTTTTTTATCTTCCCCCATCACGCCCCCCCCCCGGCTCGCTACAAAATCACCCAGACCGTCGCCCGTCTGCTTCGGAACGGTTGGGGAGCTGGGGGGGGGGGGCGGTTTTCCAGTCAGGACAGGAGGCGCTTCTGTACACAGAGGGTGGTGGGGGTGGGGAACAGGCTGCCCGGCCCTGTGGTTGAAGCCGATACCCTGGCTTCTCTCCAGACACAGCTGGGTGGGCTTTTCCAGTCAGGACAGGAGGCTCTACTGTACACAGAGGGTGGTGGGGGTGGGGAGACCTGTGTGGTGTTGATGTGTCCAGGACTGCTCTGCCCCGCAGGCCCAGAAGCTGGCCACGCCCATCACCAGCGCCGCCAAGATGCAGTCAAACCACCACCGGCTGTACCTGCTCAAGATCGGGGAGAGCAATGGGTAAGACTGGCCCCCCCTTGAGGGCATCGCGTGCCCCCATGCCCACACCCCTCACTGGACCAGGGACACTGACCCCTGGACTGACTGGACCGGGGACACAGACCCCCTGGACTGACTGGACCAGAGGTCACAGACCTCCTGGGCTGACGGGACCAGAGGTCACAGACCCCCTGGGCTGACGGGACCAGAGGTCACAGACCCCCTGGACTGACTGGGCCAGGGACACAGACCCCCTGGACTGACTGGACCAGAGGTCACAGACCCCCTGGACTGACGGGACCAGAGGTCACAGACCCCCTGGACTGACTGGACCAGAGGTCACAGACCCCCTGGACTGACTGGACCAGAGGTCACAGCCACAGTAGTTTCATGTGTAGTCAGTCTGTGCCTCTATTGTAACCCCTCTCTCCCCCTCTCCCCCTCTCTGCCCCCTCAGAGGTCGGGGGGTGGCCGTGGGCTTCCTGAAGGTGGGATACAAGAAGCTCTTCCTCCTGGTGAGTCTCTCCTCGTCTTCCTTCTGTCTGGGGGGGTCGGGGGGGCCAGCTGTCCTGTTCCGGGTCAGAGGCTTCTGTGGGCCGAACCCGTTTAACTTTGTTATTGTCGCTCCTGACTCTGACACCATCTGTCTGTGTGGAGTCTGCATGTTCTCTAACCTCTTTCACATGGAATCCGGTTAAGAAGTGATGGTCACGAAATCTGGGGCAGTGTCCGGCCCGCATTACCACTAAATATCCCCACGACTCGGGATGGGGTGTAGCCCGACGGTGACCCCCAGGTGTCGCGTTTGTACACCAGGACCAGCAGGGGGCGCACATAGAGACGGAGCCGCTGTGTGTGCTGGACTTCTACATCAGCGAGAGCCTCCAGCGGCATGGTTACGGCCAGCAGGTCTTCAACTACATGCTTCAGGTGAGTGAGGGGGGGGTGAGGAGAGGGCAGGGCAGGTCTGAGGTGAGTGAGGGGTGAGGAGAGGGCAGGGCAGGTCTGAGGTGAGTGAGGGGTGAGGAGAGGGCAGGGCAGGTCAGATCTGAGGTGAGTGAGGGGTGAGGAGAGGGCAGGGCAGATCTCAGGTGAGCGAGGGGTGAGGAGAAGGCAGGTCAGGTCAGATCTGAGGTGAGTGAGGGGTGAGGAGAGGGCAGGTCAGGGCAAATCTCAGGTGAGCGAGGGGTGAGGAGAGGGCAGGTCAGGGCAGATCTGAGGTGAGTGAGGGGTGAGGAGAGGGCAGGGCAGGTCAGATCTGAGATGAGTGAGGGGTGAGGAGAGGAGAGGGCAGGTCAGGTCAGATCTGAGGTGAGTGAGGGGTGAGGAGAGGGCAGGTCAGGTCAGATCTGAGGTGAGCGAGGGGTGAGGAGAGGGCAGGTCAGATCTGAGGTGAGCGAGGGGTGAGGAGAGGGCAGGTCAGGTCAGATCTGAGGTGAGTGAGGGGTGAGGAGAGGGCAGGTCAGATCTGAGGTGAGTGAGGGGTGAGGAGAGGGCAGGGCAGATCTGAGGTGAGTGAGGGGTGAGGAGAGGGCAGGTCAGGTCTGAGGTGAGTGAGGGGTGAGGAGAGGGCAGGGCAGGTCAGGTCAGATCTGAGGTGAGTGAGGGGTGAGGAGAGGGCAGGGCAGGTCAGGTCAGATCTGAGGTGAGCGAGGGGTGAGGAGAGGGCAGGTCAGGTCAGATCTGAGGTGAGTGAGGGGTGAGGAGAGGGCAGGTCAGATCTGAGGTGAGTGAGGGGTGAGGAGAGGGCAGGGCAGATCTGAGGTGAGTGAGGGGTGAGGAGAGGGCAGGGCAGGTCAGATCTGAGATGAGTGAGGGGTGAGGAGAGGAGAGGGCAGGTCAGGTCAGATCTGAGGTGAGTGAGGGGTGAGGAGAGGGCAGGTCAGGTCAGATCTGAGGTGAGTGAGGGGTGAGGAGAGGGCAGGTCAGGTCAGATCTGAGGTGAGTGAGGGGTGAGGAGAGGGCAGGGCAGGTCAGATCTGAGGTGAGGGGGGGGAGAGGAGAGGGCAGGTCAGGTCAGATCTGAGGTGAGTGAGGGGTGAGGAGAGGGCAGGTCAGGGCAGATCTGAGGTGAGTGAGGGGTGAGGAGAGGGCAGGGCAGGTCAGGGCAGGTCAGGTCAGATCTGAGGTGAGTGAGGGGTGAGGAGAGGGCAGGGCAGGTCAGGTCAGATCTGAGGTGAGCGAGGGGTGAGGAGAGGGCAGGTCAGGGCAGATCTGAGGTGAGTAAGGGGTGAGGAGAGGAGAGGGCAGGGCAGGGCAGGCAGACCTGCAGCCAGGTGCTTGAGGTGAGAGGGGTGGGCAGGTCAGGATCAGGGTCATGCTTGAGGCGCGTTCAACAACGTGGCTGGGCAGTTCGCACCACGCCCCCACCACCCTTTGTGCAAAGGGCCAGCGTCACGTCAGAGGTCTCCGTTCTCCCCCCCCCGTGCAGCACGAGAGAGCCGAGCCTCAGCTGATGGCCTACGACCGGCCTTCTCCCAAGTTCCTCTCCTTCCTGAAGAAGCACTACGGACTGGAGCGCTGCGTCCCTCAGGTACTGAGCACAACACACCCAGCAACCCCCCCATAGGATTCATTAGGAGAGCCCGTGTCGTCTCTCTGACAGTTACTAGTCAATTGATCTGAGAATCTCACCCAGCTGTGTCTGGAGAGAAGCCAGGGTATCGCCTTCAACCACAGGGCTGGGCAGCTTGTTCCCCACCCCCACCCCTCTCTGTGTACAGTAGAGCCTCCTGTCCTGACTGGAGGAGCTCACCCAGCTGTGTCTGGAGAGAAGCCAGGGTATCGGCTTCAATCACAGGGCTGGGCAGCTTGTTCCACCCTCCCACCCCTCTCTGTGTACAGTAGACCTTCCTGTCCTGACTGGAGGAGCTCACCCAGCTGTGTCTGGAGAGGAGCCAGGGTATCGGCTTCAACCACATGGGCTGGGCGGCTTGTTCCTCACCCCCACCCCTCTCTGTGTACAGAACTGCACCAACGAATGGCTGTCGGTCCCCGTCTGAGATGAGCTTCCTTTTGCGAGAAGAAAGTGGTTCTGCCACAACTCCAGAGCTCCCCGAGGCGGGAATCTCGTGTCCCTGTTTTGTCTTGGCTTCTGCTCGTCTCCTCGTTTGTCTGCTCTGACTGTCTGACTTGTTCGTCTCTCTCTCTCTCTCTCTCTCTCCAGGTCAATAACTTCGTGGTTTTTGACGGCTTCTTTCGTGAGAAATCAGGTACCTGCCATCGCTGTCCTCGACCTGACCGGGGTCTGGGCCAAGTTTACTTTCCCTGATGGTCTGAAGCAGAAGTCTTCTGCCTGGTTTTCCTTTTCCTGTTAACTCCTCACACCACAGGACAGGAGACACAGTGAGAGAGAGGAGATCACTGAATCTCTCAGTAATACACAGACACACACACACACACACTCCCCACAGGACAGGAGACACAGTGAGAGAGAGGAGATCACAGAGAATACCCCTCAGTCATCAACACACACACACACAACAAGACAGGAGACACAGTGAGAGAGAGGAGATCACAGAGAATACCCCTCAGTCATCAACACACACACACACAACAGGACAGGAGACACAGTGAGAGAGAGGAGATCACAGAGAATACCCCTCAGTCATCAACACACACACACACAACAGGACAGGAGACACAGTGAAAGAGAGGAGATCACAGCGAATCCCTCAGTCATAAACACACACGACGGGACAGGAGACACAGTGAGAGACGGGAGATCGCTGCTGTCACAAGCACAAACGATCAGTCCCAGAGAGAGAGAGGAGAGGACACTCTGAGAAGCGCGCACGCGCACACACACACACACACACACACACACACACACACACACACACACCACAGGACAGGAGAGACAGTGAGAGAGAGGAGATCACAGCAAATCCCTCAGTATTATACTCACAGAAAAGGACAGGAGACACAGTGTGAAAGAGAGGAGATCACAGCGAATCCCTCAGTCACAAACACACACAGCAGGACAGGAGACGCAGTGAGAGAGAGGAAATCACAGCGAATCCCTCAGTCATAAACACACACAGCAGGACAGGAGGCACAGTGAGAGAGAGAGAGAGGAGACACAGAGAATCCCTCAGAAATAAACACACACCACAGGACAGGAGACACAGCGAGAGACGGGAGATCAATGCTGTCACAAGCAGACACTATCACTCCCCGAGAGAGAGAGGAGAGGAGAGGACACTGTGAGAACTGTGTACACACACACACACACACACACACACAGCAGGAGAGGAGAGAGGCAGTGAGCCAGAGAGAGAGAGAGAGAGGAGCTGACAGTGGCCGAAGTGATAACAGAAGGTTGCTCCTTCGAAAGCTGGTCTCAGCTCTCAGGAGGGTGGTTTGGGGGAAAAAAAGTAAAAATCGATAAGGAGACTAACGCTAATCTCTCCCGATATTCCCAGGAGCGCCTCCGTTCCCAGACCGGGGCTCTCTCGGCTGCTCGTAAGGGATCGATCCAGTCTCTGCCCCCCCACCCCCTCTCTCCGTCTCCCTCTGGTGGTCCCCCGCCTGCCCTACATCCCAGTATTCACACCCCACGCGCATGGGAGGGGGGGGAGGGACAGAACCGTGCCCCCAAAAATATATTTTTAATTGTAGAGGTGGTGCACTGAGATCTAAGGCCACTGGGTGAGGGACCCTCTCAGTCTGATCGGCTACCACAACCCGGCTGGGCAGCCTGTTCCCCACCCCCGCCACCCTCTGTGTACAGAAGAGCCTCCTGTCCTGACTGGAGGAGCTCACCCAGCTGTGTCTGGAGAGAAGCTGGGGTATCGGGCTTCAACCACAGGGCTGGGCGGCTTGTTCCCCACCCCCACCACCCTCTGTGTACAGAAGAGCCTCCTGTCCTGACTGGAGGAGCTCACCCAGCTGTGTCTGGAGAGAAGCCGGGGTATCGGCTTCAACCACACGGACTGGGCAGCTTGTTCCACCCTCCCACCCCCCTCTGTGTACAGAAGAGCCTCCTGTCCTGACTGGAGGAGCTCACCCAGCTGTGTCTGGAGAGAAGCTGGGGTATCGGGCTTCAACCACAGGGCTGGGCGGCTTGTTCCCCACCCCCACCACCCTCTGTGTACAGAAGAGCCTCCTGTCCTGACTGGAGGAGCTCACCCAGCTGTGTCTGGAGAGGAGCCAGGGTATCGGCTTCAACCACACAGCTGGGCAGCTTGTTCCCCACCCCTACCCCTCTGTGTACAGAAGAGCCACCTGTCCTGACTGGAGGAGCTCACCCAGCTGTGTCTGGAGAGAAGCCAGGGTATCGGCTTCAACCACAGGGCTGGGCGGCTTGTTCCCCACCCCCACCACCCTCTGTGTACAGAAGAGCCTCCTGTCCTGACTGGAGGAGCTCACCCAGCTGTGTCTGGAGAGAAGCCGGGGTATCGGCTTCAACCACAGGGCTGGGCGGCTTGTTCCCCACCCCCACCCCTCTCTGTGTAGAGATGTTTGATTGCTTGCAGCTAAACTGATCCTATGATCTCAGCCTGCTGTTTCTTTCTTTTTTTCACATTTACCTTTATCCCAGAGTAAACCAATAAGACTTTACCTCGAGCCAAAGATCCCCTTGTGAAAAGGTTGTACAGTTGTTCCTGTTTGATCTGCCTCTGTGGTCAAATTGCACTCATGTAGTCACCTTCCTAGTCCCTGTTGTCCTACCCAGTGACTTTCCTGACCGATATCTTTCAGCCCCTGCTGTGTATCCTGATCAGGGTAATGCTATCAGGAAATACATCATCCCCAGCTTCACCCTCACACTCCTCCTCCTCAGATCCGTACAGGACTGGAGAGACACTCAGTCTGATCACCTCCAGCTTCACCCTCACACTCCTCCTCCTCAGATCTGTACAGGACTGGAGAGACACTCAGTCTGATCACCTCCAGCCTCACCCTCACACTCCTCCTCCTCAGATCTGTACAGGACTGGAGAGACACTCAGTCTGATCACCTCCAGCTTCACCCTCACACTCCTCCTCCTCAGATCTGTACAGGACTGGAGAGACACTCAGTCTGATCACCTCCAGCCTCACCCTCACACTCCTCCTCCTCAGATCTGTACAGGACTGGAGAGACACTCAGTCTGATCACCTCCAGCCTCACCCTCACACTCCTCCTCCTCCTCAGATCTGTACAGGACTGGAGAGACACTCAGTCTGATCACCTCCAGCTTCACCCTCACACTCCTCCTCCTCCTCAGATCCGTACAGGACTGGAGAGACACTCAGTCTGATCACCTCCAGCTTCACCCTCACACTCCTCCTCCTCAGATCTGTACAGGACTGGAGAGACACTCAGTCTGATCACCTCCAGCTTCACCCTCACACTCCTCCTCCTCAGATCTGTACAGGACTGGAGAGACACTCAGTCTGATCACCTCCAGCCTCACCCTCACACTCCTCCTCCTCAGATCCGTACAGGACTGGAGCGACACTCAGTCTGATCACCTCCAGCCTCACCCTCACACTCCTCCTCCTCCTCAGATCTGTACAGGACTGGAGAGACACACAGTCTGATCACCTCCAGCTTCACCCTCACACTCCTCCTCCTCAGATCTGTACAGGACTGGAGAGACACTCAGTCTGATCACCTCCAGCTTCACCCTCACGCTCCTCCTCCTCAGATCTGTACAGGACTGGAGAGACACTCAGTCTGATCACCTCCAGCCTCACCCTCACACTCCTCCTCCTCCTCAGATCTGTACAGGACTGGAGAGACACACAGTCTGATCACCTCCAGCCTCACCCTCACACTCCTCCTCCTCAGATCTGTACAGGACTGGAGAGACACTCAGTCTGATCACCTCCAGCCTCACCCTCACACTCCTCCTCCTCCTCAGATCTGTACAGGACTGGAGAGACACACAGTCTGATCACCTCCAGCTTCACCCTCACACTCCTCCTCCTCAGATCTGTACAGGACTGGAGAGACACTCAGTCTGATCACCTCCAGCTTCACCCTCACGCTCCTCCTCCTCAGATCTGTACAGGACTGGAGAGACACTCAGTCTGATCACCTCCAGCTTCACCCTCACACTCCTCCTCCTCCTCAGATCCGTACAGGACTGGAGCGACACTCAGTCTGATCACCTCCAGCCTCACCCTCACACTCCTCCTCCTCCTCAGATCTGTACAGGACTGGAGAGACACACAGTCTGATCACCTCCAGCCTCACCCTCACACTCCTCCTCCTCAGATCTGTACAGGACTGGAGAGACACTCAGTCTGATCACCTCCAGCTTCACCCTCACACTCCTCCTCCTCAGATCTGTACAGGACTGGAGAGACACACAGTCTGATCACCTCCAGCTTCACCCTCACACTCCTCCTCCTCAGATCTGTACAGGACTGGAGAGACACTCAGTCTGATCACCTCCAGCTTCACCCTCACGCTCCTCCTCCTCAGATCTGTACAGGACTGGAGAGACACTCAGTCTGATCACCTCCAGCTTCACCCTCACACTCCTCCTCCTCCTCAGATCTGTACAGGACTGGAGAGACACTCAGTCTGATCACCTCCAGCTTCACCCTCACACTCCTCCTCCTCCTCAGATCTGTACAGGACTCTGTAAGGACTGAAAGAGTTTATGGGATTGATCACGATGGCTCAGTCTGTATATTTTTTTTTCTCCTGGTCTCCCAGCAGTTCAAGTGAGGAAACTCCCCCCCAGGAAGCCCGAGGGAGAAATCAAGCCGTACTCCCTGACGGAGAGAGAAGGTGAGTGGCCGACGTGAAGCTGGGCTACGCGGGGCGCCCCCAGGTGGTGACCCCGGAAATTGTGGCCCCGAAAAACCGAGTCATTAAAAACGATGCGATTCACTTCGTCAGAGACACCCATCCGGCCCGCGCCCGGGCGCCAGTGTCCGTCCTCCCTCCCTCTCGGGCTTTCGGAGAGGCTCAGCGCCGCGTGCGCCAGCAGAGCAAGCGATGGAACGCAGATTCCTCGCCACAAGAAGTCTCACGTCAGGGCTGGAGGGACTAGAGGCCGAGAGTCCCGACGCCAGCTCGGCTAGATCGCGCGCGCCCGTTGAGGAGGAGGAGGAGGAGGAAGGGCTCCGCATCATTCCTCACACACACCCGCTCTGCTGCTCAGCGTCTCCCTGCGACTCCACGCGTCCCCCTGCTTCTCTCCGCGACTCTCTGTGACTCTCCGCGTCCCCCCGCGGGTCTCTCTGTGACTCTCCGCGTCCCCCCGCGGGTCTCTCTGTGACTCTCCGCGCCTCCCCGCGGGTCTCTCTGTGACTCTCCGCGCCTCCCCGCGGGTCTCTCTGTGACTCCCCGCGTCTCCCCGCGGGTCTCTCTGTGACTCTCCGCGCCTCCCCGCGGGTCTCTCTGTGACTCTCCGCGTCTCCCCGCGGGTCTCTCTGTGACTCTCCGTGGGTCTCTCTGTGACTCTCCGCGCCTCCCCGCGGGTCTCTCTGTGACTCTCCGCGGGTCTCTCTGTGACTCTCCGCGCCTCCCCGCGGGTCTCTCTGTGACTCTCCGCGCCTCCCCGTGGGTCTCTCTGTGACTCTCCGCGCCTCCCTGCGGGTCTCTCTGTGACTCCCCGCGTCTCCCTGCGGGTCTCTCTGTGATTCTCTGCGTCTCCCCGCGGGTCTCTCTGTGACTCTCCGCGCCTCCCCGCGGGTCTCTCTGTGACTCTCCGCGCCTCCCTGCGGGTCTCTCTGACTCTCCGCGTGTCGCTCGAATTCCTCGCCCCCGAAATCAAGTGTGACGTCAGGGCTGGAGGGACTAGAGGCCAAGAGTCCCGACGCCAGCTCGGCTAGATCGCACGCGCCCGTTGAGGAGGAGGAGGAGGAGGAGGAAGGGCTCCGCATCGGGCCGCCCACACACCCGCTCTGCGGCTGATCCTGACACAGGCAGCACCGGCAGGGGGCGTGTGTGTGTGTGTGTGTGTGGGAGATCGGGGCTGGTACTTGGTCCAAATCGTTTGGGAACCACCGATCCTGAAGAATGAGCGATTGGGACTATACTGGAGCATCCAGCTGCTCAGCGTCTCCCTGCGTCTCCCCGCGTCTGCCCGCGTCCTACCTGCGTCCTACCCGCGTCCTACCCGCGTCCTACCCGCGTCCTCCCTGCGTCCTCCCCGCGTCTGCCCGCGTATCCCTGCTTCTCTCCGCGACAATCCGTGTATCCCTGCGTGTCTCCACGACTCTCCGTGACTCTCTGCGTCTCCCTGCGTGACTCTCCGTGACTCTCTGCGTCTCCCTGCATCTCTCCGTGACTCTCCGCATCTCTCCGTGACTCTCCGCATCTCCCTGCATGTCTCCACGTCTCTCCGCATCTCCATGCATGTCTCCGTGTATCTCTGCATCTCTCTGTGACTCTCCGCGTCTCCCTGTGTCTCTCAGTGTCTCTCTCCCTGTGTCTCTCAGTGTCTCTCTGCCTCTCTCCCTGTGTCTCAGTGTCTCTCTGCCTCTCTCCCTGTGTCTCAGTGTCTCTCAGTGTCTCTCTCCCTGTGTCTCTCTCCATCTCTCTCCCTGTGTCTCCCTGTATCTCAGCGTCTCTCTCCCTGTCTCTCTCAGTGTCTCTCTCAGTGTCTCTCTCAGTGTCTCTCTCCCTGTCTCTCTCAGTGTCTCTCTCAGTGTCTCTCTCAGTGTCTCTCTCCCTGTGTCTCTCAGCGCTGAAGGAGGAGCAGAGAGGTCTCCCTGTGTCTCTCAGCGTCTCTCTCCCTGTGTCTCTCAGTGTCTCTCTCCCTGTGTCTCTCAGCGTCTCTCTCCCTGTGTCTCCCTGTCTCTCAGCGCTGAAGGAGGAGCATAGAGGTCTCCCTGTGTCTCTCAGTGCCTCTCTCCCTGTGTCTCTCAGTGTCTCTCTCTCTGTGTCTCCCTGTGTCTCCCAGCGCTGAAGGAGGAGCAGAGAGGTCTCCCTGTGTCTCTCAGTGCCTCTCTCCCTGTGTCTCTCAGTGTCTCTCTCTCTGTGTCTCCCTGTGTCTCCCAGCGCTGAAGGAGGAGCAGAGAGGTCTCCCTGTGACTCTCAGTGCCTCTCTCCCTGTGTCTCTCAGTGTCTCTCTCTCTGTGTCTCCCTGTGTCTCCCAGCGCTGAAGGAGGAGCAGAGAGGTCTCCCTGTGTCTCTCAGTGCCTCTCTCCCTGTGTCTCCCAGCGCTGAAGGAGGAGCAGAGAGGTCTCCCTGTGTCTCTCAGTGCCTCTCTCCCTGTGTCTCTCAGTGTCTCTCTCTCTGTGTCTCCCTGTGTCTCCCAGCGCTGAAGGAGGAGCAGAGAGGTCTCCCTGTGTCTCTCAGTGCCTCTCTCCCTGTGTCTCTCAGTGTCTCTCTCTCTGTGTCTCCCTGTGTCTCCCAGCGCTGAAGGAGGAGCAGAGAGGTCTCCCTGTGTCTCTCAGTGCCTCTCTCCCTGTGTCTCTCAGTGCCTCTCTCCCTGTGTCTCTCAGTGTCTCCCAGCGCTGAAGGAGGAGCAGAGAGGTCTCCCTGTGTCTCTCAGTGCCTCTCTCCCTGTGTCTCTCAGTGTCTCTCTCTCTGTGTCTCCCTGTGTCTCCCAGCGCTGAAGGAGGAGCAGAGAGGTCTCCCTGTGTCTCTCAGTGCCTCTCTCCCTGTGTCTCTCAGTGTCTCTCTCTCTGTGTCTCCCTGTGTCTCCCAGCGCTGAAGGAGGAGCAGAGAGGTCTCCCTGTGTCTCTCAGTGCCTCTCTCCCTGTGTCTCCCTGTGTCTCCCAGCGCTGAAGGAGGAGCAGAGAGGTCTCCCTGTGTCTCTCAGTGCCTCTCTCCCTGTGTCTCTCAGTGTCTCTCTCTCTGTGTCTCCCTGTGTCTCCCAGCGCTGAAGGAGGAGCAGAGAGGTCTCCCTGTGTCTCTCAGTGCCTCTCTCCCTGTGTCTCTCAGTGTCTCTCTCTCTGTGTCTCCCTGTGTCTCCCAGCGCTGAAGGAGGAGCAGAGAGGTCTCCCTGTGTCTCTCAGTGTCTCTCTCCCTGTGTCTCTCAGTGTCTCTCTCTCTGTGTCTCCCTGTGTCTCCCAGCGCTGAAGGAGGAGCAGAGAGGTCTCCCTGTGTCTCTCAGTGTCTCTCTCTCTGTGTCTCCCTGTGTCTCCCAGCGCTGAAGGAGGAGCAGAGAGGTCTCCCTGTGTCTCTCAGTGTCTCTCCCTCTGTGTCTCCCTGTGTCTCTCAGCGCTGAAGGAGGAGCAGAGAGGTCTCCCTGTGTCTCTCAGCGCCTCTCTCCCTGTGTCTCTCAGCGTCTCTCTCCCTGTGTCTCTCAGTGTCTCTCTCTCTGTCTCCCTGTGTCTCCCAGCGCTGAAGGAGGAGCAGAGAGGTCTCCCTGTGTCTCTCAGTGTCTCTCTCTCTGTGTCTCCCTGTGTCTCCCAGCGCTGAAGGAGGAGCAGAGAGGTCTCCCTGTGTCTCTCAGTGCCTCTCTCCCTGTGTCTCCCTGTGTCTCCCAGCGCTGAAGGAGGAGCAGAGAGGTCTCCCTGTGACTCTCAGTGCCTCTCTCCCTGTGTCTCTCAGTGTCTCTCTCTCTGTGTCTCCCTGTGTCTCCCAGCGCTGAAGGAGGAGCAGAGAGGTCTCCCTGTGTCTCTCAGTGCCTCTCTCCCTGTGTCTCTCAGTGCCTCTCTCCCTGTGTCTCCCTGTGTCTCCCAGCGCTGAAGGAGGAGCAGAGAGGTCTCCCTGTGTCTCTCAGTGCCTCTCTCCCTGTGTCTCTCAGTGCCTCTCTCCCTGTGTCTCTCAGTGTCTCCCAGCGCTGAAGGAGGAGCAGAGAGGTCTCCCTGTGACTCTCAGTGCCTCTCTCCCTGTGTCTCTCAGTGCCTCTCTCCCTGTGTCTCCCTGTGTCTCCCAGCGCTGAAGGAGGAGCAGAGAGGTCTCCCTGTGTCTCTCAGTGCCTCTCTCCCTGTGTCTCTCAGTGCCTCTCTCTCTGTGTCTCCCTGTGTCTCCCAGCGCTGAAGGAGGAGCAGAGAGGTCTCCCTGTGACTCTCAGTGCCTCTCTCCCTGTGTCTCTCAGTGTCTCTCTCTCTGTGTCTCCCTGTGTCTCCCAGCGCTGAAGGAGGAGCAGAGAGGTCTCCCTGTGTCTCTCAGTGCCTCTCTCCCTGTGTCTCTCAGTGCCTCTCTCCCTGTGTCTCCCTGTGTCTCCCAGCGCTGAAGGAGGAGCAGAGAGGTCTCCCTGTGTCTCTCAGTGCCTCTCTCCCTGTGTCTCTCAGTGCCTCTCTCCCTGTGTCTCCCTGTGTCTCCCAGCGCTGAAGGAGGAGCAGAGAGGTCTCCCTGTGTCTCTCAGTGCCTCTCTCCCTGTGTCTCCCTGTGTCTCTCTCTCTGTGTCTCCCTGTGTCTCCCTGTGTCTCTCAGTGTCTCTCTCTCTGTGTCTCCCTGTGTCTCCCTGTGTCTCCCAGCGCTGAAGGAGGAGCAGAGAGGTCTCCCTGTGTCTCTCAGTGCCTCTCTCCCTGTGTCTCTCAGTGCCTCTCTCCCTGTGTCTCCCTGTGTCTCCCAGCGCTGAAGGAGGAGCAGAGAGGTCTCCCTGTGACTCTCAGTGCCTCTCTCCCTGTGTCTCTCAGTGTCTCTCTCTCTGTGTCTCTCAGTGTCTCTCTCTGTGTCTCCCTGTGTCTCCCAGCGCTGAAGGAGGAGCAGAGAGGTCTCCCTTGGCCCTTCAATCAAGCCCCGCCCCCCTCCTCCCCGCTGGGCCGCTCTCTGAGCGTGGGCTCCTCCCCCTCTCACGGGGCCCCCCCCCGGGCCCCCCCAGCCCTCAGCGCCCTGCGCGTCGACAGGCCCCGGCCCCCGCAGCTCAACGGCGCGGCCAGCGGCCCCCCCCGGACGCGCCGGACCAGGTAACCCGCCCCCCAGGGGTCCCCAATCTCAGTCCTGGGGTCCCCCCTCACACACACACAGCTGAGCTCATCGCCAGGGCTGATCGAGGACTTCGTTCAGGGGTCCCCAGTCTCAGTCCTGGGGTCCCCCCTCACACACACACACAGCTGAGCTCATCTCCAGGGCTGATCGAGGACTTCTTTCAGGGGTCCCCAATCTCAGTCCTGGGGTCCCCCCTCACACACACACACACAGCTGAGCTCATCTCCAGGGCTGACTGAGGACTTCGTTCAGGGGTCCCCAGTCTCAGTCCTGGGGTCCCCCCTCACACACACACACAGCTGAGCTCATCTCCAGGGCTGATCGAGGACTTCGTTCAGGGGTCCCCAGTCTCAGTCCTGGGGTCCCCCCTCACACACACAGCTGAGCTCATGTCCCTGGGGGGTCACGTGTTCCCAGTTCTGCTTAACCTGCTGTCTAACCCTGTGGTCTCTCCTTCTCTCTCTCTCTCTTTCACCCTCTGACCTTTAACCTTTAACCTCCTCACCCCTCCTGTCCCTACCCCCCCCCCCGCAGCTCCCTCAACCGCTCCCAGATCTCCTTCCACTGACCCGACCCCTGACCCCTGACCCCTGACCTCTACATCCCGCGGCCTCCCCCCGGACCCACTGCCCCCGACAGAACGGGGGAGTCCGTTTGTGTTTTTAAAGACCCCATTTTTAAGACCAGGGGCTGGGCAGAGGTCACCAGCGCGAAAGACTGCCTCTTAATTTCAGTTATTTTCTGTACTTTTTTTAAAGGAGAAACTCTCGCTGTGGTCGTGGGGCCAAACACCATCGCTAAGTAACTGCTGATAAAATGGTTTTTAAATCAAGAAGACACGACCGTCTGTTGGCACCATGTTGGCACATGACTCCCCCTGTGGGCGTGTCCGAGCCCCCCGCTGTCCCCTCTCACGTGACTCCCCCTGTGGGCGTGTCCGAGCCCCCGCTGTCCCCTCTCACATGACTCCCCCTGTGGGCGTGTCCGAGCCCCCCGCTGTCCCCTCTCACGTGACTCCCCCTGTGGGCGTGTCCGAGCCCCCCGCTGTCCCCTCTCACGTGACTCCCCCTGTGGGCGTGTCCCAGCCCCCCGCTGTCCCCTCTCACGTGTCTCCCCCTGTGGGCGTGTCCCAGCCCCCCGCTGTCCCCTCTCACGTGACTCCCCCTGTGGGCGTGTCCCAGCCCCCCGCTGTCCCCTCTCACGTGACTCCCCCTGTGGGCGTGTCCGAGCCCCCCGCTGTCCCCTCTCACGTGACTCCCCCTGTGGGCGTGTCCGAGCCCCACTGTCCCCTCTCACGTGAAATTCTGGAAGTGAAATAAAATCCCAGACTTGTGAAGAGAAGCAAAAACAGACTGTTTGCCTTCCCTACCCAGCCCTGTGGTTGAAGCCGATACCCTGGCTTCTCTCCAGACACAGCTGGGTGAGCTCCTCCAGTCAGGACAGGAGGCTCTACTGTACACAGAGGGTGGTGGGGGTGGGGAACAAGCTGCCCAGCCCTGTGGTTGAAGCCGATACCTCGGCTTCTCTCCAGACACAGCTGGGTGAGCTCCTCCAGTCAGGACAGGAGGCTCTTCTGTACACAGAGGGGGGTGGGGGTGGGGAACAAGCTGCCCAGTCCGTGTGGTTGAAGCCGATACCCTGGCTTCTCTCCAGACACAGCTGGGTGAGCTCCTCCAGTCAGGACAGGAGGCTTTTCTGTACACAGAGGGGGGTGGGGGTGGGGAACAAGCTGCCCAGTCCGTGTGGTTGAAGCCGATACCCTGGCTCCTCTCCAGACACAGCTGGGTGAGCTCCTCCAGTCAGGACAGGAGGCTCTTCTGTACACAGAGGGGGGTGGGGGTGGGGAACAAGCTGCCCAGTCCGTGTGGTTGAAGCCGATACCCTGGCTTCTCTCCAGACACAGCTGGGTGAGCTCCTCCAGTCAGGACAGGAGGCTCTTCTGTACACAGAGGGGGGTGGGGGTGGGGAACAAGCTGCCCGGCTGCTGTTGTTGAAGCCGATACCCTGCCTCCTCTCCAGACTCAGCTGGATTGGACATCAGTCAGCTTTCTACCCAGTTCGAGCCGTCCGTGCCGCTGATAGAAGTCATCGGGCGGGATCTCCTCAAATTGTCGCTACCGCTCGTAATTAAAAGCCAATCAATTGAATCGATGTCTCCGGAGCTCCCATCGGGACCGAAAAGGACAGAACGGGCGTCAAAGCAGCCGTTGACCAGTGGGGTGACCGCTGTCCCGCGGAGCCGAGCTTCCTCGCTCGCCCCCCCCCCCCCGGTGCTCGTTAAGGTCCCTCTAACGAGCTGGCGGCGCAGGGCCGGCCGGCGCACGGGGGGAAGGGGTTGCACGTCGGTTCTTCTCCCGCTGTCGCTCGTTCTGGGGTTCGCCCAGGGCGGCCCCGAAGCCCCCGGCCTCCGTTTTTCCGAAAAGGCCCCGGGCTGGGGGGGGAGGGGGCTCCGCAGGGCATTGTGGGTTACCGCGGTAACCCGAGCTGCCGCCGCGACGCCTGCCGACTTCGGCGTCCCGGCCGGAATGCCGCAGGGCGGGCTGGCAGTGCTGCTGCTGCTGCTGCTGCTCCTCCTCCTCCTCCTCCTCTTCCTCCCATCCCATTCCTCTCTGCGTTTTGTTTTGCGTCTCCCACCCCCCCCCCCCACACACACACACACTCCGTTATTAATTATGATTTCTGTTGTCGTTTTCTTTTGTCTGTGCTCCCGTTTGCGTTCCTCCTTTCCTCTCGCCTTCCTCTTCCTGCCTGACCTCCTCCTCCTCCTCCTCCGGTTTCTCCCGTTTGGTTTCCATCTCACTGACCCCTTCCTCCTGTCTGTATTTCCCCTCTCTCCTCTCTCTATCGATTCCCCTCTCTTTCTCCTCTCCCTCTCTCCTATCTATTCCTCTCCCTCTCTCCTGTCTCTCCTCTCCCGTCTCTCCTCTCCCTCTCCTCTCCCTCTCTCTCCTTTCCCTCTCTCTCTCTCTCCTCTCCCTCTCTCCTGTCTCTTGTCTCTCCTTTCCCTCTCTCCTGTCTCTCCTCTCCCTCCCTCTCCTTTCCCTCTCTCTCCTCTCTCTTCTCTCTCTCTCTCTCTCTCTCTCTCCTCTCTCTCTCTCTCTCTCTCTCTCTCTCCCTCTCCCTCTCTCTCTCTCCTCTCCCTCTCTCTCTCCTGTCTCTCGTCTCTCCTTTCCCTCTCTCTCCTGTCTCTCGTCTCTCCTTTCCCTCTCTCCTGTCTCTCCTCTCCCGTCTCTCCTCTCCCTCTCTCTCTCCTCTCCCTCTCTCCCTCTCTCTCCTTTCCCTCTCTCTCTCCTCTCCCTCTCTCCTGTCTCTCCTTTCCCTCTGTCTCCTGTCTCTCCTTTCCCTCTCTCCTGTCTCCTGTCTCCTGTCTCTCCTCTCCCTCTCTCCTGTCTCTCCTCTCCTCTCTCTCTCTCTCTCTCTCTCTCTCTCTCTCTCCCTCTCTCTCTCCTGTCTCTCGTCTCTCCTTTCCCTCTCTCTCCTGTCTCTCGTCTCTCCTTTCCCTCTCTCCTGTCTCTCTCCTCTCCCGTCTCCCAGCCAGCAAGGCCTGGTCGCCAGGGGCAACCTCTACAGCCGCCACATCAGCAGTGGGACCTTGTGGCCGTCGCCGGAGAAGCGACCGGCCCCGCCCAGGCAGCCAGGTACCGCCCTTCGTCCCTCCTCCTCCTCCTCCTCCTCCTCACGTTCCCTCCGTCTCTTCACTCGGCTTCCGACCGGCCCCCTGGACAGAGCTCCAGCCCTGCCAGGCTTCGGGTGGGGTGGGGGACGGAACTCCATTTCCCACGAGCCACTGCTGTGGTTGCTGTGGCGACCTGCCCACCCAGCACACGCCCGCCCGCCCCGTCTCCCAAAGCACTCTGGGACTTGTAGTCCCCGCGGGCTGCAGCCCGACCTCCGCGCTCCCCGCCCGCGATGGGAGTCTGGGAGCGGTCGGAGAGAGCGCGCGCCAGCCCTGTGCTCTGTCCCGCAGGTGAGCCCGAGACGGACCAGGGCCGCCCCGACTGGGCCAGAACCCCCATCCGGGACCGCGCGGCAGACACACAGGACAGGCGACCGCAGTAAGGACTAGATTTGGGTCCGGGGTGGGGAGGAGGGGGGGGAGGCGGGGAAGGACCTCAGCTGTCAGAACCGGGCCAGAACGGGCCGAGGGACGGGCAGAACTGCGCTCTCCAGCTCTGAACCCTGGAGCTGGAGGACAGCAGATTGATACAGACCAGCTTGAGACACAGGAAGGACTGAGGCTGTCCGGCAGCCAAATCATTATCATTCCATTACTGAGGCTGTGATCATTCATGACCAATCACAGCACAGTCATCATCTACTGTACTCTCTCTCAGTGCGTCTGTATGAACCCCTCTCTCTCTCAGTGCAGTGTTCATGTACTGGAGTGTCCAGGCAGTGTGTCTGTGTGAACCCCTCTCTCTCTCAGTGCAGTGTTCATGTACTGGAGTGTCCAGTCAGGGTGTCTGTATGAACCCCTCTCTCTCTCAGTGCAGTGTTCATGTACTGGAGTGTCCAGTCAGTGTGTCTGTATGAACCCCTCTTTCTCTCAGTGCAGTGTTCATGTACTGGAGTGTCCAGTCAGTCAGTGTGTGTGTATGAACCCCTCTCTCTCTCAGTGCAGTGTTCATGTACTGGAGTGTCCAGTCAGTCAGTGTGTGTGTATGAACCCCTCTCTCTCTCAGTGCAGTGTTCATGTACTGGAGTGTCCAGTCAGTCAGTGTGTCTGTATGAACCCCTCTCTCTCTCTCAGTGCAGTGTTCATGTACTGGAGTGTCCAGGCAGTGTGTCTGTGTGAACCCCTCTCTCTCTCAGTGCAGTGTTCATGTACTGGAGTGTCCAGTCAGTGTGTCTGTATGAACCCCTCTCTCTCTCTCAGTGCAGTGTTCATGTACTGGAGTGTCCAGTCAGTCAGGGTGTCTGTATGAACCCCTCTCTCTCAGTGCAGTGTTCATGTCCTGGAGTGTCCAGTCAGTGTGTCTGTATGAACCCCTCTCTCTCTCTCAGTGCAGTGTTAATGTACTGGAGTGTCCAGTCAGTGTGTCTGTATGAACCCCTCTCTCTCTCAGTGCAGTGTTAATGTACTGGAGTGTCCAGTCAGTGTGTCTGTATGAACCCCTCTCTCTCTCAGTGCAGTGTTCATGTACTGGAGTGTCCAGTCAGGGTGTCTGTATGAACCCCTCTCTCTCTCAGTGCAGTGTTAATGTACTGGAGTGTCCAGTCAGTGTGTCTGTATGAACCCCTCTCTCTCTCAGTGCAGTGTTCATGTACTGGAGTGTCCAGGCAGTGTGTCTGTATGAACCCCTCTCTCTCTCAGTGCAGTGTTCATGTCCTGGAGTGTCTCTATTGACCCTTCTTCAGACGGTCTACCCTATAGTATCATTGAACAGGACGGGCATCATTGTCAAACTCTGATCATCGAGGACAGACGGACTTTCGGACCTCGGCGAAGAGACACGGCACTCGAGTCCTAGGAGGATTAACACACACACACAAAAAACCAACAACGATACACACGGCGTGGCGCAGGAAATCGAGCACTACTGCTACTTGAAAAGGAAAAAAAAAACCAAACCACCACAATGACACGATGATATTTCCTTTAGGAGTCTAAGGTCCTGCGTCTTGCTGGTCGCGTCCCGACGCCGAACTCCAGGTGTATATATATATTTTAGCGAACTCCGGTGTAGTTTTTGGGGGAAAAAAAACGATGCGCCCCGTCTCCCCTGATCTGTCCACTCCCCAAACACACAACCCCGCACGACGTGTCGGCCCGCCGAGTCCGCGGACGACGCTCATAATCCGGGCGGAACAAATGCAGTTACTCCCCTCCTCCTCCTCCCAAAAATACAAAGAGAAAAAATAAGGTTTCTTACCGAGGGCGATGTGCTCCGAATGCCGAAAGCGTCGCCGACATTTCCGTAAAAAAAAGGTTTAAAAATCCACATAGCGAGGGAATCCGACATGTTGAAGTTAATAACACGACCGCAAGACAAACCACCTGAATGTCATTAAACTACACCCCCCCCCCCAAAAAAAAAAACACTTGTCTTCTCAGGAAGGGGGCTCTAGGTTTTAAAAGATTTCCCGTCGTAGAGAGGCTCGGGCTTGTAAGTTCCGACATCACCAACTCCCGACCTGTCCGGCGTCCTTAAAGACACAGGACCAGCCGGGACCCAGCCGGCACCAGAACCGGCCTCCACGGCGATCCCACAGCTGAGCAAGAGTGCGCCCAGATTACTGACCCACTCTCTCAGTGCCTTAGTTAATGTGCTGGAGTGTCCAGTCAGTCAGGGTGTCTGTATGAACCCCTCTCTCTCTCAGTGCAGTGTTCATGTACTGGAGTGTCCAGTCAGTGTGTGTGTATGAACCCCTCTCTCTCTCAGTGCAGTGTTCATGTACTGGAGTGTCCAGTCAGTGTGTCTGTATGAACCCCTCTCTCTCTCAGTGCAGTGTTCATGTACTGGAGTGTCCAGTCAGTGTGTCTGTGTGAACCCCTCTCTCTCTCTCAGTGCAGTGTTCATGTACTGGAGTGTCCAGTCAGTGTGTCTGTATGAACCCCTCTCTCTCTCTCAGTGCAGTGTTCATGTACTGGAGTGTCCAGTCAGTCAGTGTGTGTGTATGAACCCCTCTCTCTCTCTCAGTGCAGTGTTCATGTACTGGAGTGTCCAGTCAGTGTGTCTGTGTGAACCCCTCTCTCTCTCAGTGCAGTGTTCATGTACTGGAGTGTCCAGTCAGTGTGTCTGTATGAACCCCTCTCTCTCTCAGTGCAGTGTTCATGTACTGGAGTGTCCAGTCAGTGTGTCTGTGTGAACCCCTCTCTCTCTCAGTGCAGTGTTCATGTACTGGAGTGTCCAGGCAGTGTGTCTGTATGAACCCCTCTCTCTCTCAGTGCAGTGTTCATGTACTGGAGTGTCCAGTCAGTGTGTCTGTATGAACCCCTCTCTCTCTCTCAGTGCAGTGTTCATGTACTGGAGTGTCCAGTCAGTCAGTGTGTCTGTATGAACCCCTCTCTCTCTCAGTGCAGTGTTCATGTACTGGAGTGTCCAGTCAGTGTGTCTGTATGAACCCCTCTCTCTCTCTCAGTGCAGTGTTCATGTACTGGAGTGTCCAGTCAGTGTGTCTGTATGAACCCCCCTCTCTCTCTCAGTGCAGTGTTCATGTCCTGGAGTGTCCAGTCAGTGTGTCTGTATGAACCCCTCTCTCTCTCAGTGCAGTGTTCATGTCCTGGAGTGTCCAGTCAGTGTGTCTGTATGAACCCCTCTCTCTCTCAGTGCAGTGTTCATGTACTGGAGTGTCCAGTCAGTCAGTGTGTCTGTGTGAACCCCTCTCTCTCTCTCAGTGCAGTGTTCATGTACTGGAGTGTCCAGTCAGTGTGTCTGTGTGAACCCCTCTCTCTCTCAGTGCAGTGTTCATGTCCTGGAGTGTCCAGTCAGTGTGTCTGTGTGAACCCCTCTCTCTCTCAGTGCAGTGTTCATGTACTGGAGTGTCCAGTCAGTGTGTCTGTATGAACCCCTCTCTCTCTCAGTGCAGTGTTCATGTACTGGAGTGTCCAGTCAGTGTGTCTGTATGAACCCCTCTCTCTCTCAGTGTAGTGTTCATGTACTGGAGTGTCCAGTCAGTGTGTCTGTATGAACCCCTCTCTCTCTCAGTGCAGTGTTCATGTACTGGAGTGTCCAGTCAGTGTGTCTGTATGAACCCCTCTCTCTCTCTCAGTGCAGTGTTCATGTACTGGAGTGTCCAGTCAGTCAGTGTGTGTGTATGAACCCCTCTCTCTCTCTCAGTGTGAGTGTCTCTCTCTGTGTCTCTCCAGGTGCTCTGCACAGCCCCCTGTGCCTCCTCTCTCTCTCCCGCGGCCCCCCTCCTGTGAGATGGAGTCTTCTCTGGACCAGACCCCCCTGACACCCCCGGCTCCTCGCCCTGACTGCCCCCCACACAGTGGGGGGCCGCGAGACGGAGAGGCCGCCAAAGCGCCGGACGCCGGTCGGGACCCCCCCCGAGCGCCCCCCAGCCCCCCCCGGTCCTGGACCACGGTGGTACAGCCCTTCACAGCCCAGTGGGTCCGTAGGAAGCAGGAGTACCGGAGCACCAGGCCCTGGTGAGGCCGGGCAGGGCGACCCGGGATCGGGGGGGTAGGGGTGAGACCCAGACACTGGGGCGCCCCCTTCAGGGTTGACATGGAGACCACCTCTCACCTGACCTTTGACCCTGGAGAAGGAGCCTGTTTCACGTCTGCACGAGCCAAACAAACTCCAGAGGAAAACACAGAGCTCACACACACTGACACACACACAGAGCTCATACACACACAGAGCTCACACACACTGACACACACACAGAGCTCACACACACACACTGACAAGCACACAGAGCTCACGCACACTGACACACACACAGAGCTCATACACACACAGACCTCACACACACTGAGACACACACAGAGCCCACACACACACAGAGCTCACACACACTGACACACACACAGAGAGCTCACACACACAGAGCCCACACACGCAGAGCTCACACACACTGACACACACAAAGAGCTCACACACACTGACACACACACAGACACACACACACAGAGCTGACACACACACAGAGCCCACACACACACAGAGCTCACACACACTGACAAGCACACAGAGCTCACACACACTGACACACACACAGA
The DNA here is from genome assembly GCF_055471065.1 of Atractosteus spatula. Lineage (NCBI taxonomy): Eukaryota > Metazoa > Chordata > Actinopteri > Semionotiformes > Lepisosteidae > Atractosteus > Atractosteus spatula. The sequence continues at coordinate 2,286,969 of NW_028296612.1, forward strand.
GCTCATACACACACACTGACACACACACAGAGCCCACACACACACAGAGCTCACACACACAGAGCTCCCACAAACACAGAGCTCACACACACACACAGAGCTCACACACACTGACACACACACAGAGCCCACACACACACACAGAGCTCACACACACAGAGCCCCCACAAACACAGAGCTCACACACACACACAGAGCTCACACACACACAGAGCCCCCACAAACACAGAGCTCGCACGCTGATACACCCATGCAGACACTTAGACACACAAACTGATAAACACACACCAAGCTGAAAGAATTGTGTCTGTGCTTCAGTGCCATGTTTTGATTTCATGTAATTTTGCAAGGGGGGGGAGAAAAAGGAGAACAGTGTCTTGTTCACGAAGGCAGAATCCCAACAGGCCCTTTCCAGATCCCGGCTCTGTAAGATATGTTACATATACTCTCAGGCTGAAGTCCAAGCAAGAGATCTCCTCTGTACAACATAAGGATATTTCTCTGGTGCCATACAAAATCTCCATACACTATCAAGATATTTCTCTAGTGCCATCTGGGATCTCCTCCCTACACTACACAAGATATTTCACTAGTGCAATACAAGATCTCCTCTATACACTATAAGAATATTTCACCACTGCAATCAGAGATCTCCTCTATACACTTTAAGAATATTTCACATGTGCAATACAAGATCTCCTCTATACACTATAAGAATATTTCACATGTGCAATACAAGATCTCCTCTATACACTAGAAGAACATTTCACTAGTGCAATACAAGATCTCTATACACTATAAGAATATTTCACCACTGCAATCAGAGATCTCCTCTATACACTTTAAGAATATTTCACATGTGCAATACAAGATCTCCTCTATACACTATAAGAATATTTCACATGTGCAATACAAGATCTCCTCTATACACTAGAAGAACATTTCACTAGTGCAATACAAGATCTCTATACACTATAAGAATATTTCACCACTGCAATCAGAGATCTCATCTATACACTAGAAGAATATTTCACTAGTTCAATACAAGATCTCTATGCACTAGAAGAATATTTCACTAGTGCAATACAAGATCTCTGCACACTAAAACTATTTCACCACTGCAATCAGAGATCTCATCTATACACCATAAGAATATTTCACCACTGCAATCAGAGATCTCATCTATACACAATGAGAATATTTCACTAGTGCAATACAAGATCTCTATACACTAGAAGAATATTTCACTAGTGCAATACAAGATCTCTATACACTATAAGAATATTTCACTTGTGCAATACAAGATCCCCTCTATACACCGTAAAAATAGTGCAATTGTGTCTCCTGCAGTTAGATGGAGCAGCTGCTGGAACAAGCACTGAATTGCTCTGACACTTCACTGATCACTTACAGAGCTGCTGTGCAGACTTTTGTGAGCTTGACCATCTTTACTGTGCTGTAGCAGTGTGTACCATTGTCATCTAAGAATGAGCACAGTTCAAATGTTTGACCTTTCAGAAGGGGGTGTGGGGGAGAAGGGGGGGGGGTAATGTTTGTTTCAGGGGGTACTCATTTCTCACCCTTTTCCTATTGCAATTAAAAAGCAGCTCTGGCATTTTCAATCCTCCAATTTATCAATAATCCAGCTCTCGAGCAGCTGCTTCTACAGACACACTCTGCCCTGGTCCTGGAGGGGTCAGTGTGTGTGTGTCTGCAGAGTCTCCAGGGGTCTTTAAAGCAGGGCTGTCCAGTCCTGGTCCTGGAGGGGTCAGTGTGTGTGTGTGTCTGCAGAGTCTCCAGGGGTCTTTAAAGCAGCGCTGTCCAGTCCTGGTCCTGGAGGGGTCAGTGTGTGTGTGTGTCTGCAGAGTCTCCAGGGGTCTTTAAAGCAGGGCTGTCCAGTCCTGGTCCTGGAGGGGTCAGTGTGTGTGTGTGTGTCTCTGCAGAGTCTCCAGGGGTCTTTAAAGCAGGACTGTCCAGTCCTGGTCCTGGAGGGGTCAGTGTCTGTGTGTCTGCAGAGTCTCCAGGGGTCTTTAAAGCAGGGCTGTCCAGTCCTGGTCCTGGAGGGGTCAGTGTGTGTGTGTGTGTGTGTGTGTGTGTGTGTGTGTGTGTGTGTGTGTGTGTGTGTGTCTGCAGGGTCTCCAGGGGTCTTTAAAGCAGGGCTGTCCAGTCCTGGTCCTGGAGGGGTCAGTGTGTGTGTGTGTGTCTCTGCAGAGTCTCCAGGGGTCTTTAAAGCAGGGCTGTCCAGTCCTGGTCCTGGAGGGGTCTGTGTGTGTGTGTGTCTGCAGAGTCTCCAGGGGTCTTTAAAGCAGGGCTGTCCAGTCCTGGTGCTGGAGGGGTCAGTGTGTGTGTGTGTCTGCAGAGTCTCCAGGGGTCTTTAAAGCAGGGCTGTCCAGTCCTGGTGCTGGAGGGGTCAGTGTGTGTGTGTGTCTGCAGAGTCTCCAGGGGTCTTTAAAGCAGCGCTGTCCAGTCCTGGTCCTGGAGGGGTCAGTGTGTGTGTGTGTGTGTGTGTGTGTGTGTGTGTGTGTCTGCAGGGTCTCCAGGGGTCTTTAAAGCAGGGCTGTCCAGTCCTGGTCCTGGAGGGGTCAGTGTGTGTGTGTGTGTGTGTGTGTGTGTGTGTGTGTGTCTGCAGGGTCTCCAGGGGTCTTTAAAGCAGGGCTGTCCAGTCCTGGTCCTGGATAAATCCTGTGGATAAATTGGAGATCTATGGGGGGGGGGGGCTGAGAAATGGGGACCCCTCTGCTTCCGACGTCGTGCTCCAGCCTGTTTCGCAAAAAAAAAAGCGTGGTTTTTTTTATAAATGTGTATTTATTTAATTTTTTGGGAATATTTATTTTTTAAACTCGGATCCGACTGTCTGTGGTGCTTCACATTTTCCAATAAAGGACTGTCCCTCGACGACCAGGTGTGTAGGTGTGCAGTCACTGCGCGTTCGCTGTATCAGGTGGCACCTGGGCAGGGAGCCCAACCGAGACAGAAGAGATCGATCATTTGCCAATAGTCATGGCACAGGAGGGGGCGGGGCACATTCTAATAGGGCAGTGGTGAAGCATGATGGTATGGGCGGGGCACACAGTTACAGGTGGGCTGGGGAACAGTACGAGGGGCGGAGTCAGAGCATGACACCCTGTCTGGGGGGGCGGGGTTAGGACGTAGTACACTGGAAAGGGGCGGGGCACATTCTAATAGGGCAGTGGTGAAGCATGACGGCATGGGCAGGGCACACAGTTACAGTTGGGGTGGGGAACAGCACAAGGGGCGGAGTCAGAGCATGTCGCACAATGAGGGGGGCGGGGTTAGGACGTAGGGGGCGGGGCACATTCTAATAGGGCAGTGGTGAAGCATGATGGTATGGGCGGGGCACACAGTTACAGGTGGGGCGGGGAACAGCACGAGGGGCGGAGTCAGAGCATGACACCCAATCTGGGGGGCGGGGTTAGGACACAGTACACTGGAAGGGGGGGCGGGGCCAGGGCACAGGGGAACAGGTACAACAAGCATTCACCCCTCCAAACACGCCCTCCGATACAAGGGCTGATCGAGAGCTCCCTCTGCTGGCGGGGGGGGGCGGGGGGGGCACGATGCCGCCTTTCGGTTTCTCATCAATTAAACACCATTCACCCAGCGGTGGTCTTCACCAGACCGTAAACGGACTGTGCTGAAGGCCCTTTACAGCTGACTTTCTAAACCCCAAAAAACTGCCTCCGAGCGTAGCTGGGAGCATCAACGATTACCCTGCTAATTAAGGTATATGAGAGAGAGAGAGAGAGAGAGAGAGAGAGAGAGATTGATTGATTGATTGATTGATTATTCCAGCTCCGTGACGCAGAACGCAGATGGAAGAAGAAAAAGCTGAGGACACCAGCTACCCCCACCTACACCACCAGGAGGCGAGTTTGACACTCGCATCAGAAAGAAACCCCCAGGGCGTCTTCCACCTGTGCCCCTAATTCCCCTAATTGGTCTCCTTAATTGCTTAATTGGACAAGAGGAATCCTTTCTTCCTTGAGCAGCTGGCCGACGTCCAATAAAGAGAGCGTTCTTCCGAAGGGCCGCGGATCGTGTCCCCCACCCCAAAAAAAAAACATCTAAAGACGAGAAATGAGTCCACAGAAGCCCAGCCCTCAAAGTCTCATCACATTTATTAATAAATGTACAAAATATATATATATATAACATGAGCGTCCTGTGTGTGCGTACACTCGCGCAAGCATTCCACACGGACACACGGAGATCCATCTGGAAAACCAAATATTTTTTCCTCTTTAAAAAAAAAAGAAAGAAAGAAAGAAAGACCGCTCGTCATCGTCTTATCGTCGGAAAAACAACAACAATACGACAAGAAAGAGAAACCAAACAAAACAAAAAAAAATCCATCGGTCCCACAAGAGACGAGAAGAGAAGAGCTCAAGTTTTCACAGAAAACACTCTGGTTCCCCTGCCCAGCCGGGTCAGTCCGATCGCCCCCCCCCCGCCCCCGCAGGGCGTTAAAATCGTTCTGTACTGGGGCGGGCGAGACGAGAGGGACACAGACCTGGAGGGAGGGCGTGGAGTCTGGGGGGCCTCGGGTTCGAATCCGGGCTGTGACCCAGGACGAAGGTCTTGGCTGGGGGGGGGAGGGGGGTGGAGTCGCGGGCGAGACGAGAGGGACACAGACCTGGAGGGAGGGAGGGCGTGGAGTCTGGGGGGGCCTCGGGTTCGAATCCGGGCTGTGACCCAGGACGAAGGTCTTGGCTGGGGGGGGGAGGGGGGTGGAGTCGCGGGCGAGACGAGAGGGACACAGACCTGGAGGGAGGGAGGGAGGGCGTGGAGTCTGGGGGGCCTCGGGTTCGAATCCGGGCTGTGACCCAGGACGAAGGTCTTGGCTGGTGGTGGGGGGGGGGGGAAGGGGACAGTAACGTGAATCCTTTCCACACCACCGGCCTGCAGCGAAGACCCCCCCCCCCCCCCCCCAAAAATAAACAGAATCCGCCGGACCCGGGTTCGAAGACCCAGCGCTGTTTAGTGGGAGGGTCTTTGTCCTGTGGCTTCTGTAGCGCTCCAAGGTGGGGGTGGGTGTGGGGGTGAGGAATCGGTCGCCCCCAGACACCGGGATTTCGGGGCGCCAGCGCTGTGGGGGGTGTGAGCCCCCTCCCGGTTGTGCCGGGTGTTGTGTCCCGAGCTCCCCGCAGGCTGGGTTAATACTGACCCCACTGAGTCGTCTCACTGGAGCGACAACAGCAGCAGGAAAGAGAAACATCAAATCCACTCGAGCAGCGGCCCTCAGCAGCAGGCTGGGGGACCCCACAACTGGAGAAAAAAAACACACACACACGGGGGAGCTCAGAGGGGGGGGGGGGGGGGGTGTAATACTACCCCCTGCTCCTGAAAGTGGGGGACTTCCCCCCCTCTTCTGAGCTGCCCCGGGTGTTAGGGTGCTGCCCCCCCCCCCCCCCCACAAGGACGGGGGAGAGGAGAGGAGAGAGAGAGTCGCTCCCCTTCAAACACCGCCCCGAGCTGGGGGGTCCCTCACAGCTGACGGAGAAACGGGCCTCCTGATGCCCTAAACCTAAACAGACACCCCCCCCACCCCCCCAACAGCACCCAACAGCTTTGTAAAACCGTCTCCTTCCCACCCCGGCCCCCCCCGACTGATGGGGGACCCCGATATCCAGGCAGGGGTGTGTGTGTGTGAATAAAGTGGTTCTGTACCCCCTCCCCGGCCAGGACACCCCCTGTAGTGGTAACTGCGCAGCGGTGCAGTGGGGGCTCTTTGGCAGGGAGGGGCGCGCCGAGAACCCCAGCGCGCGCCCCCTGCTGGCTGCACAACAGGAGGCGCACTTACAGGGCCCGACACATACGCTCGCCCGCGGTGGTGGTGGGGGGTGGGGGGGGTAGCGGTTAGCGGACCGGAGCCGTGTACAAAATGAAGCCCCTTGATACAGATGCCCCCCCCCACCCCCTCCCGGCTGCCTCTGTACAGTCCCGGCAGCCTGCTCCGAGCCCTGCCGTGTTAGGGCCTCCTCCGCGTTGTGCCTGGTGTTGTGCCTGGCCAGAACCCCTCCTTCTCCTCCTCCAGGGAGAGTCCATCGATTTCATCGCTTGAGTGTGCGTGTGTGTGCAGGGGGGGGTCCGGGTAATGTCCGCCCGCTGGGGGGGGTCTCCGCTGGTGAGTCCAGCCCACCTCCGGGGGTCCGCGGAGGGGGGGGGTCTAGGGCAGTGGGGGGCCGTTGACCCCAGGGTGGTAGAAAGCACAGTTGTTCTCGTAGCGGCAGCTGCCCTTCATCATGAAGTGTCTGCACACGGGCCGGCTGGACATGTCTGCAGCGCACAGAGAGAGAGAGGAGAGAGAGAGGGGTTAATACAGACACAGGCTGCATGGAGAGTCAGCACACAGAGAGAGGAGAGAGGGGTTAATACAGACACAGGCTGCATGGAGAGTCAGCACACAGAGAGAGGAGAGAGAGAGGGGTTAATACAGACACAGGCTGCATGGAGAGTCAGCACACAGAGAGAGAGAGGAGAGAGAGAGGGGTTAATACAGACACAGGCTGCATGGAGAGTCAGCACACAGAGAGAGGGGTTAATACAGACACAGGCTGCATGGAGAGTCAGCACACAGAGAGAGAGGGGTTAATACAGACACAGGCTGCATGGAGAGTCAGCACACAGAGAGAGGAGAGAGAGAGGGGTTAATACAGACACAGGCTGCATGGAGAGTCAGCACACAGAGAGAGAGAGGAGAGAGAGAGGGGTTAATACAGACACAGGCTGCATGGAGAGTCAGCACACAGAGAGGAGAGAGGAGAGAGAGAGGGGTTAATACAGACACAGGCTGCATGGAGAGTCAGCACACAGAGAGAGGAGAGAGGGGTTAATACAGACACAGGCTGCATGGAGAGTCAGCACACAGAGAGAGGAGAGAGAGAGGGGTTAATACAGACACAGGCTGCATGGAGAGTCAGCACACAGAGAGAGAGAGGAGAGAGAGAGGGGTTAATACAGACACAGGCTGCATGGAGAGTCAGCACACAGAGAGAGGAGAGAGAGAGAGGGGTTAATACAGACACAGGCTGCATGGAGAGTCAGCACACAGAGAGAGGAGAGAGAGAGGGGTTAATACAGACACAGGCTGCATGGAGAGTCAGCACACAGAGAGAGGAGAGAGAGAGGGGTTAATACAGACACAGGCTGCATGGAGAGTCAGCACACAGAGAGGAGAGAGAGGGGGGGAGAGAGAGAGGGGAGAGAGGGGCTGATACACACACAGGCTGCATGAAGAGTCAGCACACAGAGACGGGAGAGAGGAGAGACAGCACACAGAGAGAGGAGAGAGAGAGGGGGGATAGGAGAGGGGAGAGGAGAGAGGAGAGAGAGAGGGGGGATAGGAGAGGGGAGAGGAGAGAGAGGAGATTATACAGGGGCTGATACAGACACAGGCTGCATGGAGAGTCAGCACACAGAGAGAGGAGAGAGAGAGGGGGGGATAGGAGAGGGGAGAGAGAGAGGGGAGGGGGGGGAGAGAGAGGAGAGAGGAGGCACAGAGGGGGGCAGACACAGACACTGCAGCTGAAGGTCGAAGCGTCTTCTCCTCACCTCCCATGTGGGGGCCGTTGGGGCCCCCCCCTCCTCCGCGGGGGGGCCCCCCTCCGCCTCCGCGCCCGGGCCTGCCCCGGAAGTTGGGGTCACCCCCTCCTCGGCCGCCGCGGCCCCTGTGGAAGTGGCCCCCTCCTCCTCCGCCGCCGCCGCCCCCTCCTCCTCCTCCTCTCATGCCGTGGGGTCCCCCGCCGCCCCGCATGGGCTCCCCGTGCTGGTCCCAGTAGCCCTCCCCGCCGCGGGGCTGGGGGTGCGGAGGGGGGGGCCCCATCATCCGGGGGCCCCCGCCCCCTCCCCCGTGGGGTCCCGGGTAGTGGCCCCCGGGGGGTCCGTGGCCGTGGGGGGGGTAGTGGGGGCCGCCCTTGGGTGGGGGGTACCCCCCGTTCATGGGGGGGCCGTGGCCCAGCAGTCCAGAACTCGCTGTGGAGAGAGAGAGAGATAGTGGGGTTAACTGGGGGTCCCCATGGAGAGACACACTGGGACAGAGGGAAGACTGCAGACAGGACCCCTCAAAGGTCACAGGTCGCCAAAGACCCCAGAGCCTCTATCACAGGGGTCACTGACCCTCCCAGCCCTGCACCCCTTCGGCCACCAGGGGGCGCTGAGCTCGGGGCCTCTATCACAGGGGTCACTGACCCCCCCAGCCCTGCCCCGCACTGCTCACTGTCGGCCACCAGGGGGCGCTGAGCTCGGGGCCTCTATCACAGGGGTCACTGACCCCCCCAGCCCTGCCCTGCACTGCTCCCCTTCGGCCACCAGGGGGCACTGAGCTCGGGGCCTCTATCACAGGGGTCACTGACCCCCCCAGCCCTGCCCCGCACTGCTCCCCTTCGGCCACCAGGGGGCGCTGAGCTCGGGGCCTCTATCACAGGGGTCACTGACCCCCCCAGCCCTGCCCCGCACTGCTCCCCTTCGGCCACCAGGGGGCGCTGAGCTCGGGGCCTCTATCACAGGGGTCACTGACCCCCCCAGCCCTGCCCTGCACTGCTCACTGTCGGCCACCAGGGGGTGCTGAGCTCGGGGCCTCTATCACAGGGGTCACTGACCCCCCCAGCCCTGCCCCGCACTGCTCACTGTCGGCCACCAGGGGGCGCTGAGCTCGGGGCCTCTATCACAGGGGTCACTGACCCCCCCAGCCCTGCCCCGCACTGCTCACTGTCGGCCACCGGGGGGGCAGCGAGTGGTTTCTCGGGCGAGACGGTAGCCCACCTGGCGGCGGGCCCGGCGGCGGGGGCTGCGGCTGGCTCTGCTGCAGGGAGCCCAGGAGCTGCTTGATCTTGTCCGAGAAGTCGGGCTGCTTGATCAGGTCCTCGGGGGTCTGGTTCCCGGAGCCGCCCTGGGGGGGACAGAGAGAGGCGCGGCGGGTGAGTCAGTATCAGCTTCAACCACAGGGCTGGGCAGCTTGTTCCCCACCCCTGCCACCCTCTGTGTACAGAAGAGCCCCCTGTCCTGACTGGAGGAGCTCACCCAGCTGTGTCTGGAGAGAAGCCAGGGTGTCGGCTTCAACCACAGGGCTGGGCAGCTTGTTCCCCACCCCCGCCACCCTCTGTGTACAGAAGAGCCTCCTGTCCTGACTGGAGGAGCTCACCCAGCTGTGTCTGGAGAGAAGCCAGGGTACCGGCTTCAACCACAGGGCTGGGCGGCTTGTTCCCCCCTCCCACCACCCTTTGTGTAAACAAGAGCCTCCTGTCCTGACTGGAGGATCCCACCCAGCTGGCTGGGCAGCTCGTTCCCCACCCCCACCACTCTTAGTGTACAGGGGCGCCTGGGCAGCTCGTTCCAGGGCGTGTCTCAGGGTGTGTGTCACCTCGGTGTCATTGCGTCTCGGGGGGGGGGTCAGGGTCTCACCATGATAGTGGACAGCAGCTCCTGCATGTTGACGGCCGGGGTGCCGCTGCTGCTGCTGCCCTGCGTCTGGGGGCTGCGGCCACTGCCCAGGCTGCCCATCAGGTTGGCCAGGACGGGGGGCAGCTTCGCCCCCGGGCCCTCGGGGGAGTGCGAGGAGGGGGGCGCCGTGTCCATGGGCTCCAGGTAGCCCTCGTCCGCGGAGCTGGAGTCCTGCGAACCATACAGACGGCACCGCGGTCAGTCAACGACAGGCCGGCGAGAGGCCGCGCGCGCAGACAGGCCGGGCGAGAGGCCGCGCGCGCAGACAGGCCGGGCGACACAGTCAGACAGGCCGGCGAGAGGCCGCGCGCGCAGACAGGCCGGGCGACACCGTCAGACAGGCCGGGCGAGAGGCCGCGCGCGCAGACAGGCCGGGCGACACAGTCAGACAGGCCGGGCGAGAGGCTGCGCGGGCAGACAGGCGGATGGGCGACAGACAGAGGGGCGTACCTCATCCAGCGGGATGAGCCGGGGCGGCACGGGCTCGTAGGGCTCGGGGTCCGGCTCGTGGGGGCTGTCCGGCACGCTGGGGAGGAAGACAGAGAGCAGACAGTCACACAACCGTGCCGCACCGGGTCCTGCCAGAGCCAGGGGGCTCCTGAGGGGCGACTGCGACTACGCGTCGTATCGGAAGAGGAGACGACTCCCAGGACCCCCAGGGGAGTGCGAGGAGTGAGAGCCGTATGGGCGACAGCAGCCCACCGATCTGAGGAGCCGGGGTATCGGCTTCAACCACACGGACTGGGCAGCTCGTTCCCCACCCCCACCACCCTCTGTGTACAGAAGAGCCTCCTGTCCTGACTGGAGGAGCTCACCCAGCTGTGTCTGGAGAGAAGCCAGGGTATCGGCTTCAACCACACGGACTGGGCAGCTCGTTCCCCACCCCCGCCACCCTCTGTGTACAGAAGAGCCTCCTGTCCTGACTGGAGGAGCTCACCCAGCTGTGTCTGGAGAGAGAAGCCGGGGTATCGGCTTCAACCACACGGACTGGGGGGCTTGTCCCCCCCCCCCCCCCCCTTAGCGTACAGAAGCGCCTCCCCCACCCCCAGCTCACCTCTCCTTGGACAGGAAGATCTCCTGCAGGATGCCCTTCTCGCGGTCCTGCTGCACGTAGCGCTCCACGCTGGCGCTGCCCGGGATGACCAGGCTGGTCGGCAGGTTCAGCGGCCGCGGCGCCGCCCAGGGCACCTTCTCCTCCATGGCGTCGTGGGAGAGGCGGCGCGCCGTCTCGAAGGCCTGCCGGTCCATCATCATCTCGCGCTTGGCCGCCTCGCCAAAGTCCTTGATCTTGTTCACGTTGACTGTGGGGGGAGAAGGGGGGGGGGGGGGGCGAGGGGGGTGTTGTGTGAGACACGGACCGCAGAAAGAGAGGGAGACAGGTGGAAAGAGAACAGGAACTTCCTTACGCTAAGGGTGGTGGGGGTGGGGAACAAGCTGCCTTGTTCACTGACCCCCCCCAGCCCTGCCCCGCACTGCTCACTGTCGGCCACCAGGGGGCGCTATTGCCTGGAGGCTCACCTCTCTCGGTCTCGTCCAGCTCGAAGTAGAAGTACTGCTTGAGCTGGCTGTCCTCGGCCCAGCGCACGGTCTTCCTCTTGCGGCCCTTCCTGGTGAGCTGGGGCTCGTCCTCGCCGCGCGGCTCCGACAGCGCGTTGGGCTTCTCCGCTGCGGGGGGGGGGGGGGTGAGAGGTGAGCCCACAGTGCCTCGCAAGCGCCGCGACGCTAACTGCCCGAGCGGATCTGACCACAGGGGTGTCCGGTCAGTGTGGTGATGCCCAGAGGGGTGTCCGGTCAGTGCTGTCAGTCTGGTGATGCCCAGAGGGGTGTGTGATCAGTGTGGTGATGCCCAGAGGGGTGTCCGGTCAGTGCTGTCAGTATGGTAATGACCAGAGGGGTGTCCGATCAGTGCTGTCAGTCTGGTGATGACCAGAGGGGTGTGTGGTCAGTGTGGTGATGACCAGAGGGGTGTCCGGTCAGTGTGGTGAGGTGTGTGTGGTCACTGTGATGTGTGGTGTGGTGATGACCAGAGGGGTGTCCAGTCAGTGCGGTCAGTGTGGTGAGGAGAACAGGGGTGTCCGGTCAGTGTGGTCAGTGTGGTGAGGTGTGTGTGGTCAGTGTGGTGATGACCAGAGGGGTGTGCGGTCAGTGTGGTGAGGAGGACAGGGGTGTCCGGTCAGTGCGGTCAGTGTGGTGACGACCAGAGGGGTGTGCGGTCAGTCCGGAGGCCCACCTGTGTCCATGGGCTCTGCGCCCTCCTCGGTGGGCACCGGCGTGCCCGGCTGCTCCAGCTCGGGGGCGTCGTGCGCAGCGGCCAGCTGGGGGGCGGAGGCCGGCTCCGGGGACGAGGGCTTGGCCGGCGCCGGGGCGTCCGAGGAGGGCTTGCTGTCGAAGGGGCAGGACTGCACCCGGGGAGAGGAGAGGAGAGGAGAGGAGAGGAGACGCACGTCAGTTCCACAGCTCGCCAGCAGGGCGGCGACACACCCCCACAGACAACTCGGACCCCGGCCCACGACCTCGTCCCTGGACGGGGGCACGTGCCTCTTGCCCATACACCCCCAACCCCCCGCCCTCAAACAACCCCCACCCGAGCCAGTAACGACCCCAGAGCCCAGGAGGCGGCGGGCACCTTGTTGCTGGTGGGCGAGACGGCCTTTTTCTTCTTCTTGATCTTGATGCCGGGCACCGGCGCCGAGTTGAGGGCGTCCAGGAAGCCAGTGCACTCGATCGCTGTGGGGGGGGTGGGGGGGGGGGAGGGAGAGGGAGAGGTCAACGTGTGCTCTTGGCCAAGACGCTGCCCGTCCTGCCCGTCACTGACCCCCCCAGTCCCGCCCCGCACTGCTCACTGTCGGCCACCAGGGGGCGCTGAGCTCGGGGCCTCTATCACAGGGGTCACTGACCCCCCCAGTCCTGCCCTGCACTGCTCCCCTCCGGCCACCAGGGGGCGCTGAGCTCGGGGCCTCTATCACAGGGGTCACTGACCCCCCCAGCCCTGCCCCGCACTGCTCCCCTTCGGCCACCAGGGGGCGCTGAGCTCGGGGCCTCTATCACAGGGGTCACTGACCCCCCCAGCCCTGCCCCGCACTGCTCCCCTTCGGCCATCAGGGGGCGCTGAGCTCGGGGCCTCTATCACAGGGGTCACTGTTCCCCCCCAGTCCTGCCCCGCACTGCTCCCCTCCGGCCACCAGGGGGCGCTGAGCTCGGGGCCTCTATCACAGGGGTCACTGACCCTCCCAGCCCTGCCCCGCACTGCTCACTGTCGGCCACCAGGGGGCGCTGAGCTCGGGGCCTCTATCACAGGGGTCACTGACCCCCCCAGTCCTGCCCCGCACTGCTCACTGTCGGCCACCAGGGGGCGCTGAGCTCGGGGCCTCTATCACAGGGGTCACTGACCCCCCCAGCCCTGCCCCGCACTGCTCACTGTCGACCACCGGGGGGGGGGGAGAGGGGTAAATACTCACGCTGGGGGGGGATGATCTTGACTTTGATCTCCTTGGTGGAGTTGGGGGTGGTGTTGAGGGGCTTGTACTTCTTCTCCACTGGGGGGATGTCCGGCAGATTCGAGGAGCTGAGAGACAGACAGAGAGAGAGAGAGAGAGGGGGAGATCAGGGGGGGGGTCTCACACACAGTCTGGAGAGGAGAGAGATTATGGGGGAGCGCGGTGCGGTTCGGTCCGGTTCTGGGAGCAGGGCCCGGCTTCCCTCACCTCTGCCTCTTCAGCACCGCGGGCTTGATGTTGTACTTGTCGCCCAGCTGGGGGGGGGCGGAGTTCTTCTTGGGCGGGACAGGAGCAGGGGCCTCAACCTCTAGCCCTGGAGAGAGAGACGGAGAGATAGAGGTGTGGTCAGGGTCCAGAGAGAGAGAGACTGTAGATCAGACTGGACAGCCCAGAGTGTCTCCTCCTACAGCCCCAACACACAGCAGATCAGGGGCAGGAGAGAGAGAGAGAGACTGTAGATCAGACTGGACAGCCCAGAGTGTCTCCTCCTACAGCCCCAACACACAGCAGATCAGGGGCAGGAGAGAGAGAGAGAGACTGTAGATCAGACTGGACAGCCCAGAGTGTCTCCTCCTACAGCCCCAACACACAGCAGATCAGGGGCAGGAGAGAGAAAGAGACTGTAGATCAGACTGTACAGCCCAGAGTGTCTCCTCCTACAGCCCCAACACACAGCAGATCAGGGGCAGGAGAGAGAGAGAGAGACTGTAGATCAGACTGGACAGCCCAGAGTGTCTCCTCCTACAGCCCCAACACACAGCAGATCAGGGGCAGGAGAGAGAGAGAGAGACTGTAGATCAGACTGGACAGCCCAGAGTGTCTCCTCCTACAGCCCCAACACACAGCAGATCAGGGGCAGGAGAGAGAGAGAGACTGTAGATCAGACTGGACAGCCCAGAGTGTCTCCTCCTACAGCCCCAACACACAGCAGATCAGGGGCAGGAGAGAGAGAGAGACTGTAGATCAGACTGTACAGCCCAGAGTGTCTCCTCCTACAGCCCCAACACACAGCAGATCAGGGGCAGGAGAGAGAGAGAGACTGTAGATCAGACTGTACAGCCCAGAGTGTCTCCTCCTACAGCCCCAACACACAGCAGATCAGGGGCAGGAGAGAGAGAGAGACTGTAGATCAGACTGTACAGCCCAGAGTGTCTCCTCCTACAGCCCCAACACACAGCAGCTCAGGGGAGCCCCTCACCTGTCGACCGGAACTTGGCGTGACTGGGCGCGGTGGTCCGGGGGGCCTTGGGCTTCTCTCTCTTCTTCTCCTCCTCCGCTGGCTTCCCTCCGTCTGCCCCCTTCACCTCACTCGTCTTCCCCTTCACCTCCTCCCTCTTGCGCTTCTTATCTGAGAGAGGCGGGAAAAAAAGAACAAAACAGGTTCAGTCCAAGACAGAGGCAGCTTTGTCTGCAAGGAATTCGAGTCCGACAGAGCCTTCGACTACACCCGCAAAGAGGCAGGCCGGAGCAAAGCCTTGTGGGAAACGTAGTTCCTCACTGCCCCGATTCCAGGTAACAACAATAAGAAATGGGGGGGGGGGTAATGAAAACTACAACTCCCACAGTGCAGTGCACAGGCACGCCCACAGCCTGGTTTTTGCTTTGCGGCGATGGCTGCTGGGAAATGTAGTTCCGGGGGGATCGCCGCCCGGCTTCTGAAAAGAACCCTCCGAGAGAGAGAGAGAGAGAGAGAGGTGGGAGAACTCACCTGAGGGGGAAGCCCCAGCAGACGACGCCCCGCTCTGGGAGCGGATGATGGCCATCCATCCATCCACCAGCACCGAGGCCAGCTTCCTCAGCTCTGGGTGGGGGGGGAGAGAGAGAGAGAGAGAGCGTGTGTGAGAACGAGGGTGTGTGTGTGTCGGTACGTCTCAATGACCTGACAGCTCCTATCCTATACCGCGTCTCTGTAATTCCTTGTGTCACCTGGTGTCCCCCCTGGGGAAAACTGTATCGTTTGTTGTATTCTACTCTGGAACTTTAATTCTCCCCACTTCTGCCCATCTCTCCTTGCGGGGAAAAGCCTTTCATTGCCAACAACCAAAATACATAAACCTTGAGTGATTGATTAATTGATTGATTGATTGATTGGCCCGGGGAGGAGACGGTGACGGGCTCTCACCTTCACTGTAGCCGCTCTTGCTCAGCTGCTTCACCAGCTTGGCCGTGTTGTTCTGGGGAGGAAGAGAGAGAGAGAGAGAGACGCAGGGGGTCAGTGCTGGGATTAACGGGGGTGGGGGGTCTCCCGCCGGCGAGGGGCCGCCGGGCCGGGGGGGGTCCTCTTACCTGCTTCAGGTGATCCACGGTGAGGGGCAGCTTCTGCAGGGTCAGCAGGATGAGCTGCAGCATGGGCGTGTTGTTGGTGGTCTTGGAGTAGGTCAGCCAGCCGTTGAGCAGCTTGTAACCTCCCAGCCGGATAAACCTGCGGGGGGCGACAGAGAGAGTTACACGCGCACAGTCATGGGGCCTGACGAGGCTGTGTGAACAATCAGACAGTTGTGGGGGGTCAGGGGTCACAGGGCCTGACGAGGCTGTGTGAACAATGAGACAGGTGTGGGGGGTCAGGGGTCGAGGGTCAGGGGTCACAAGGCCTGACGATGCTGTGTGAACAATGAGCTGAGACAGGTGTGGGGGGTCAGGAGTCGAGGGTCGGGGTTCACAGGGCCTGACGATGCTGTGTGAACAATGAGCTGAGGCAGTTGTGAGGGGGTCAGGGGTCGAGGGTCGGGGGTCACAGGGCCTGACGATGCTGTGTGAACAATGAGCCGAGACAGGTGTGGGGGGTCAGGGGTCAAGGGTTACAGGGCTTGACTGTGTGAACAATGAGCTGAGGCAGGTGTGGGGGGTCAGGGGGAGAGAAAGGGAGTTGCTACCTGTTGAGGATGTCCTGGGATTTGGTCTGGAGGAGGATGTTGAGGTACAGGCACCGGCCGACCATCTTCTGGGAGGCCTTCATCAGACTGCAGAGAAAGGAGGGAGGGGAGAAGAGGTCAGACGGGGCCAGCCCAGGGCCGCTGCCCTGGCGGCGGGCGGAGGGGGGCGAAGACGCCTCACCTGAAGATCTTGGAGACGCCCTCGGGGCTGCGGATGTCTCCCTCCTTCCCCAGGAAGGACTCCACCTCCTTCAGGAGCTCCCGGGGGTCCAGCGGGCCCACGGCCATCCCGCTGCTGGGAGAGAGAGGGGGTCAGAGGTCAGCGCACACCACCAAAACACCGCAACACCGCTTCAACACTGCACCGGGCCCGAGAGAGACAGGGTCAGAGGTCAACACACACACACTGCAGTGAGCCCAGACGCTGACTCACACTTTAACACTGCACTGGGCCTGAGAGAGACAGGGTCAGAGGTCAACACACACACTGTAATGACCCCAGACACTGACTCACTCTTTAAGACTGCCCTGGGCCCCGAGAGAGACGGCTCTATGTTACCTCAAAGAAACACAAGCCACCTGAGATCTGAAGATCTGAGACACAGGCAGTCTAACAACAGCTCTTGACTGCTGGTTTGCTGGAGGAACTACTACTGAACGAGACCTGAGACACAGCACAGCCTGACACTGAGCTACACTTACAGTGGAGACACTGCAGTCACACCACTGAACTAGATCTGAGACCCGGCACTGACACTGAACTACACTTACAGTGGAGACACTGCAGTAACATCACTGAACTAGATCTGAGACACAGCACTGACACTGAGCTACACTTACACTGCAGTAACACCACTGAACTAGATCTGAGACACAGCACTGACACTGAACTACACTTACAGTGGAGACAGTGCAGTCACACCACTGAACTAGATCTGAGACACAGCACTGACACTGAACTACACTTACAGTGAAGACACTGCAGTAACATCACTGAACTAGATCTGAGACACAGCACTGACACTGAACTACACTTACAGTGAAGACACTGGAGTCACACCACTGAACTAGATCTGAGACACAGCACTGACACTGAGCTACACTTACAGTGGAGACACTGCAGTCACACCACTGAACTAGATCTGAGACACAGCACTGACACTGAACTACACTTACAGTGGAGACACTGCAGTCACACCACTGAACTAGATCTAAGACCCAGCACTGACACTGAACTACACTTACAGTGGAGACACTGCAGTCACACCACTGAACTAGATCTGAGACACAGCACAGCCTGACACTGAGCTACACTTACAGTGGAGACACTGCAGTCACACCACTGAACTAGATCTGAGACCCGGCACTGACACTGAACTACACCTACAGTGGAGACACTGCAGTCACACCACTGAACTAGATCTGAGACACAGCACTGACACTGAACTACACTTACAGTGGAGACAGTGCAGTCACACCACTGAACTAGATCTGAGACACAGCACTGACACTGAACTACACTTACAGTGAAGACACTGCAGTAACATCACTGAACTAGATCTGAGACACAGCACTGACACTGAGCTACACTTACAGTGAAGACACTGCAGTAACATCACTGAACTAGATCTGAGACACAGCACAGCACTGAGCTACACTTACAGTGCAGTAAAACCACTGAACTAGATCTGAGACACAGCACTGACACTGAACTTCACTTACAGTGAAGACACTGCAGTCACACCACTGAACTAGACCTGAAACCCAGCACTGACACTGAACTACACTTTTAGTACAGTCACACCACTGAACTAGACCTGAGACACAGCACTGACACTGAGCTACACTTACAGTGAAGACACTGCAGTAACACTACTGAACTAGATCTGAGACACAGCCTGACACTGATCAACACTTACAGTGAAGACACTGCAGTAACACCACTGAACTAGATCTGAGACACAGCACTGACACTGAGCTACACTTACAGTGAAGACACTGCAGTAACACTACTGAACTAGATCTGAGACACAGCACTGACACTGAGCTACACTTACAGTGAAGACACTGCAGTAACATCACTGAACTAGATCTGAGACACAGCACAGCACTGAGCTACACTTACAGTGAAGACACTGCAGTAACACCACTGAACTAGATCTGAGACACAGCACTGACACTGAGCTACACTTACAGTGAAGACACTGCAGTAACACCACTGAACTAGATCTGAGACACAGCACTGACACTGAGCTACACTTACACTGCAGTAACACTACTGAACTAGATCTGAAACACAGCACTGACACTGAACTACACTTACAGTGAAGACACTGCAGTAACACCACTGAACTAGATCTGAGACACAGCACTGACACTGAACTACACTCACAGTGCAGTAACACTACTGAACTAGATCTGAGACACAGCACTGACACTGAACTTCACTTACAGTGAAGACACTGCAGTAACACTACTGAACTAGATCTGAAACACAGCACTGACACTGAGCTACACTTACAGTGAAGACACTGCAGTAACACCACTGAACTAGATCTGAGACACAGCACTGACACTGAGCTACACTTACAGTGAAGACACTGCAGTAACACCACTGAACTAGACCTGAGACCCAGCACTGCCCTGTCATATTACTGAATCATAACAGATGAGACAAAACTTAGTTCCCTACATCACTGAATCACAGCATACCCAAGTCTGTAACCTTAATAATAAGATGGAAAGTTAAGAGTGACATCTAATTGCAGTCTCTACTGTAAATTAATTAGTAGTTAATAGCAAACCCTCAATCCCTGACATTACCCGTACTATACAAGGCAACAAGGTTAAGTAATGATCTCTTGCTATCTTTAATAACATGTTAATATTTCCATAGACCATTATACCACACGTCTCGAGCATTACTAACAATGCTCGTCAGTGGAGCGCAGATCTAAACTCAAAGTATGAGACTGACCAATTAGCAATTAGCAACCCTGCTTCAGAGTTGAGGCTTAAAAAAAAAACCAAGAAAAATAATTCTGCCCGCTTGATGCGTATATAGATGTAGATCTATGGATGGGATGACGATTTTCTGGAATCAACACTGCTGGATCGTGGGCTGCTGAGGTACCCCCCCCCCCCCCCCACTGTCCGTGCGTGACACGCGTAAACCCGACCAGAGCCGTCACCTGCTGCCGCCCTGACGTCACCGACAACCCCCCCTCGGAGCTCAGGGCTGTGCCCAGGGAGGAGTGTCCCCCCCTGCGCCCTCTGGCGGCCGTGCGGCGGAACTACAACCCCTTACCCTGCCAGACAGAGAGACCAGGTGGAAAAAAATTCTACTCCGGAGGCGAACCCCTTTTTGAAACTCTGGGAAGGGGGTGGGGCGATCAACATTTTTCGCAACATGCTTTTAATAAACGTGTAAAAACGTGGCATGATGCATTCTTAGATTATTATTATTATTTTTTAATTCACGTCCTGTGGCATTTTCCCCACAAGCTGTAGCAATAGGTTAAGACCTCTGACGCTTCTGGCTTCAGATCAAATATCCCAGCCTTTTATCCTCCTGGGGAAAACGGTGGGAATGTAGGGGATTGGCCAGTCTCATCCCAGCCCAGTTTGAAGCTGGGGGGGGGGGGGGCGCTAATCGTGATGCCCTCAAAAAAGGTGCTCGGTTATTTTTTTTTTGTAATTCCTCAGGTAAAACGTGGTTTTCCTGAGCTAAGCGGCGTCTTCAGGGCGGCCAGAGTGCCCATTTTCACGACTAACTTGCAACTTGAGCTCGGGAGTCCGGATAATAAACCAAATCTGCCCTGAATAATAAAATATATATATATATTTCCCCCGAGATTAACTGCGGTTAACTCTCCCTGTCTCGCCCCCTGCGGTGATACCAGCAGGTCTGGCCGGCTGTGTCCCTGTATTGCCCGAATTGATCAGTTTCTTGCAGGCGAGACCATCATAGATCTCCATCATCTAAAATTAAATATATATATCCCTATAGATGTGGTCAAACGAAGTCTATATTCAAAGACACCATTTTAATGGGAAAGCTCATGCAGGGCATGTACTTTCTGGAGGGTGTCAATTCGCTAGGAAAACCTGGCTGATCTGAAGGAAAGGGGGGGGGGGGAATTTGGAAATATCGATCTTCTAACGCATCAATCAATGAAAACCGTGCATGCATGGGTTTTTTTTTTAAAGCACCGTGCAGAACTAGTTAACAAGACACCTTACATACAGAGTTACTGCTAGGACAGTCCCAGGCTATTTTTTACAATGAAAAGGATTTTTTTAAAACCCCCACCCCCCCCCCCCAAAAAAAAAAGACTTCAGAACCCACTGGAAATAGATCGACCAACTAAACAAGAAAACAGCCAAAGTCAAGAGCTATGAGGAATTCATGGAAGTCGTGAAATGTTATAGGAAAAAAATAAATGCCAGAAATTTGCTTATTCTTACCGGAGGGAACATTGCGGCTGTGCTATGAGTCTGCAGGAAGGGACAAGTTTTTTTTAATTAAAAAAAAAAGTGTCGAAGCTTCACAACGCCAACCTCAAAATGACCAAATTACCTTGTTTTTACCCCTCCTTGCAACGGTACAGAGTGGGTAACATCACCGAGACACGTTAGAAACACAGGTGGCTGTTTTTTTTTTTAAAGACAAGTCTTCCAAGATCAGTCTCACACGCCAATACGACCCCCCCCCTCCCAAAATAAACTACATAAACTAGGAAATTTGGGATTTTCCATGTAAAATCTGGACTAAGGAAGTCCCCAATACGAAAAGATCCTTTTTTTTTCCAAAAAGACTTGGGATTCAAACTTCTGTGCAAAACCATCCCTTTCCCCCCAAAAAAACAGGGTTGGATTCGCCCAGCTAAAACATTTTTTTTTAAAAAAAAGTGCTAAATTGAGTCTTTTGGGTGTTTTTGTTTTCGCAACCTCCCCTATCACATTTTCACCAGTCACCACAAAAAAAAAAATTACAGTTACACGTATTGTAATCGCACGTCTTTGGAAACCCAATCCGAGCTTCAAACGTAAAATCATAAAATAATATTTAATAGGGAAGAGTGCTTTCAGAAAATTTCACACCCTGGCTGCGTTTAAGTGTCGAAGACACACACACACCACACGGACGGGTGTGGGAGGCGACGGAGGAAGAGATGAGGCTGTTTTGTTGTTGTTGTTGTTGTTGTTTTTTTGCCCAGGTTATGGCGAATTTTTTTCGAAGACTTCCTTCAGAAAAGGGAAGGCACCTACAGTGAGCCCCAAAAAAAAAGAGGGGGGGGGGGGAGGTTTTCTTATTTAAAAAAAAACCCTGCCTCTCCTCCAACTTCCGTTTTCCAGCGACTCAATAGGTTTGCCGCCAACCCCTCGCCCTCGCAAAGGAGACGAACGAGCCGCCATTTTGTCAAACACCCCGCTCCGCCCCCGACATGCCTGAAAACAAACACGACAGATTCTTTTTTTTTTAAAAAAAAAAAGGACAAATACAGGTTCGCCTCGCTAATTCAACCCCAGGGGCTGGCCACATTACCGGCCACCGACGAAGATTTCCAAACAACAACAACAACAAAAAGATATCTGGGCTAACGTAACACATCCCACCACACACGCGTGTCGCGCACGACGAGAGGTTTACTTGTATCCGCACAGGGAGAGAGAGTCGTTATTATGATCAAGCCAACCCGTCCGCCATTTCGCCGTTTGAAAGCCCCCTCCGAAAGGTTTAACTTTTTCAAAAATTGTCGAGGAAGAACAACCACCCCCCCCAAAAAAAGGATTATTAAAAAAAAAACAAACATGTCGATTAACGCGTTTTTTCACCTCCCTCCACGCTATCACCTCCCGGTATATATATCCGCAATCTTTATCATCAGATTGCCCACTAAATATGATTATTTTTTTTTTGGGTTGCTGCTGTAGTTGCTGCTGCTGCTGCTGTTTTAGGTTCACCTGGGGAGGGGAAACAATTTCTGCCGTGAAGACATCGCAGCACAGTTTTTTTTAGCAAGAGACAGCACCGCTCACCGATTTGCCATTTTCTACCGATAAAAACCCCCCGACGCGTTCGCAAGTCACAAAAACAAACAAAAAAAAAATAATAATAATACAAATAATCTCGCTGTTATTCCCGGGGCAATCTTTATGTGTAGATTGCGTCGCCTCTGCAGAAAAGCAACACCAACCCTCCCCACGCCAGGATCAAAAAAAGCAGGGAAAAAACGACATTTTCGGCTTTAATGCTCTCTTCTTGCCCTCCCCTGACTAAAGGCTATCAACTCCCCACCCCCGGCAATCTTTATGTACAGATTGCTTATAGGACACGTTCAAATTTATCCTTATCGCTTCATCATAAAATATAAAAGATTATTTATATATATAAGAGAAGCAATCGTCTCACACACAAAGACACAGAACTTTATCCAGCAGCTCCGGCGTCTGTTGTGTGTGAGCTCATTAAAACAAAAAAAATATTAATTTTTTAAGGCTTGCAAGATCGTGTTAAACCCTCCCCCCCCCCCGCCACCCTCCTCCAAAATGATCATTCATATATATATATAGGCAAGCAATGTTTTAAAAAAAATACAGCTTGATTTTTTTCCCCTAGGAAGCAACGTTTTTTTTATAGAAAAAAAAATTTTGGTTTCAAATTTGTTGGAAAATCGACACTTACTATCAAAAACTCTCTCTCTCTCTCCTCTCAGCGTCTCGGGTTACTATAAATTGCGCTTTTTAAAGCGACAATTTGTATTTTTTTTTGGTGGTTTGTTACAACAGTTTAGCGGGATAAACTGTCATGGTTGGTCTGTAACAAAGCAAACGTTTTTGTTGTGGCTGGAAAAAAAAAAATTGCTTTTTAGGTTATTTGGGCGGGTGCAAAGGAGAGCCAGGCTTTCTTCTGGAACTCAAAAGAGGTGGAAAAAGGTCATCATCACACAGTCCGTCAGACTTGGGCAGGGACGAAAAAGAGATCAGTCTTTTTTGTTTTTTTTGGTTTGGTTTTTGTTTGGTTTGGTTTCTCGTCAAACAAAATGTCGGCTCCTCGACACCTCGGGTTTCCTCTCGGCGAGTAAAAACCTGCGGGAAGAAAAAGGAGACAAAAGGCGAATTAGCCACACACACACACACAAAAAAAAAGGTATATCCTCCCACTTTGAAGACGGTACGGCTCGAAGTGCAAAAAAAAAAAAAACCGCCTTTAAAAAAAAAAAATAAAGAACACAGCCATAAATGCAGGAAAGCTACGCAGTTAAGGACGCCGGAAAGAAGAGCTCGACCACCTACCTCTTAACAAATCCGGGAATGAGCGCGGCGCGGGGCGGGCCGCAGCTCTTATACCGCGGATGATTTTGACGTCACGGGTGACGTCGGGGCACGCGCAGACGGCGCGTTGCCGGGGCAACGGGGGGGCCGGGGCGCGGCGAAGGCCCTTTGTCCGCCGCCATTTTGACGCCCTTGAGCGAAAGGAGGAGAGGGGGGGGAAAAACCTGTATTTTGTAGGAAAATCGGATGAAAACACCGTGTTGGTGCTCATTCCTTTTTTTTTTTTTGTGCGTTGCATCTCGTAAAGACTAGTTTGATATCCCACCCCCCTTTTATTGGAACAACCACCGCATATCCAAAATAAATGAAATAACGGCAAGATAGCTCTGATTTATCGTCCCATCGTGCCGTAGACGGCTGGAAATGCAATCTATTATATTCTTGAGGGTTTACTGATGTTAAATTATGTACGGGGTGAACGTTTGTCCCCGTCTTTAAAAGAAAGTGCGTGTCATGCGCGTTCACGCGTCTGGTCACGTCTGCCACCCGGCTGGGGACCCCCAAATTCTCCCTAGAAAACGGGGTGTAGATGATTAATCCATACGACACAATTAACGGGTGTCGTGTTTGACGCCGATTTTTATTTGCCACAGCTTTTAAAACACACACACACACACCGTCGACGACACGCGAACGCGCATCGGCGCCATTGCGGCAGCGAACGGTTTTTAAAAAGTCAAACGACTGAGGGGGTGGGGGGGCTTATTTTTTCTTCCAAGGTGTCTGTCCCGCGTCATACTCCCCATCGCGACCGGGAAAAGCCCGAACTATAAGGAAAAAAAACCCGAACTCTGCGGGATTGGTTTTGTTTCGGTGACCCCCTGCCTCCAACGCGACCCCTGACCTTTGAACCCTTAACCACGCCGGGAAAGATGGCGGCCTCCTTGTCGGGCATGTTGAGGGGACTCGTTCAGCGGGCCGCGCCTGTCGTTTTGAGGGGTCTCCGCGATGCTCAGGTAGGCCCCCCGCCCCCCCCCAAAAAAACCCCAACAACAAACCGAAACCCACATAATTCGGTATCCGATACCCCCTTTTTTTTTACAAAAAGACACACCGACGGCCTCACCGGTCCGATACGAGTCTGCACTCGTACGCCTCGCTGAAATATTGTACTTGAAAAAGAATTGTTTATTTAGATATAACTCGACACGCTGCGAAAATAAAGCGTGAAGGCTGCTGAAGTACCTCAGGAGAATTTTAAAATCATTTCAGTTTTCTCATGCAAACCGGGCGTGTCGTCTTCATAACAAACCCTCCCTAGCCTCTGTGCTTCGGGTGCTAATTTGTAGGGTTTTTAAAAAAAAAAATTCTGTCCAACGCAGATCTGTCGGATCCGACCCTGCTCCTCCCCCCCCTCGTTTAACGAGTGTATTAAAAAAACGACCCGACGTGCGGGTTACGAATTTGATCGCTGGGGGGGGGGATGGTCATGTTCATCATAATCATCGCATAGCGCTTTTCTGGACACTCCACTCAAAGCGCTTTCTTCGGATGTATCAATCATTCATTATATGTTTAAATCGTACCAAGAGAGGCAGTTCGGAAGGGGTCCTTCCAGAGGGGTCGAGGTCTAAACCGGTGGGGGTTTCCCGATAAAGCACAGGTCACCCCCCCCCCCCCCTTAAACTACCGATCCGTAAAGAGTGGGGACACAGATGTTGGGGTGACTGTAGGGAGTGGATTGGTGCAGTGAAGTCAGGAATCGGGGGGGGGGGGGACGGTGTCGGGCTGTTATCGTTCATTCAGATGATCTTTTTTTCATAAACATATAAAGAATTTACAAACACAACTACAACCAGAGGATCAGAAACAGGTACAAGAGGAAAAAAAAAAACACATTTAACCGCCGGAGGTAATGAAGTAAATGATGTGATCAAACTGTTTTTTTACACATATGTTTTCCTGGCTTTATTATTCCTCAAAGTTTGTAGCGAATTTAAAGAGTGTTTCAGCTCCACCTCAGAAGTACAAAAAAGGGGAGACCATATTTCTTGATGAATGTGAAATGTACCCAGACTGACTCATAAATGGACGATAAGTAAAGGGTCTTTTTTTTTTTAGCTTTTCTATGAAACACTACAACAAAATATCACAATCCTTCAATCTAAAAAAGACCTGTAACTGCCTGCAAACAAAACGCCGTCCGAAACAACTTCACAAACCTCCACCTCGCAAATAAGCGCACCAAAGTTTCCCTTTCATCATTCAGATGACCTCCGGACTAGGGCTTATCAACTCTTGGGTCAACTCAAGGCCCGTGAAAAAAAGTCATAAGAGAAGCTGTGGTCACACGGGGCGGTTTATTTCCGTACACAACTGACAGTTTTTAACCCTCGAACGACGACAATCGGTGATCCCTCCATTAACGGGGGTAAAATATATGATCTTCGTGGTCCCCAGGAGCCTGAAACGAAATCCCCCTATAAAAAAAACAACAACAACAACAACATCCCATAGCCTTCCCGAAATGAGCTCTGTCCGGTATCCTGGTATTCCTTGACTTCGGAGGCAGAAGAAAATTCAAAATATTGTTCTTCAATTGGCTATAGCACTGTCTCCAGACTGGACAGTCACAAACAGGACGGGGTCACAGAGGGGAGCTGGAGTCTGTCCCAGCAAGCAACAGGCACAAGTCTGTCCATCACAGGACACACACACTCACAGACCCTGGACAGGACACCAGTCCATCACAGGACACACACACACACCCTGGACAGGACACCAGTCCATCACAGGACACACACAGACACACACAGACACACACACCCTGGACAGGACACCAGTCCATCACAGGACACACACAGACACACACACCCTGGACAGGACACCAGTCCATCACAGGACACACACACACACTCACACACCCTGGACAGGACACCAGTCCATCACAGGACACACTCACACACACTCACACACCCTGGACAGGACACCAGTCCATCACAGGACACACTCACACACACTCACACACACTCACACACACACACACACACACACACACACACACCCTGGTCAGGACACCGGTCCATGACAGGACACACACAGACACACACACCCTGGACAGGACACCAGTCCATCACAGGACACACACACACACACGCACACCCTGGTCAGGACACCGGTCCATGACAGGACACACACACACACACACACCCTGGTCAGGACACCGGTCCATGACAGGACACACACACACACACACACACACACACACACACACACACACAGACGCCGGCCCAGAGGTGCAGTAAAAACATCGTGTGGGCTGTTTCCCGACATCGCGGTAGCTGTGTGCCTGTCTCACGGCCTGTCTCTCTCTGTCTGCGCGCCCTGCAGCTCGCGCCCCGGCTGGGACAGCGGGCGCCGCCGATGTGCCGCTTCGCCAGCGCGGCGGCGCCAGGGGAGGCCACGCCCGCCGGAGGGGCCGGAGAGACCGCCCAGGCGGAGGCCTTCGACAGCCTCGCGCGCTACAGGGAGCGGCCCTGGGAGTACCTGGACAGCGAGGGTACGGCGCGCGTTGGGGGGGGGGGCACAGGGGTCAGCGCTGCTGCCTCACAGCGCTGTGGTTCCTGGGCTCCATCCCGGAACTGGGGGGGTGCTGTCTGTGTGGAGTCTGCATGTTCTCCCCTGTGTTTGTGTGGGTTTCCTCCCGCAGTTCTGGTGGGTTAAAGGGCTTCTGGGAGAATTGGCCCTGGTGTGTGTGTGTGTGTCCTGTGATGGACTGGTGTCCTGTCCAATGTGTGTGTGTGTCCTGTCCAGGGTGTGTGAGTGTGTGTCCTGTGATGGACTGGTGTCCTGTCCAGGGTGTGTGAGTGTGTGTGTGTGTGTCCTGTGATGGACTGGTGTCCTGTCCAGGGTGTGTGAGTGTGTGTGTGTGTCCTATGATGGACTGGTGTCCTGTCCAGGGTGTGTGTGTGTGTCCTGTGATGGACTGGTGTCCTTTCCAGGGTGTGTGAGTGTGTGTGTCCTGTGATGGACTGGTGTCCTGTCCAGGGTGTGTGAGTGTGTGTGTGTCCTGTGATGGACTGGTGTCCTGTCCAGGGTGTGTGAGTGTGTGTGTGTGTCCTGTGATGGACTGCTGTCCTGTCCAGGGTGTGTGAGTGTGTGTCTGTCCTGTGATGGACTGCTGTCCTGTCCAGGGTGTGTGAGTGTGTGTGTGTCCTGTGATGGACTGGTGTCCTGTCCAGGGTGTGTGTGTGTGTCCTGTGATGGACTGGTGTCCTGTCCAGGGTGTGTGAGTGTGTGTGTGTCCTGTGATGGACTGGTGTCCTGTCCAGGGTGTGTGTGTGTGTCCTGTGATGGACTGGTGTCCTGTCCAGGGTGTGTGAGTGTGTGTGTGTCCTGTGATGGACTGGTGTCCTGTCCAGGGTGTGTGAGTGTGTGTGTGTGTGTGTCCTGTGATGGACTGGTGTCCTGTCCAGGGTGTGTGAGTGTGTGTGTGTGTCCTATGATGGACTGGTGTCCTGTCCAGGGTGTGTGTGTGTGTCCTGTGATGGACTGGTGTCCTTTCCAGGGTGTGTGAGTGTGTGTGTCCTGTGATGGACTGGTGTCCTGTCCAGGGTGTGTGAGTGTGTGTGTGTCCTGTGATGGACTGGTGTCCTGTCCAGGGTGTGTGAGTGTGTGTGTGTGTCCTGTGATGGACTGCTGTCCTGTCCAGGGTGTGTGAGTGTGTGTCTGTCCTGTGATGGACTGCTGTCCTGTCCAGGGTGTGTGAGTGTGTGTGTGTCCTGTGATGGACTGGTGTCCTGTCCAGGGTGTGTGTGTGTGTCCTGTGATGGACTGGTGTCCTGTCCAGGGTGTGTGAGTGTGTGTGTGTCCTGTGATGGACTGGTGTCCTGTCCAGGGTGTGTGAGTGTGTGTGTGTCCTGTGATGGACTGGTGTCCTGTCCAGGGTGTGTGTGTGTGTCCTGTGATGGACTGGTGTCCTGTCCAGGGTGTGTGAGTGTGTGTGTGTCCTGTGATGGACTGGTGTCCTGTCCAGGGTGTGTGAGTGTGTGTGTGTGTCCTGTGATGGACTGCTGTCCTGTCCAGGGTGTGTGAGTGTGTGTCTGTCCTGTGATGGACTGCTGTCCTGTCCAGGGTGTGTGAGTGTGTGTGTGTCCTGTGATGGACTGGTGTCCTGTCCAGGGTGTGTGTGTGTCCTGTGATGGACTGGTGTCCTGTCCAGGGTGTGTGAGTGTGTGTGTGTCCTGTGATGGACTGGTGTCCTGTCCAGGGTGTGTGAGTGTGTGTGTGTCCTGTGACGGACTGGTGTCCTGTCCAGGGTGTGTGAGTGTGTGTGTGTGTCCTGTGATGGACTGGTGTCCTGTCCAGGGTGTGTGAGTGTGTGTGTGTCCTGGGTGGTGCTCTGCTGGCTGACAGCGGTCTGCTCTGTTTCTCCCCCACCCCCAGAGTACGCAGAGCGCTACGGGCAGCGGGAGGTGTGGACTGACTACCGCAGGAACCACAAGGGTGGGATCCCCCCACAGAAGACACGCAAGACCTGCATCGTGAGTGGTCCCAATGCACACACACACACACACACACATAGAGAGAGAGACTGTAGATCAGACTGTACAGCCCAGAGTGTCTCCTCCTACAGCCCCAACACACAGCAGATCAGGGGCAGGAGAGAGAGAGAGACTGTAGATCAGACTGTACAGCCCAGAGTGTCTCCTCCTACAGCCCCAACACACAGCAGATCAGGGGCAGGAGAGAGAGAGAGAGAGAGAGACTGTAGATCAGACTGTACAGCCCAGAGTGTCTCCTCCTACAGCCCCAACACACAGCAGATCAGGGGCAGGAGAGAGAGAGAGACTGTAGATCAGACTGTACAGCCCAGAGTGTCTCCTCCTACAGCCCCAACACACAGCAGATCAGGGGCAGGAGAGAGAGAGAGACTGTAGATCAGACTGGACAGCCCAGAGTGTCTCCTCCTACAGCCCCAACACACAGCAGATCAGGGGCAGGAGAGAGAGAGAGACTGTAGATCAGACTGTACAGCCCAGAGTGTCTCCTCCTACAGCCCCAACACACAGCAGATCAGGGGCAGGAGAGAGAGAGAGACTGTAGATCAGACTGTACAGCCCAGAGTGTCTCCTCCTACAGCCCCAACACACAGCAGATCAGGGGCAGGAGAGAGAGAGACTGTAGATCAGACTGTACAGCCCAGAGTGTGGAGCCTCTGTCCTGACCCCAATATCTGTGTGTTCCTCGTGCTTTCAGAGGGGGGATAAGATCTGTGGGAACCCCTGTCCCATCTGCAGAGACCCCAAGCTCGTCATCCACTACCAGGTGAGTCCCTCCCTGCCCTCCCATCATGCCCCAGTACCGCCTCTCCCTGGCGGTCCCAGCTTCACCAGAGGTCACAGCTCCAGGGGGACCCCAATATACGACAGATGCCGGGAACGTGAAAGAGAGGGGTGTCAGCTCGGTGCAGGCATATCCTTCTGGGGAGATGGCGACTGTAAGGTGGGCTGAGTTAGTGTCCCATGTAGCAGCCCAAATACCTGGACTTTACTGGTACTTTCTTGGGGGGGGGTGTAGTGTGGTGTACTGGGCAGGCCCCCTGGCATCCTGACTACCGGTGGGGTCGTGGGTTCGAGTCCCCGGCTCTTCCACTCACCCGTCTCTCTCCCCCTCTCTCAGAACGTGAAGCTGCTGCAGCAGTTTCTCAGCCCTCACACGGGAGAGGTGTACGACTCCACTCGCACAGGTAGGGCCCCCGGGGGACCCCTCTGTCCTCCCTCCCTCCCTCCCTCTCTCTCCTGTTCTCCCTGCGGGTCTGACATCGCCCCTGCCCTCTCTCTCCCCCCCCCACTGCAGGCGTCTGCATGAGGCAGCAGAAGAGTCTGACCCGAGCCATCGACACGGCCAGGGACCACGGTGAGGCGCCCGTCCTCCTCTTCCCTCCCTCTCCCCGTCCCTGGGGCCGAGAGGAGAGGGGAGACAGGGGATAGACAGTGAGGAGACGGGAGAGACAATGAGGAGAGAGGAGACAGTGGATAGACAGGGGTGAGGAGAGGGGAGACAGTGGATAGACAGGGGTGAGGAGAGGGAGAGACAGTGAGGAGAGAGGAGACAGTGGATAGACGGGGTGAGGAGAGGGGAGACAGTGGATAGACAGGGGTGAGGAGAGGGGAGACAGGGGTGAGGAGAGGGGAGATAGTGGACAGACGGGGTGAGGAGAGGGGAGACAGTGGATAGACAGGGGTGAGGAGAGGGTGAGATGGTGAGGAGAGGGAGAGATGATGAGGAGAGGGGAGACAGTGGATAGACAGGGGTGAGGAGAGGGAGAGACAGTGAGGAGAGAGGAGACAGTGGATAGACGGGGTGAGGAGAGGGGAGACAGTGGATAGACAGGGGTGAGGAGAGGGGAGACAGGGGTGAGGAGAGGGGAGACAGTGGATAGACGGGGTGAGGAGAGGGGAGACAGTGAGGAGAGGGTGAGACTGGATAGACGGGTGAGGAGAGGGTGAGACAGTGGATAGACAGGGGTGAGGAGAGGGGAGACAGGTGAGGAGAGGGGAGACAGTGGATAGACGGGTGAGGAGAGGGAGAGATGATGAGGAGAGGGTGAGACAGTGGATGGACAGGGGTGAGGAGAGGGTGAGACAGTGGATAGACAGGGGTGAGGAGAGGGGAGACAGTGGATAGACGGGTGAGGAGAGGGGAGACAGTGAGGAGAGAGGAGACAGTGGATAGACGGGTGAGGAGAGGTGAGACAGTGATTAGAGAGGAGACAGTGGATAGACGGGTGAGGAGAGGGGAGACAGTGGATAGACAGGGGTGAGGAGAGAGGAGACAGGGGTGAGGAGAGGGGAGACAGTGGATAGACAGGGGTGAGGAGAGGGAGAGGGGAGACAGTGGATAGACGGGGTGAGGAGAGGGAGAGACTGAGACAGTGGATAGACAGGGGTGAGGAGAGGGTGAGAGGGTGAGGAGAAGAGGGTGAGGTAAGGGGAGACAGGGGTGAGGAGGGTGAGAGAGGTTGCTGGGGGATGCCTGACCTGCCTCAGGTTGTCTCCCCCCTTTCCTGTTCTCCGGATCCCAGACTGAGCGGCTCTCTCCCCCCCCCCCCCCCCCCAGGGCTGCTGGCGGTCCAGGTGCCCCTCGCGGACTTCGAGGGGAAGGACTTCTCCAACCGCCACAGCGCCGTCGCCTCCGGCCACGCCCCCCCCCCGCCGCGGGGGCGGGCCGCCGGCGAGCCCTGGTACAGCTGGTACCGGACGCCCCGGCCCGACCCCCGGGACCTGGCCCGCGTCCAGCGGGTCTACAGGAAGTACCTCCGGCCCGCGCAGGAAGAGCCCGCCGCCGACTGAGCCGCGCTCGAGAACACGGGGCGCCCCCCACGCCGAGCGACGTGGCGAGGGGAGCTGGGGTGCCTGAACTTCTCTTGGGGTCTCCCTTGCTG